>NC_090255.1:35512441-35562441 GCF_037325665.1 Littorina saxatilis
CTGACTGACTGACTGACTGGCCAACAAACTCACTACCCAAAAAACGCACTTCAGTAGCTGTTTCAGAATAGCCTTGCATTAAACAATGGAACCCAAAGATGTGTTGAACTTGAAAGGTATCACTTTATTTGTTCAGGATGGAACCACATGGTAACTGTCAAAAACATGGCGAACATCGACTGCCCCGGATGTGTCTGTTCGATCAAGAGTTACTTCCCTTGATGTTAGTCGCGAGTAGGCCTACATGATTATGTACACTAATCATGTCATTTCCAAACAGTAGCAAACGAAGGAACCAATCAACAACTGGCTGATGGTAGAGTAACTGAATGATTGTATCCAACTCTGTCTGTGCGTAATTGCGTGTTACTTGAACAATGAAGGACGTTCAGTAGTGCTTGTGCGTGTGTGCATGTGACATTTCTTCTTACCCAGGTTGTAAAGAACAAAGGAAATACACAAATTAAAACCTATCAATCGACTTCACAAGTGAACAAACAAAATACACGCAGAAAAACTTTTGGTGGTGCTTACTTTAACTGTCTCTGTCCTACGAGGATGCGGTTAAAATCAAGGGTCTGCCAAACCCGGCAAATGCAGAAACAGATACCTTTGTTTTCAAAACAGAAGCTTTCGGAAAACAAAGGGACACTATGCCTCAAGTTACCGATAGGTAGGCGTGAAAATAATATGGCATGCGTTAAATAGCATGTCATCTCCGGGCCTATCAAAGTGAAAGGGACATTACACAACAATACCACGAAATATCTCTTATCGCTTGAAATATTTGTAAATCTGGCATCTTTTTAAGTTTAGTGCGTCTTGGATCCCCCTCCATGAATTTCTAGGACGCAAAGCAATTTTCGACGAAGGCCGGACTTTGGTATTGCATTTCAGCTTGGTGGCTTGAAAAATAATGAATGAGTTTGGTCATTAAAAATCGGAAACTTGTAATTAAAATTATTTTTTATTAAACGATCCAAAAACAATTTCATCTTATTCTTCATTATGTTCCGATTCCAAAAACATATACATATGTTATATTTGGATTACAAACAAGCTCTGAAAATTAAAAATATGAAAATTATGATTAAAATTAATTTTCCGAAATCGATTTAAAAACACTTTCATCTTATTCCTTGTCGGTCCCTGATTCCAAAAACATATAAATATGATATGTTTGGATTAAAAACAAACTCAGTAAGCTAACAAGTCGCGTAAGGCGAAAATACAATATTTAGTCAAGTAGCTGTCGAACTCACAGAATGAAACTGAACGCAATGCCATTTTACTCGTAGCATCGTCAGGCCACCGCTCATGGCAAAGGCAGTGAAATTGACAAGAAGAGCGGGGTAGTAGTTGCGCTAAGAAGGATAGCACGCTTTTCTGTACCTCTCTTTGTTTTAACTTTCTGAGCGTGTTTTTAATCCAAACATATCATATCTATATGTTTTTGGAATCAGGAACCGACAAGGAATAAGATAAAACTGTTTTTAAATTGATTTGGACAATTTAATTTTGAGAATAATTTTTATATATTTAATTTTCAGAGCTTGTTTTTAATCCGAATATAACATATTTATATGTTTTTGGAATCAGCAAATGATGGAGAATAAGATGCACAGTCACTCACTTTTGATTTATTGTTTTGTTTATGAAATTATGATGTTCTGCATAATATCCATTGTCTTGCAGAGTTGATGTACTATTGCATAGTATTCTTACTCTAATTGACTTGCAAATGTTTGCTTTGCACCTTGTCATGAACATGTATAAACTACAATGTTTCATATAATGCACGTATGTACATAAACTTATCCTGTTTTACTAATTATGTAAGTATTGTAGTAGTAGTAGTAGTAGTTTTTATAGTAGATTTAGTCCCTCTTTAAGGCGAGGGCCAGATGCAAAAAAGTATACCAATGCTTATTCTGTTACCCTCGTAAAATAAAGAATTGTCATTGTCATTGTCATTGTCTCTCTCTCTCTCTCTCTCTCTTTCTCTCTCTCTTCATTTTATTTTTATTTTCATTTTTTTTTTTTTTACAGGAATCAGTTGCCTCGACTATTGTAGGTTCAACATACTGGCACTAGAGGCCTGCAGGATCACATAAAACGGTTTCGACTCCAGGTGATTAACTTGTGAATAGAGAGACAGACAGACGAACAGACAAATAGACAAGTACCTGGGACTCCATTATTTTACGGGGTACAAGTTTTCAGTAACGACAGCACTTACAAACATAGGCTACTTCCGGTTCGAGAAACCCATGTGGACAGCCAGATACAACAACTTGTCTCACAGGCTTTGACTCGGAGCGTTGAACGATCACTTCAGGGCCGTCTGTCAAGGTTGTACGGTAATCTTGAACTTGTTGTACGGTCGGTCTAGTTAAATTGATACTGGAGGTAAATCTGATAGCAGAAATCACAGGACAAGGCTCTTCGACTACTCGTGATATCAATCAAATGATGTCTTTTTAGTCTTTACACACTACTACTAGCTTAGCACTAGCATTGAGGATTGACTTCTTATTTCGAAAGTCTACTTCTAGATTCCGATTAGATTCAACGAAACGCCTCAGCATATATGGGGTATAGGTTACAGAGGATGACAAGTATCTAATCAGTACCTAAGATTGTGTGTAGGGCAGGCAGGATGCACAAAATGAGTTTCTCCGTTGTAAGCTAGGCTATGGTGTTGTTACTGTTGCAGAAGGGGTCTATTATCTCTATGGCAGGTGCATTTCTTGTGCACTTCTTTCCCAGGGTTTCATTTACTTGTGCACCATTGGCGCATTGATTCTGAAAATGTCCCATCACATCCCTTCAGAAGTTCAGTGCGTCAAAGCTAGGGTGCATTGAGATCACATACCAAATGTACACTTTACATCGGATTACACACACTGTGACACAGTCACACACACACACACACACACATGCACACATACACACACACACACACACACACAGATACAGAGATAACACAATATAGTGGCTAATTCTCAGATGGCACCATTTTGCACCATTTTGCATCTTTGGTCAAAACGCGTACGGGCCTCTTTCGCGCTTCTTGCCTTCGACTATGTCCCATCGGAATTTGGTTGAGGGGGACAAATGTCCCATTGCCTTTTTCTCCCAGGCTAAACCCTGCCTTCCTGTAGATGTTTTTCTTGTTGACATCACATGGGATGCTCTCAGGGGTTCTTCTTGGTGGTTTTCTCTGATCTCATTGGAAATCATGCGACATTTGTGACCCTCCACCACGGAATGAGTCGCATGTCACCTTTGCATGATTTTCATATTTTAACATTTTCCTACAGAGTTTTTTATGCTCTATCCAGTGGTGAAACTGTTTTAGAAAAGAGCGAACACTTTTCGAGTTATAAGCCTGTGACTAAGGTGACCCCCACACTGTTACCAGACACTCCCTGGACTTATATTACGCCTAGCGCAGAACCGCGCGAGTTGACATGCGACTCATTCCCTGGTGGAGGGTCACATATTGCCACACCCTCAAACGAAACGTTTTTAAATTTTATAGAAAGTTTGTTGATCTAAAACCGTTCCATATTCAAACACTGCCAGTCAGGTAAAATCACCCACACATGACTGTTGTTTACATACACACGGTACAAACAGAGAATGTTGGACACGGACTTATCTCTTTTGTTTTCAATTTTATGCTGAAATGTGTCTTTTGGACCAGTTGTTTCATAGTCATTAGGCATCTATGCATGTTGAGATGATTATGATGATGAATATGGTGATGATTTTTCAGATGCCGTTAAGCGAGGAATCGGATGGAGGCAGCAGTGGGGGGGAGACTGAGATGAGACGGTTGAAACAAGCTCAGAACAGAAAGAAAAAGAAATCTGGTGGCTTCCAGGCAATGGGTAGGCTACCATCATTTTTCTTTCATGTACTCACCTGGTAATTCAAACATTCCTGAAATGGGAAATAACGTCCTCATTTTCAAACCACACGGGGGATAACCGATCAAAGGCCGAACGGAGGCCGAAGGCCGCTCCTGACACGTGTGAAGGCAAGTTTTGTCTGTTTTCTAGGTATTGTTTGATTTATGTCGGGATTTAAGGTAAGCTACTGATTCAGCGATGACTAAATTTGTTTCTCGATGCATAAAAAGTCAGGGAGCGATTGATATTTGCCCGTAAATAGCCTTCAAAGCTGAAAATGTCGGCGATCGAGCACCGGAAATGGCTGTTCGATGGGTTATTAATGCAAGTAGAAATGTGCTTTATTTCACCAAATCAGCTCGTATTTGGTATGGGTACGGGATTCTAGAGGACGAAGGAGTCATAAGAGGTGCAAAGAAGTGCTATTTGGGAGTAGAATAAATCTTCCGAGCCAGGAGACAAGAGAAGGTCATATTTGAGAGATGCGCGTAGGCCGATCTTTCCGACAAGCGAATGATACAGCAGATTAATCATTCGTTTTGATCAGAAACATAGTCTCTTGTAGTAGTCCTTGCACAGTGTACAAATGCGCACGGTGTGTGTGTGTGTTTGCATGTAATCTGCACTCAGCGGATTTATTGCTAGTGTTAATAAATCATTGCCACTACACTAATAATGCTTCCAAATAACCGTCAGAAAAAAAAGTGAATACCACACACACATACACACACACACTAGCCCTACACACACACATAACGGGACTTTACAGAGGTTCACAAGGAAGGCACACAGCAAGGAGAGGTATGCAGTCTGCTGTTGGCTTGTTTAATCAAGCGGAATGCCTTGGCCGCTGCATCCACCAGTCTAGGTAACTTGAGACCTGTCGGTCACTGAAAATAGGCTCCGCCTAGGCCCATGGGTATTTTGGCCTGTTGGACCTCGGCCTTTAAGTTCTAATTATTCATGAAGTATTGACAAAGGTTTGACCGCCTTTCAAAGTTGTCAGTTATTCTCACCATGTTGTATGACCATTTTCAGGTCTGTCCCATGCCGTTTTCAAAGCTATTACCAGGAAAGGATATAAGCTGCCTACACCAATTCAGAGAAAGGTAAGTGAAACTTAAAGGTATAGAAAAAAACCAGTTCATGAACCTTTGTCTGTGAAAAAAAAAATAATATAACAAGAATTCTACCTGTAAGCTCATCATGTAATGTTTTTTCAAAGACGAAGCAACATATTCTGTCAATCTTTGAAGTGGAGAATTGAGATGCACACCATGCAAATATGATATAATAATGATGCAAAGATGAGCACTTACCTTCGGTTGCTGGCTTTGCTCCTCCAAAGCAGCAAACTCAACAACAGCAAAAATGACAAAAGGACTGGTGCAGAAAGAAAGTGACGTCAGCATGAAAAGCATGGGCGTATCCATTGATGTGGAATGGAAAAGGGAGAACTGTGTTGTTTCCAGACTCGGTGAACAATAGGTCAGTTCCGCCTGGATTCAAAACTTGGTTTAAATGTCCTGGCTTGAAAAAATCATTCGTTCCAACTTCATAAAACCTTGTGTGTGTCAAAACTATTAAATGGTCAACTGACCAGGGGTCAGATCAATGCGTCAGGTAAAAACAGATCAGAGAAGAAATGAAGGAGAGCTAAGCATGTATGTGAAAGAAATAGTTACTCATTTGCGCCTGTCTTTTTTTTCCCAGACAATTCCTATTATTATGGAAGGCAAAGATGTGGTTGCGATGGCGAGGACAGGCAGCGGCAAAACAGCAGCATTTCTGGTGCCTATGCTGGAGCGCCTAAAGGCGCATTCTTCCAAGGGTGCGCGTGCACTCGTACTGTCACCAACAAGGGAGCTTGCTCTTCAGACGTTAAAATTTACCAAAGAGGTGTGCTGGATTTTATGTTACGTACTATTGCAAATACCAATAGTATTACAGTGGTACCTATGATGAAAGGACACCCTTGGGACCAGCCAAAGGGCGGGGATGTAGCTCAGTCGGTAGCGTGCTGGATTTGTATCCAGTTGGCCGCTGTCAGCGTGAGTTCGTCCCCACGTTCGGCGAGAGATTTATTTCTCAGAGTCAACTTTGTGTGCAGACTCTCCTCGGTGTCCGAACACCCCCGTGTGTACACGCAAGCACAAGACCAAGTGCGCACGAAAAAGATCCTGTAATCCATGTCAGAGTTTGGTGGGTTACAGAAACACGAAAATACCCAGCATGCTTCCTCCGAAAACGGCGTATGGCTGCCTAAATGGCGGGGTAAAAAACGGTCATAAACGTAAAATTCCACTCGTGCAAAAAACACGAGTGTACGTGGGAGTTTCAGCCCACGAACGCAGAAGAAGAAGAAGAAGGACCAGCCAAAAGTGTCCCTACATTGCCGGTGGCCTGTCATGACAGGTATAGTTTGATGAAGATAATAGACAAATGGACGACAGAAAGCATCCTTTTAAGGAAGGTGTCCTCTCATTGGAGCGGCCACACATTGCACATACCACTGTAGTGTACACATATATATATGTAATTAGATAGTTGTCTGGGAGGGGGAGAAAGATGGTTTCTCCAAAAGGGTTGTTAATGCAATTCATGAATAGAGCTTGTAGGTGTACATCTGTGTATGTCACACGCTTTCCTTCTTTGCCACTACTAAAGCAAACGTGTGCAAGATTGTATGTTACACGCTTTGGAGCATGTGCAAGAACGGATTCAAACTCGAAATCGTCCCTCCAAAAGCCCCAAAATGCACACACGACTTTTATTTCTCCTGCTGTTGTCGTGTTTTTTCTTTACAAATTCTTCAACGCTGAGAATACTGAAAACGGCATCCCAGACTACAGTACTGTTTCCATACGCGAGTTTAGCTTCCCTTGGAAAGTGGCTCGCTCAGGAGGCCTGTTAGTCTGAAACTAGAAGGACAGAGTTCTGAACATAGATGACAAAGACCCCGGAAAGAACAAACATTTCGCGGATGCAGACACAGAAAGACGTCATGAAGAATGGAATGCTTCAAAAGATACAGACTGTGACGATGACTGTGACGTCATTCACATATACCGAGACGTCATTCATAGTTGTTCGTTCACTTTCGTCAAAAAGTAGATCTCTCCACAATGGCTGCTCCTGTGTTTAGGTTTATCAAGCGTGAGTACGCAAAACGTGTTTGTTCTCTCCTCTGTTGAAGCTGTGAGACATAATCGCCATTACGAGCTAGTCGTGTGACAGAGAGTGTTCTTGCACACTCGACTGCTGCTGTTTCACTCCGGCTAAAGCCGTCGTGAAACATCTACAGTCTCGTGTGCAAGAAAACTCTCTGTCACACGACTAGCTCGTAATAGCGGGTAATGTCACACGCTTTCCTTCTTTGCCACTACTAAAGCAAACGTGTGCAAGATTGTATGTTACGCGCTTTGGAGCATGTGCAAGAACGGATTCAAACTCGAAATCGTCCCCCCAAAAACCCCAAAATGCACACACGACTTTTATTTCTCCTGCTGTTATCGTTTCTTCTCTTTACAAATTCTTCAACGCTCAGAATACTGAAAACGGCATCCCAGACGACAGTACTGTTTCCATACGCGAATTTAGCTGCCCTTGGAAAGTGGCTCGCTCAGGAGGCCTGTTAGTCTGACACTATAAGGACAGAGTTGTGAACATAGATGACAAAGATCCCGGAAAGAACAAACATTTCGCGGATGCAGACACAGAAAGACGTCATGAAGATTGCGATGCTTCAAAAGATACAGACTGTGACGATGACTGTGACGTCATTCACATATTCCGAGACGTCATTTATAGTTGTTCGGTCACTTTCGTCAAAAAGTAGATCTCTCCACAATGGCTGCTCCTGTGTTTAGGTTTATCAAGCGTGAGTACGCAAAACGTGTTTGTTCTCTCCTCTGTTGAAGCTGTGAGACATAATCGCCATTACGAGCTAGTCGTGTGACAGAGAGTTTTCTTGCACACTCGACTGCTGCTGTTTCACTCCGGCTAAAGCCGTCGTGAAACATCTACAGTCTCGTGTGCAAGAAAACTCTCTGTCACACGACTAGCTCGTAATAGCGGGTAATGTCACACGCTTTCCTTCTTTGCCACTACTAAAGCAAACGTGTGCAAGATTGTATGTTACACGCTTTGGAGCATGTGCAAGAACGGATTCAAACTCGAAATCGTCCCTCCAAAAGCCCCAAAATGCACACACGACTTTTATTTCTCCTGCTGTTGTCGTGTCTTCTCTTGACAAATTCTTCAACGCTGAGATTACTGAAAACGGCATCCCAGACTACAGTACTGTTTCCATACGCGAGTTTAGCTTCCCTTGGAAAGTGGCTCGCTCAGGAGGCCTGTTAGTCTGAAACTAGAAGGACAGAGTTCTGAACATAGATGACAAAGACCCCGGAAAGAACAAACATTTCGCGGATGCAGACACAGAAAGACGTCATGAAGAATGGAATGCTTCAAAAGATACAGACTGTGACGATGACTGTGACGTCATTCACATATACCGAGACGTCATTCATAGTTGTTCGTTCACTTTCGTCAAAAAGTAGATCTCTCCACAATGGCTGCTCCTGTGTTTAGGTTTATCAAGCGTGAGTACGCAAAACGTGTTTGTTCTCTCCTCTGTTGAAGCTGTGAGACATAATCGCCATTACGAGCTAGTCGTGTGACAGAGAGTGTTCTTGCACACTCGACTGCTGCTGTTTCACTCCGGCTAAAGCCGTCGTGAAACATCTACAGTGTAACAGTCTCGTCAAGAAAACTCTCTGTCACACGACTAGCTCGTAATAGCGGGTAATGTCTTATTGAGGGGGGGGGGGGGGGGGGGGAAGGGGGAGTGGATCTGCAGCCTGTGAAGAAGACCAATGTGAATGTGCTTGAATTGAAATGTGTATATATATATATTATATGCACATTAATGTTAATGTTAGAGTTTTTATGTATTTAATGAAGTTATTGACGTGATACATTTTGAAAATTTGGGTTGGCGTTTGTACCTTAAATACATCTCACGGCAGAGTTTTAAGACACCAGGCACATTCATGAAAAAGCAAAGAATGTGAGTGAATACATGTCCTGTCTGAATGTGATATGAGTCATGTGAAGTCTGATTTTTGGTTTCAGCTTGGTAAATTTACTGATCTGAGGGCGGCTGTTATTCTCGGAGGAGACAAGTAAGTTCTTATTTAAAAACGTTTTCCGTTCTAGAGGATTGTTGAAGAGATGCGGGAGAGAATAAGTATTTGTAAATGTGGGAGAGAGATAGAGTGTGTGCAGGTGTGCGCTTTTTCTCTTTTTATGATAATTATATTACGGGGCAATAGATGATTTTCAGAAATAACTGTCGGGTTTGTATTATGGGTTGTGAAACTGAAAGAGTGAATACCCTTGCTTTTTCTCTGACAAATGAATTCACAAGTGCTCCTGTCCACGTGTTTCAGACACATCTCACCAGTGATTGGCCTCTCCAATGTTTGTCCTAGTAAAAGCAAGGGTGTTCACTCTTTCGCAACCCATACAAACCCGACAGAGATATTTTCAGAATTGGTCTTTTATCTTTATAAGGCTGCTGTGGTAGTCCCCTCCAAATGCATTGTAGAGGAAATAATTTGATGTCTCTTGCCCTTGTAACCTTTTGTATCCTGCACAGAATGCAATGATGCCGTCTTCTCTGGATTGCCAATGACATGGAAAGTAATGCTGTCAGTTTCTAAGTTCCAGAAAATCGTAGCAAAGTTACCACAGTGAGTTTTCCGAAACTGAAAATGCTCAAACCTCACGAGAAGCGGGTAGAAACGAAAACGCGTCAGTAACATGACAGGAAAAGTAGAGCAGGTAGCATGGTGTATAGCAGTCATTTTCAGGTGTTCCGGGATCTGCATAATTTTATGGGTTCTTTAGCGAGCGAATTAAGGCTCTCTTAGGGGTAGCCCAACCAAGCGATGAGATATTTGGGGCAATAAAAGCACTGTGTAGGTTGATCCCAAAGGTGTTCTCTCACAATAGACACCATTTTACTGGGGAAAACTGCGTGTTTTTTTTTCTTTTTCGTTCTTTAATTATCTGTTTACCGTGTGTAATTTAAAGTGTTTGCCGGGTTTTTTTTTGCAGGATGGAAGATCAGTTCTCTGCTTTGCATCAGAATCCTGACGTGTGAGTCTTGTATTTTTTGTGATACCTTTGAATTAAGTTGGAAAACACAATAGTGTATGATGGTACACAAGTCAAAATAATATAGGTAGTTTATGATAGATTCAAATGGCATTTTCAGAGATGTCCGCACATAGATTTTAAGTCTTAATGGTTTTATGGTTCTTTGTGAACAGCTTTCAAGGGCACATATTTTATTTCTTGATTTCTTTGTTAATAAAAATTCTATGTTTCGAATACCCTCACTGATCTTATTTTTTCTTCCCGACCCTCGAACTTTTTTTGACTCTTCAAAAAAATAGATTTCATAAAAATAACAAAACTCAATTTTGCAGACTTTACAAGGAAAGTTACTCTTCTCTGATATCAAGGGGAGACAGCTTGCACGATTTCTGGCCAATAAGCCACATGCAAGTGTGTAAATAAAAATAAAAAACTTCAATCAACAACAACAAAAGTAGTCGACCCACCGAACTTAATTTTGTTTTTTCTTGTCATTGGAAACAAACCTCCTTTTTTTTCACTTACTGCGCGTTAGACATGCTGATTAAATTTTCTACATTTCAGCATCATTGCTACACCTGGGCGTCTGCTTCACATCTTGGTGGAGATGAACAAGAACCTGAGAGAAGTCATCTATGTCGTCTTTGATGAGGCCGACAGGTGAGTTTTGCATCGTGCTGTGAAGTTAAATGTATTTTCAATGTTTTTTGCTTGTACAAGGGGCTGTAGAGGAAAATGCCCCACTATATGTATTTGGCAACATTTTGTAGGTGTACAGTTGGACCCCCCTGGCGACGGGCGCAGTGGCGTGGTGGTAAGACGTCGGCCTCCTAATCGGGAGGTCGTGAGTTCGAATCCCGGTCGCTGCCGCCTGGTGGGTTAAGAGTGGAGATTTGTCCGATCTCCCAGGTCAATTTATGTGCAGACCTGCTAGTGACGTAACCCCCTTCATGTGTACACGCAAGCACAAGACCAAGTGCGCACGGAAAAGATCCTGTAATCCATGTGGGAGTTCGGTGGGTTATGGAAACACGAAAATACCCAGCATGCCTACTCAACGAAAGCGGAGTGAGCTGACTATGCTCTCAGAGTATTGTGTGGGGAACCCAAATGGGCAAACGAGCTCACACGTAACCAGAACATTCTGGAACGCTGAAGAAGAAGAACCCCCCCTTTTAAAGACCTCCACAAAAGTGAGAAAGTGAGCTTATGAACAGTAGATTATTATATGAAGTCTTATATCGCGCGCGTATCTCCAGACTCGGACTCAAGGCGCAGGGATCTATTTATGCCGTGTGAGATGGATTTTTTTACACAATACATCACGCATTCACATTGACCAGCAGATCGCAGCCATTTTGGCGCATATCCTACTTTTCACGGCCTATTATTCCAAGTCACACGGGTATTTTGGTGGACATTTTTTATCTATGCCTATACAATTTTGCCAGGAAAGACCCTTTTGTCAATCGTGGGATCTTTAACGTGCACACCCCAATGTGAGAAAACCGGGTCTTAAAAGGGAGGGAGTCTTAAATCGGGGGGTCTTAAAAAAGGGTTTCCACTGTACTCTCTCTTTTGCCGCGGCTTCTGCTGCCTGCAAAATAATGTGTTGCTTTCTCAGACTTTTTGTTTATAACATCTGTAAGGTTTTAATACTCTTTACTTTTAAACTCTGATTTTCTCAGATTTTTGGCAGGCTTCAAAGAGACTTCACTGTATTCTTTTGGTAGCTTATGTTGCCTTGTATTCATATCCCAGCCAGTTGAAAGATGTCGGCTGTTATTTCAGACTGTTTGAGATGGGTTTCGCCGAACAGCTGAAGGAGATCTTGCACCGTGTGCCCGAGTCGCGCCAGACTCTGCTGTTCTCTGCCACCCTGCCCAACACACTGGTGGCTTTTGCCAAGGCTGGACTGTCTGACCCCACGCTTATCCGTCTTGACGTCGACACAAAGCTTAGCACTCAGCTCAAGGTAAGTCTTTGTTACCTCTACCTACCCTTTTTCACATACACACACACACACTCACTCAGCTCAAGGTAAGTCTTTGTTACCTCTACCTACCCTTTTTCACATACACACACACACACTCACACTCACTCAGAATCTCTTCCCGTCTCTTTTTATATTTAGTCAAGTTTTGACTAAATATTTTAACGTAGAGGGGGGAATCGAGACGAGGGTCGTGGTGTATGTGTGTGTGTGTGTGTGTGTGTGTGTGTCTGTGTGTGTGTGTAGAGCGATTCAGACCAAACTACTGGACCGATCTTTATGAAATTTGACATGAGAGTTCCTGGGTATGAAATCCCCGAACGTTTTTTTCATTTTTTTGATAAATGTCTTTGATGACGTCATATCCGGCTTTTCGTGAAAGTTGAGGCGGCACTGTCACGCCCTCATTTTTCAACCAAATTGGTTCAAATTTTGGTCAAGTAATCTTCGACGAAGCCCGGGGTTCGGTATTGCATTTCAGCGTGGTGGCTTAAAAATTAATTAATGACTTTGGTCATTAAAAATCGGAAAATTGTAAAAAAAAATAAAAATTTATAAAACGATCCAAATTTACGTTTATCTTATTCTCCATCATTTGCTGATTCCAAAAACATATAAATATGTTATATTTGGATTAAAAACAAGCTCTGAAAATTAAAGATATAAAAATTATTATCAAAATTAAATTGTCCAAATCAATTTAAAAACACTTTCATCTTATTCCTTGTCGGTTCCTGATTCCAAAAACATATAGATATGATATGTTTGGATTAAAAACACGCTCAGAAAGTTAAAACAAAGAGAGGTACAGAAAAGCGTGCTATCCTTCTGACTTAGCGCAACTACTACCCCGCTCTTCTTGTCAATTTCACTGCCTTTGCCATGAGCGGTGGCCTGACGATGCTACGAGTAAAATGGCATTGCGTTCAGTTTCATTCTGTGAGTTCGACAGCTACTTGACTAAATATTGTATTTTCGCCTTACGCGACTTGTTTATCCTAGACCCATTTGCTTGCATGAACAAGGCTTTAGTGGAATTGTCAGTCGGTTTTTCTTTCTGTGTTTTTCTCGGTTGAAATTTGTTTTCCCTGCAGTAATGATTTAATCAATTTGTTGATGGTTTTACAGTTTGTCTTGCTACCAGTTCACTGAATGACTGGTCTCTAGGCTGTATGCTGTATGCTGATCGTTTTTGACTGTTGGCTAGCACGAGTACAGCTGGATTTAAGACCACCCACCTTGCTCTTTCAGATCTGAATTTCTAAGATTTGTAGTGGTCATTATTATCATGCAATGTCTTCTTTTTTTTTTAATGATATGTATGGTTTCACTGTAAACAATGTTATGCTTTGTGTATGCGTTTTTCCAAAATGATAGTACAGCACTATGAGCAGGGATTAACCCTGGATACATGCGCTGTAAAAATATGATGTATTATTGTTACTATTATTGTATTACTAGGGGAGTTGCACTGTAACAGGGAGTGAATCAGATGTTGCAAGACCTAAGTTGACATCATAACCCAAGTGATGACCTTGCGTTTATCTTTGTGTTCACAGCTGAGCTTCCTGTCGTGTCTGGCGGACGACAAAGAGGCCGTGTTGCTGCACCTTCTGCGTAACGTCATCAGTGAGAGAGAACTGACGGTGGTGTTTGCTGCCACCAAACATCATGTGGAGTACCTGCAGACTGTGAGTAGCAGCTGGTTATAGACGAGACTGTTGAGTGGCAGCTGGTTATAGACGAGACTGTTGAGTGGCAGCTGGTTATAGACGAGACTGTTGAGTGGCAGCTGGTTATAGACGAGACTGTTGAGTGGCAGCTGGTTATAGACGAGACTGTTGAGTGGCAGCTGGTTATAGACGAGACTGTTGAGTGGCAGCTGGTTATAGACGAGACTGTTGAGTGGCAGCTGGTTATAGACGAGACTGTTGAGTGGCAGCTGGTTATAGACGAGACTGTTGAGTGGCAGCTGGTTATAGACGAGACTGTTGAGTGGCAGCTGGTTATAGACGAGACTGTTGAGTGGCAGCTGGTTATAGACGAGACTGTTGAGTGGCAGCTGGTTATAGACGAGACTGTTGAGTGGCAGCTGGTTATAGACGAGACTGTTGAGTGGCAGCTGGTTATAGACGAGACTGTTGATTGGCAGCTGGTTATAGACGAGACTGTTGAGTGGCAGCTGGTTATAGACGAGACTGTTGAGTGGCAGCTGGTTATAGACGAGACTGTTGAGTGGCAGCTGGTTATAGACGAGACTGTTGAGTGGCAGCTGGTTATAGACGAGACTGTTGAGTGGCAGCTGGTTATAGACGAGACTGTTGAGTGGCAGCTGGTTATAGACGAGACTGTTGAGTGGCAGCTGGTTATAGACGAGACTGTTGAGTGGCAGCTGGTTATAGACGAGACTGTTGAGTGGCAGCTGGTTATAGACGAGACTGTTGAGTGGCAGCTGGTAATAGACGAGACTGTTGAGTGGCAGCTGGTTATAGACGAGACTGTTGAGTGGCAGCTGGTTATAGACGAGACTGTTGAGTGGCAGCTGGTTATAGACGAGACTGTGAGTGGCAGCTGGTTATAGACGAGACTGTTGAGTGGCAGCTGGTTATAGACGAGACTGTTGAGTGGCAGCTGGTTATAGACGAGACTGTTGAGTGGCAGCTGGTTATAGACGAGACTGTTGAGTGGCAGCTGGTTATAGACGAGACTGTTGAGTGGCAGCTGGTTATAGACGAGACTGTTGAGTGGCAGCTGGTTATAGACGAGACTGTTGAGTGGCAGCTGGTTATAGACGAGACTGTTGATTGGCAGCTGGTTATAGACGAGACTGTTGATTGGCAGCTGGTTATAGACGAGACTGTTGAGTGGCAGCTGGTTATAGACGAGAGTGTTGAGTGGCAGCTGGTTATAGACGAGACTGTTGAGTGGCAGCTGGTTATAGACGAGACTGTTGAGTGGCAGCTGGTTATAGACGAGACTGTTGATTGGCAGCTGGTTATAGACGAGACTGTTGAGATCTCTTAAAAGGCCGTTCTTAATATGCACAGTAAGCCACAGCACAGCAGGAAGCAACCCAACTTTTCCAGCAACGTGATAATAAAGAGATGAAAATGAAAAGTAGAATATGAAGGCTCTTCAAACAGGGGTGTGACTGTACACAAGAACCCCCTTTTAAGACCTCCAACAATCTGGAAAAATCAGGTCTTAAAATGGCTGTAACTTTACAGAAGTTATGAACAGAAGATCTGAAAAATCAAGGTCTTAAAATGCCCGTAACTTTACAGAAGTTATGAACAGAAGATCTGAAAAATCAAGGTCTTAAAATGCCCGTAACTTTACAGAAGTTATGAACAGAAGATCTGAAAAATCAGGTCTTAAAATGGCTGTAACTTTACAGAAGTTATGAACAGAAGATCTGGAAAAATCAGGTCTTAAAATGGCTGTAACTTTACAGAAGTTATGAACAGAAGATCTGAAAAATCAAGGTCTTTGAAAAGATCTGAAAAATCAAGGTCTTTGAAAAGATCTGAAAAATCAAGGTCTTTGAAAAGATCTGAAAAATCAAGGTCTTTGAAAAGATCTGAAAAATCAAGGTCTTTGAAAAGATCTGAAAAATCAAGGTCTTCGAAAAGATCTGAAAAATCAAGGTCTTAAAATGAGGAAAGTGTGACATCAGGGTGTCTTCAAAGGGGGCTCCATTGTACCAATAAATGTATCTTTTCTGTCTTTGCTGACAGCTCCTGACTCAATGCGGAATCAGCTGCACCTACATTTACAGCTCACTGGATCAGACAGCCCGCAAGATCCATGTGGCCAAGTTTCAGCATAAGCAGGTCAAGGTCATGATCGTCACCGACCTTGCAGCGCGTGGCATTGACATTCCGCAGCTTGACAACGTCATCAACTTCAACTTTCCGGCCAAGGCCAAGTTGTTCGTCCATCGTGTTGGTGAGTGCGTACGTGCTCGCTGTGTTGGTGGTGTTAATCTGGAGTGTGGGAGAGTTCACAGTGGCATGATCAATTATGATTATTTAATAGGTTACGAGAGTTTGGAAAGCTGACATGCACGCTTAGCAAATTCTGCAGGCCAACCCCAGTAAAACGTGGCTCCAATGTGCAGATTTTCAAAAGAAAAAGGCATAGAATCAGTTATTCGCTGCAATTGTGGTTTTAACTGGTCGACCACATGTTTTCTGTTTGTACAAGAAAAGCGGTGCTCAACTCTTCCACAACGCTTGCAAATCCTGATAGAGTCAATTCCAAACATTTTATATTAGGTAAAAAGTGAGTTTCTGTTCATTTATTTGCTTTTTATATTTAGTCAAGTTTTGACTAAATATTTTAACATCGAGGGGGAATCGAAACGAGGGTCGTGGTGTATGTGTGTCTGTCTGTCTGTCTGTGCGTGTGTGTGTGTGTGTGTGTGTGTAGAGCGATTCAGACTAAACTACTGGACCGATCTTTATGAAATTTGACATGGGTATGAAATCCCCGAACGTTTTTTTCATTTTTTTGATAAATGTCTTTGATGACGTCATATCCGGCTTTTCGTGAAAGTTGAGGCGGCACTGTCACGCCCTCATTTTTCAACCAAATTGGTTGAAATTTTGGTCAAGTAATCTTTGACGAAGCCCGGACTTCGGTATTGCATTTCAGCTTGTTGGCTTAAAAATTAATTAATGACTTTGGTCATTAAAAATCTGAAAATTGTAAAAAAAAATAACAATTTATAAAACGATCCAAATTTACGTTTATCTTATTCTCCATCATTTGCTGATTCCAAAAACATATAAATATGTTATATTCGGATTAAAAACAAGCTCTGAAAATTAAAGATATAAAAATTATTATCAAAATTAAATTGTCCAAATCAATTTAAAAACACTTTCATCTTATTCCTTGTCGGTTCCTGATTCCAAAAACATATAGATATGATATGTTTGGATTAAAAACACGCTCAGAAAGTTAAAACGAGGAGAGGTACAGAAAAGCGTGCTATCCTTCTTAGCGCAACTACTACCCCGCTCTTCTTGTCAATTTCACTGCCTTTGGCTGCCATGAGCGGTGGACTGACGATGCTACGAGTATACGGTCTTGCTGAAAAATGGCAGCTACTTGACTAAATATTGTATTTTCGCCTTACGCGACTTGTTTGATGTCTACATGCAGCAGATGTATTAATACCTGACTTTGTGGTTTTTAGGTCGAGTGGCGCGTGCGGGCCGGAGTGGAACAGCGTACTCTCTGTTGTCGTCTGATGAACTTGGACATCTGGTTGACCTCCATGTCTTTCTGGGGCGCTCGCTCAAAACTGTGCCCAAGGGGGCTGGACAGCTGGAAGGTACCGGTTCAACAACTCTGAAAATGTTTTGGTTTGCTCTCACAATATTTTCGCTTAGGGAATGTTAAAGCCATATGTACTCGATGACTATACACGCTAATTGCTTTACCAACAGCTGGAGACATGCTAAATTAAGTTCCCTGCAAAATATTGTGGTCTAGGACCCCTTCAATGTTGAGATATGTTAATTTTCATTTTGATCTGGATCGTCCTATTTATAGATTTGCCAACAGAGGTAGCGTTGACGCAAGGGAAATAACTCCGCGTCTTTGTTTACATCCAAAGTTTTTGAGACTCTAAAACAAGCTGTAATGCATGTATATGGTCCGCGCATGGCGACATATCGTCATTACATGGTCTTATGGTGCGTTTGACATCGATTATGGGCAAACTACACTTTGTAAACACGGGAGCGCGTACATATGCCTTTAAAGTTAGAATAAAACAGTGGAACCCCCATTTTAAGACTCCTTCCCTTTTAAAATCTTGTTTTCTCAGATTCTCTGTTCATAACCTCGGTAAATTTACCCCCATTTTAAGACTCCTTCCTTTTTAAGACCTGATTTTCTCGGATTTTGGGAGGTCTTAAAAGGGAGGTAACACTCTATAGGTTATTTTGAAGTTCAGCAGATGTTTCTTTGGTTTAAGGAGACACCAGATTCTTTATTTAGTTAGAATTGCTTGTAAGATTTGTCAATGTGAGGGCCACTGTTTTGTCTGAAATTGTTGCAAAGTAAGCTCGTCTGAAAACCTTGGAACCTGTTTTCCTTCCCTGTTTACTTATTGCTTGATTTTATTTAATTTTATCCGGTAGCTTCATGAGAGTGACAGCTTCTGTAGGTCCCTCAGAAACCGTCAAAAACATAGGGAGGCAAAGAAGAGAACCAATTATTCAGTGTAACCCAGTGTAACCAGTAGAACCAGTAGAAATCTGTTATCAGTAAAGAAACGACAGAAAATACAGAAGAGCAGTGTCTACACACCGGGAAGCGTGGATTATGTTTTACATGTAGTACATTGGGGTGTGCACGTTAGAGATCCCACGATTGACAAAAGGGTCTTTCCTGGCAAAAATGTATAGGCATAGATAAAAAAAAATGTCTACCAAATACCCGTGTGACTTGGAATAATAGGCCGTGAAAAGAACATATTCGCCGTAATGGCTTGAGATTTACTGGCCGATGTGAATGCGTGATATATTGTGTAAAAAATTCCATCTCACATGGAAGAAATTAATATGTAAAGCGCTTAGAGAACGTCAAGCGCTATATAAATCTCCCATGTAAATAAATAAATACATGCGCTCGTCTTTTCAGATGAGGACGGCTATTTCGGACTGATCCCAAGAAGTGTCATAAATGACCAACTGGATGAACTGCGTTTGGTCAACAGCGAATCGGTTGATGTGGTAAGTTGTCTTATTCAGTGCATTGTCTTGCTGATTATATTGTTTAGCATTAATGATTTTGGCTATGGGTGTTTGTGTGTGTTGAATTTGAGTGGTATTAAGAGAGGAATTACACTGGGGTTTTCAGAAAATAAGGTTTAAGTTACACCACCATGTTTGTGTAAACAAAGCTGGTTGTGTTGGTGATGTTCATCCTACTTTGTGTTAGCGTTATTTGGCTTTCTACCATTGGCTTTTTCTTCAAAAGTTGTAGTATTGTTGAGTTCTGTTGAGGTTCAATTTGATCTGCCTTTTGTTTGTTTTGTCGCCTGAGTATTTTAAAATATGCGACAAAATAAAACAACTTTTACGTTAGCTTTGAGTTCTGTTGAGGTTTATTTTGATCAGCCTTTTGTATGATTTGCCGCCGGAGTATTTTGAAAGATGCGACAAAAGTAAAACAAAAAGTACATTAGCTTTATTTGCCCACAGCAAAATCAGAAAGGTGTCAGCCTGAATGCCTACAAACAGTACCTGAAGTCACGCCCAGCGGCCGCCTCAGAATCAATCAAGCGTGCCAAACAGCTGGAGAAGGAATTGGGAACTCTTGGCTTCCATCCCTTGTTCAGTGAGTATTCGGAATAGTTCCAGCCAGTTTGTAGCCAGTGTTCTTTAACTCATTGTCTCCTAGGTACGAAAATATCCCCACCCACTCATATGGCTCTAAATTACCTGGTACGGATATATCCGTACACACAGTCACTTCAGTCGCTTCCTGTAACGTCGATCTAACGCCTGCATTCAAGCGTGTTGATATACAGTTGCTACACAGTTACTACAATTTTGAGTGACCTGCTGCAGCACAGCTGGTCTCGGCTAAAAAAAAAACTTGGTCAACATAGGTGGGGTAGAAAGTGTTAACTTGGTCAACATAGGTGGGGTAGAAAGTGTTAACTTGGTCAACATAGGTGGGGTAGAAAGTGTTAACTTTGTCAACATAGGTGGGGTAGACAGTGTTAACTTGGTCAACATAGGTGGGGTAGAAAGTGTTAACTTGGTCAACATAGGTGGGGTAGAAAGTGTTAACTTGGTCAACATAGGTGGGGTAGACAGTGTTAACTTGGTCAACATAGGTGGGGTAGACAGTGTTAACTTGGTCAACATAGGTGGGGTAGAAAGTGTTAACTTGGTCAACATAGGTGGGGTAGAAAGTGTTGCCAAGAAATAATGCCAAGAAAGAAAATCAATGTTTCCGATTCCCTGACTGACCCTATTGTTTTCTCCCGACATTAGAACGTTTTTTTACCCTCTCTCTCTCCCCCCCCCATTTTTTTTTTAAATGACAAAACTCGATTTTGCCGACATCAAGGGGACACAGCTCGCACGATTTCTGGCCAATTAGAAGCCACGTGCGCCTGTGTAAATGTGCGTAAATAACTGTCTGGTTTTTATGGGTTGTGAAAGAGTGATTACCCTTGCTTTTAGTGGGACAAATAAATCCACACGTGCTCCTTGTCCATGTGTTTCCGACACACCCCTCGCTTGTGATTGGCTCCTGAATTGTTTGTCCCAGTAAAAGCAAGGGTATTCACTCAACCCTGACAGAGTTATCTTCGGAATTCGTCTGTGGTCATTTGTTTTGGGATTCCGCTGGTGTTGAATGTTAGCCAACTGTTTGTTTTGGTTTGTTTGTGTTGTTTTTTGTGTTTTTGTTTTGTTTCTTCGCTGTGTATGTGCGCTAGATGTTGTTTCTTTAAGATATATGATGATATATGATAATATATGCATGAGTTGAAAATAAAATGTAAAACAAGGATCTTTAATACAGTTGACTGTTTTAAAAATGGTTGCATGATGTACATAACTTTTGATACAGTGCTTTGCTTGTAGTTGCTGCAGTAGAGTACCCCTATTTATTTTTTTGTCCAAATGATGCACAAGACAAGATTAAAAACAGAAAAAATATTTGTGCAGATAAAGCGCCAGGAACAGAGGAGGACTTCCAGCAACATGTTCTCTCAGTGTTGAGGAATTACAAGAGCAAAGCTGTGAGTAGACGTTTTCTTCTAACCTTTTGGGATTAGCCCTTAGAGTTCTTGCGCAGTGGCGTGGTGGTAAGACGGCCTCCTAATCGAGAGGTCGTGAGTTCGAATCCCGGTCGCTGCCGCCTGGTGGGTTAAGAGTGGAGATTTGTCCGATCTCCCAGGTCAACTTATGTGCAGACCTGCTAGTGACTTAACCCCCTTAGACTTTGTGTGTACACGCAATCACAAGACCAAGTGCGCACGGAAAAGATCCTGTAATCCATGTCGGAGTTTGGTGGGTTATGGACACACGAAAGCGGAGTGAGCTGACTATGCTCTCAGAGTATAGTGTGGGGAACCCAAATGGGCAAACATAACCAGACAATTCTGGAACGCTGAAGAAACAAGAAATTCCTATGAGGTAGGAAAAACACCCCCGTCAAAGGGAAATAACCTTCTCAGTTGGTGGCAGTGACTGAGTGAGAATGGTTATTTCCCTTTGACCATGAAGATGTCCCTGTATAAGTCCTTGTATAATTTTAATCCACCAATAACTCCCTAACCGTGTGTTTGACTGGTCCCAATTTTTGTAAGGACCGTCTCAGGAATGTATAGAACCTGTTCACCAAGTTTGGTGACGATCAGTCCGTTCATTCTTGAGATCTATATGCGAACACAAACACACAAACACCCAAACAAACACACAAACACCCAAACAAACACATCGAGCGAAACCTATACACACCCCTATACCGGGGGTGTAAAAAGTGTTCTTGCATGTATCACACTTGCACCCGCACAGGCACCTTTACCACACACACACACAAACAAAGAAATGAAAACATACACCTTGCACATACACAATAATTAGGCACTCAATCACCTATTGACATTTCCCCTCGGACATTTGCAGACCCGGAAGACTTGAATAATTTAGATGTTGATGTAACGTAACCGTAAAAGACAAGATTCCTGAAAGTTGCAGCAAACCACTCTGATAATTGTACTTACAAATGTTTCTGCATTCAGCCCTTCTGTGTTCCTGCATTCTCAGTAAAGCATACTTGAAAATTGCAAAAACAGTTCCACCCCCCCACCCCCACCCCTTTAAGACCTACACAAATATCTGAGAAAATAAGGTCTTAAAAAGGAGAGTTTTTACAAATGTGGGTAAACTGACAAGGTTTATGAACAGAAAGTCTGAGAAGTCAAGGTCTTAAAAGGGAGGAAGCCTTAAATTAAGGGGTTTTAAAAGGGGGTTCCACTGTAAACCGTTGTGTGATATTGCAGACCATTTTTGAAATCAACGCCACAGCCAAGAAAACTTCGCACTCTGTGATGAGAGCTAAGCGAGGGCTTCACGACCACATCATCAAGCGGGCGCAGGAGACAAAATCCTCACCGGCTTTTGGTCAGCCAATGAATGAGGATGATGATGAAGAAGAGGCTGAAGCTTCGTCTGCAAAACGGCTGAAGGGGGTTGATCCTGAAACTGAGGCTAGCGAGGAGACAATTTTGGTGAGAACTTTTTTTTATATATGAATTCTTATATCGCGCGCGTATCTCCAGACTCGGACTCAAGGCGCAGGGATCTATTTATGCCGTGTGAGATGGAATTTTTTACACAATACATCACGCATTCACATCGACCAGCAGATCGCAGCCATTTCGGCGCATATCCTACTTTTCACGGCCTATTATTCCAAGTCACACGGGTATTTTGGTGGACATTCTTTTTATCTATGCCTATACAATTTTGCTAGGAAAGACCCTTTTGTCAATCGTGGGATCTTTAACGTGCACACCCCAATGTAGTGTACACGAAGGGACCTCGGTTTTTGGTCTCATCCGTTTTTCGTCACATTTTGTGAATGTTGAAAAAAAGTTGTTCAGTGATTTGATTGAAGACGTGGGTTTTCATGGAGTAGATGCTTCTTGTTTGAAGCTTTCATTTTTGGGTCACAGGCATATCATTTCTCAAAATTGAAACTTGGTTCTAATCAGACTTTGCACAGCAGAGGTTTGTAAATGTTGAGAAAAAACCGTTTGTGCAGTGTATG
Organism: Littorina saxatilis; assembly: GCF_037325665.1. NCBI lineage: Eukaryota > Metazoa > Mollusca > Gastropoda > Littorinimorpha > Littorinidae > Littorina > Littorina saxatilis. The sequence goes on from NC_090255.1 coordinate 35,535,329, forward strand.
TATGGGTGAGCTTTTGCAATCAGTATTTTAATGAAATGTTAACAATTCGAGTAAATGTATTTAGACTGAGACTCTTATTGTAGGGTGCTGGGCTTACTTTGACCAGTTTTTATGTTCACTGTTTATCATTAGATATGCTTTATACACCAAAAATTTGCCCCCATTATGAACTACTGTGTTACGCTCTCTGTGTGATACAAACCCTGGTAGTTCAGTTGGTAGAGCACTGGACTTGTGATATTCGGGGTTGGACACTGGTCAACTTTATGTGCAGTCTTAGCAATGGCATCTACCCCTGTGTTATCACTGAGGTACTTACAAGATTTTGGTCATTGTGCCAGAAGTGCAAATGGCTGATCACACCTAATCACACTCACTTAGCGCGACTCTTGTAGCTGCTAGCTTTCCTCAGGGATGAAGCAACCCAGATATCCCAGCAATGGGATGATGATAAGGTAATGGAAAAAAACCAACGCAGCATACAACTTTCATGACTTCAAAGACTATTTTTCATGAGAATGTTTTTGGCTCACTTAAGTGTATCCTATGGGATTGTAACTTTGTCTGTTTGTGCGTGTGTGTGTGTGTGTTTGTTTGTGCGTGTGTATGTCTGTGGTAGAAACTTTAACATTTCGTCATTTGAAGACGTCACATTATGACGTAAGAGGGTTAGATGTCACGCGAAGGAATTACTGAAAGTCTCGGTCATTGTTATTTTGAGCGGGCCGAGACTAGTTGGCAGTCGTGTCCCTGTAAGTAGGCTACATGCAGACAGACAGATCTAGATCTAGTGTCTCGCTTTCTTGCACAGTGTCACCTATGCTTACTGTGTGTGTCTGTGTGTGTGTGTGTGGGTGTGTATGTGTGACGGAGTGATTGAGTTTGTGTTACTGTTTGTCGATTTCTTACGTGAGCCTTGAAGGCGTCGCCTCTTGTTCCAACGTTGTCTTTGTTCGCAGAGTGTCTTCAAAAAAAAGTCAACACAACAGGATCAGGTCAGGAAGAAGAAAAGGAAGAACAAAGTCAGAACGCCTGACAAGAAGAAAGAAAAGAAACCAAGGTCGCTCAAAGACACAGAAAACTATGTCGCTTACCAGCCAGCAAACGTCAACACAGAAGCAGGGTGAGATGATTTTAGATAGGTGTTCTTCTGTATGAAAGTGAAAAGGAAACTGGTTGATAGTTTTACTCTTCATAGAGATTTTTACTCTCAAGTTAAAAAAGAAATTTATTTGAAAAAGATCATATCATTCAACACTGTTACAGAGCACTCTTGGTAGCCATTGGTGGGGCATTATGCTTTTCGCAGTGGAAAAAGTTCAGAAGTGAGCAAAAATGTGAACGAAAACGCTGGTAACTTATGAATCGGCGAATCAATATGTTAGATTTTTAAGGGTTTCTAATAGTGTTGATTGGTCACACTGTGAGATGTAGCTCTTTGGTAGTTTGTACAAATTCAGATTTGTTTTCACAGATATCGGTATGATACAGGATAATCTGACTCTTCTGGTCAGACGAACAAACCGATGTTTTACTTTTCAATGAGAGAATTGCATCATTTGAGGTGGACGGAAGTTTGTTGAAAAAAGATGAAATCACTCAAAAGAGTTTGAGACAACTTTTCCCAGCTTTATGTAAGAAAACCAAAGACTAATCTTCATATGAAGCTTTGAATAAAGTAGATTTTAGAGGGAACAAGTGACAAATATCTTAGAAAGGATAATATACTCTAAATTCTTCAGTTTGCTTGAATTGATCAGAACGCTGTGTTTGTGCTTCCTCCATTTTAGTAAATGACGGCTAAAAATCTTTGTATTCAGGTACAAGGTCGACAATGGATTCAAAAACGAGATCAGCAGTGCTGTGTTGGATTTCACAGGCGATGACGCATCGAACATGAGATCTCTGAACCACGGTCGCAAATGGTAAGTGAATTTCTTATGTAGTTGAACAAAGGTCGATAAGGAAAAGTTAACTTTCTGTGTGGGTGTAAATAGATAACCACACTTAATACAGTAAAACCCGTCTCTAACGGACACCCTTGGGGAATGGTAATAGTGTCCCTATTAGACAGGTGTCCCTTCTTCACAGGTGGAGGGGCCGGGGCAATATTTTACAAAGAGCACGTAAAATGAACAAGACACTTTTTGTCAGTCCTGTAGTATGTATTTATTGGATTGAACATGAGATTCACTGAAAATGTGAGTAAACAAATGATACATGTAGCAAACAACAACAACAACATCCCCCCCCCCCCCCCCACCTACCCCGTTCCCTACACACACTGTGCATTCAAACTTACGCAAGTCGGACGTCACAAAGCTAAATATAGCTGACTCTTCATCAGTCATTCAACGGGAAATTCCGCAGTGTGTCTCGACCAAATTGGGTCAGCTCTTGTTTCATTCAGTTTTTCTAGTCTCAGCATAAATGCATGGAACAGAAATTTAGCTGTGTTAACTATTGTTTCCTTCGAACGATTGCTTACAAAGAGAGAGAGATCGAGAGAGAGATTATTAGGAAGGGGGGAGTGGTAAATGATAAATGGTTGCCATACCACTCCCATACCACGTTGTTCAGGTCTTCATATTGCGTTTTCCGTCGTTTCAGAGTTTTTTGGTCGATTCGCGCACCTGACTCCCACTCCTTCATCACGTCTTCTTTTTCCGATTTGATCCTCGCGATCTGTGTTTTACCACATCCCATCTCCTTCGCCACATCTCGGCATGATTGGCCGCTATCTAGTTTTTTCAAGGCAGCGACACGCTGCTCTAAAGTCAACGCTTTTCTTTTTCCTGCTGGAGATTCCATTTTCAAACACAGTAGTCTACTGTTGCTTTTGGTTGTGACTGTATCCGCAATGCGGAAAAGCGAAAGTGAGCGAAGCGAAAGTGAGTGAGCGAAAGTGGGTCTCCATCTAAACAAGCCACTGATTGGTCAGAAAAGGGACAGGACAACCAATCAACAACCATTTGTGCTACGGCTACGGCTGCCGAGCACTGACTGCATAACAGTCGAGTTTTCGAAGTTGCGTTTTTATGTACGTTGTGTCCGTTTGTGACAGTGTTTACACTTCCTACGGTCCGAAAAATCGTGTCCGCGTCCGTAAGTGGCAGGTGTCCGCCCGTTAAAGGTTAGTTATTGTTGAAATCGTGTTCGTGCCATGATAAACTGTCCGTATGTAGCAGGTGGCCGTTACAACAAGGGTCCGCTAGACTCAGGCATAGCTTGTTGCGTGGCCCCAAATTTATCTTTTGTGTTATATGGCACCTTATGTTATCTAAATAAAATCATGTTTTAAACCAAGAAAAAGTTGACTGAGGCTGGCCGTGGGGTCAACATCTGCAGACCTCAGAACCCATACGACGTTGTACTGTTGAGTGTATTTTGTAATGCCTGTGTGGGTGGATGGCAAACAAGAAGGGTAGAAAGCTTAGACCCCATTTTTAGAAAAAACAGAGATGTTCATACTTTTTCTTACAAAAGTAGCCACTGGTTGGTGGGAAAAGATTCGTTATGATGATGTATACCTTAATCCTTTTAAGAACCTTTAAGTACTGCTTTGAACTTGTCCAGTTTTTGTGTGCTTTTGGGAGGAAGTGGCAGGTATAGGTAAATTAAAAGCAGAGATTATGAAATCAGAGTTTCTGTTGTTTGTTTTGTTAAGGGCGGGGATGTAGCTCAGTCGGTAGCGCGCTGGATTTGTATCCAGTTGGCCGCTGTCAGCGTGAGTTCGTCCCCACGTTCGGCGAGAGATTTATTTCTCAGTCAACTTTGTGTGCAGACTCTCCTCGGTGTCCGAACACCCCCGTGTGTACACGCAAGCACAAGACCAAGTGCGCACGAAAAAGATCCTGTAATCCATGTCAGAGTTCGGTGGGTTATAGAAACACGAAAATACCCAGCATGCTTCCTCCGAAAACGGCGTATGGCTGCCTAAATGGCGGGGTAAAAAAACGGTCATACACGTAAAATTCCACTCATGCAAAAAACACGAGTGTTCATGGGAGTTTCAGCCCACGAACACAGAAGAAGAAGAAGAAGTTTGTTTTGTTAAAGCTGGCTTGTGATTACAGAGAAACATGTCTGTACTCCTTTTCAGGGACAGAAAGAAAAAGAAGTTTGTGACGGAGAGCAACGAGGGCAAGGCAAAGAAAGTGCAGACAGAGAGCGGCAACTGGATTCCTGCTTCTTACAAGTCTAACATATATCCTTTTGAGAGCTTTGTGTGATTGTGTATGTGTGTGTGTGTGTGTGCGTATGTGTCTTTGTTTGTGTGTGTGTGTGCATACGTGTCTTTGTGTGTGTGTGTGCGTACGTGTCTTTGTGCGTGTGTGTTTGTCTTTGTTTGTGTGAGTGTGTTTGTCTTTGTTTGTGTGTGTGTCTTTGTGTGTGCAATGAAGATCTAAAACTATTGTTGTATCTGAATTCTGTGTCAAAGGATCAGACCTCTCCACTCATCTTTCAGTGTATTCTCCAAAATGTTGTCAGGAGTCAAGAGTTGTTCAAGAAAGATTAAATATGCTTGCGTTAGTGAATCAGCACACACTCATTAGGTTTAGGTCTTCAACGGTGGGTTCCACTGTAAAGTACATAGAAAGATAGGTACTGGTACAGACACATACCTATAAATTGACCCTTAACCCTGTGTACATACAAGACGTGGGTGAGAAGGGAGAAAACTGATGACAACGATGCAGACAGCGATGACGATAACAACAGCGGCAACAGACAGCCAAAGAAGGGGAGGGGGCAGGGCATAGAGATCATTGGAACCAGAGGCAAAAACCGTGAGTTTTGATATTTCGGTCCTGGGCTGATGTGCATGAGAAAGTTACTAACTTGAGTGGGAGCCAGCTGCGGGGTCGGATTAGTTGAAATGGAGGTTTGTTTGTGATTCTGACCAATCCAGCGCTGCATGTGGCTCTCAACCGGTTGGTAACTTTGTCGTGCACCTCGGCTCTAGTGTGAATGTGAAGTGCAACCTCCTGTTTGTAGGTAGACAAATTCCGGAAATAACTCTGGTTTTTATGGATTGTGGAAGAGTTGCTTTCCCTTGTTTTTCCTTGCTTTTCGATAGAAATACTGAGGCCAGCTACTCCTTACATTGTATTTTTGGCTTACCTTAGTGTATCAATGGAAACAAGGAAAAGCAACTCTTCTACAACGCATACAAACTGGACAGAGTTATTTCCGAACATCGACGTTTGAATATGTTTGTATCTTTTTCTTCTTCTTCATTGAACTGTCAGTGTGAAACTTTACATTTAAGTCAATCACAGAAACCCCCACGTATCTTTTTCTTCATTGAACTGTGAGTGTGATCGACTTAAATGTAAAGTTTCAAACACGGCAACCCCCACGTATCTTTTTCTTCATTGAACTGTGAGTGTGATCGACTTAAATGTAAAGTTTCAAAAACGGCAACCCCCACGTATCTTTTTCTTCATTGAACTGTGAGTGTGATCGACTTAAATGTAAAGTTTCAAACACGGCAACCCCCACGTATCTTTTTCTTCTTCTTCATTGAACTGTGAGCGTGATCGACTCAAATGTCAAGTTTCAAACACGGCAACCCCCATGTATCTTTTTCTTCTTCTTCATTGAACTATGAGTGTGATCGACTTAAATGTAAAGTTTCAAACACGGCAACCCCCACGTATCTTTTTCTTCATTGAACTGTGAGTGTGATCGACTTAAATGTAAAGTTTCAAAAACGGCAACCCCCACGTATCTTTTTCTTCATTGAACTGTGAGTGTGATTGACTTAAATGTAAAGTTTCAAACACGGCAACCCCCATGTATCTTTTTCTTCATTGAACTGTGAGTGTGATTGACTTAAATGTAAAGTTTCAAACACGGCAACCCCCATGTATCTTTTTCTTCCATGAACTGTGAGTGTGATTGACTTAAATGTAAAGTTTCAAACACGGCAACCCCCATGTATCTTTTTCTTCGTTGAACTGTGAGTGTGATCGACTTAAATGTAAAGTTTCAAACACGGCAACCCCCACGTATCTTTTTCTTCATTGAACTGTGAGTGTGATCGACTTAAATGTAAAGTTTCAAACACGGCAACCCCCACGTATCTTTTTCTTCATTGAACTGTGAGTGTGATCGACTTAAATGTAAAGTTTCAAAAACGGCAACCCCCATGTATCTTTTTCTTCATTGAACTGTGAGTGTGATTGACTTAAATGTAAAGTTTCAAACACGGCAACCCCCATGTATCTTTTTCTTCATTGAACTGTGAGTGTGATTGACTTAAATGTAAAGTTTCAAACACGGCAACCCCCATGTATCTTTTTCTTCATTGAACTGTGAGTGTGATTGACTTAAATGTAAAGTTTCAAACACGGCAACCCCCACGTATCTTTTTCTTCATTGAACTGTGAGTGTGATGGACTTAAATGTAAAGTTTCAAACACGGCAACCCCCACGTATCTTTTTCTTCATTGAACTGTGAGTGTGATTGACTTAAATGTAAAGTTTCAAACACGGCAACCCCCATGTATCTTTTTCTTCGTTGAACTGTGAGTGTGATCGACTTAAATGTAAAGTTTCAAACACGGCAACCCCCATGTATCTTTTTCTTCTTCTTCATTGAACTGTGAGTGTGCTCGACTTAAATGTAAAGTTTCAAACACGGCAACCCCCATGTATCTTTTTCTTCGTTGAACTGTGAGTGTGATCGACTTAAATGTAAAGTTTCAAACACGGCAACCCCCACGTATCTTTTTCTTCATTGAACTGTGAGTGTGATCGACTTAAATGTAAAGTTTCAAACACGGCAACCCCCACGTATCTTTTTCTTCATTGAACTGTGAGTGTGATCGACTTAAATGTAAAGTTTCAAAAACGGCAACCCCCACGTAATTGAATCAAAGTGGGACAAGGACATAAAAAGTTCAGGGGGTGGAGTTTGAGTAAAGATGGTTGTGTCTGTATCCTTGGGCACCAGGCTTAGAGGTGGGGGAGGGGGGGGGTGGGGTGGGTTCAGTCAGGAGGTTGAACATGTTTGATGTGTGTAGGTTCGAGGATTACATGTACCTCAAAGTACCTGAGTACAAGTTAGTGTTTGTTTGATAGCGTCCATGTGCGAATATTTAAAACACACTGTTTATTTGTCAATTAGGAACGATGAATGTCTTCACCGCTAACATCCACATCTTCCTTTTGTCACAAAAAAAGTTTCTTTTTCTTTGTTTCTTTGTTTCTTTTTTCATTTATTCATTCCTTTTTTTAGTTTATTTACTTTCTTATTTGTTGATCTTTTTATTTATTCATTTATTTGTGCTTGTACTATTCCAGGGCACACCAAGGGATCGGAACAGCCGGGTTCACAAGTTGGCGGCAACAAGCGAAGGTTCAAACCCAACAGTAGAGAACTGAAATCGAAGGACAAAATTCTCAAGGACCGACGACTGAAGGCCAAGAAGCAGGCTTTCCAGAAACACAGACAGGTTGTGCGAACCAAAAAACAAGCCAACAAGAAGAAGAAATAAACAGGGGGGAGAGCGTGTGTGTTGGATTTGTGTATGTGTGTTTGTGGGGGGGGGGGGGGGGGGGGGGGATTGGAATGAGTGTGTTTCCTGTGAGAGAGGGAGGGGAGGGAAACAAGGATTAAAGATGAAGCATTTCATTTTGAGTGTGCCTGCTGACACACCGATGAGGGACAAACTCTATGGACCCATGGAGAGCTTCCGGCGTACAGCAGCCTTCATCAGGGCCTCCGGAGTTGCTGTCTGAGCGAACGACGAAGAAGAAGAAGAATTTTGAGTGTGGAAACATTATGTATACTTGTGTGTGTGTGAGAAAGAGAGGGGAGCGGGAGAGATGAGGGGGGTGAAAGAATATTTGTGATTGTCAATAAATTAATTAAAATCTAAACAACAAAGTGACTGGTGAGATGAACAAAGTTAAAAAAACAAAAGATAAATTAATTGTTAAACTTGAAACATCAGAGTACCATCAGTGACTGATGTTTCATAGTACATGAACATACATGTGTGTGTGGGGGACAAAAAGGGGCATTTCTTGAAAATTAATAAACACAAGCTTGCTGATTTATGTGTCACAAGAGTGTACCCAAGAGAGAGAGAGAGGAGATTGTGTGTGTGTGTGTGTGTGGTCTGATTGTCAGTTACAGACCTCTGCCACGACATCTCAATAGCAATGCTCAGCTGAGTTTATCTTATATTCTACAGCGCCCAAACACCTAGACACGCACAGACACAGCATATTCCAGGCTCATTGGCAAAATTAACCTGGTTTAAAAGAATTAACAATTAAGCCCTCATCTGCAAAATGAATACACCTCTTGTTTTTGTCATGTCCAGAAATGGAAGTGATGCAGAACTATGGCCCAAAATTATTAAAACAAGAGGCGAAGCCATCAAGGCTCACGTAAGAAATCGACAAACAGTAACACAAACTCGATCACTCCGTCACACATACACACACACACACACACACACACACACACACACACACACACACAGAAAGAGCATAGGTGAAACTGTGCAAGAAAGCGAGACACTAGATCTAGATCTGTCTGTCTGCATGTAGCCTACTTACAGGGACACGACTGCCAACAGAGTCTCGGCCCGCTCAAAATAATAATGACCGAGACTTTCAGTACTTCCTTCGCGTGACGTCTAACCCTCTTACGTCATAATGTGACGTCTTCAAATGTTAGAGTTTCTACCACAGACATACACACGCACAAACACACACACACACGCACGCACAGACAGACAAAGTTACGATCGCATAGGCTACACTTACGTGAGCCAACAATTATTAAAAAAATTTTAATTCCTTCTGGAAGAATGTATTCAAAGCGTATAAAGATTTTTATGATAAAGTTGAAATAAATGAGCCAACAGAATTATTAGCAGAGCCCTTGTTTTATTCAGAAAAGTTCAAAATTGCTAAAAAGGTCATTTATTTCAAAGACTGGGCTGAAAAAGGTCTATTTAAGGTCAAACATTTGATTAAAGAAGATGGAACATTTTTGAATTATCAAGTATTTCAAACAAAATATAATATTCAAATAAAAATTCTTGATTATTTTGGCTGCGTTAATACGGTTAAGGGTTATAAGCGCAAAAACGGCATTGAGTTTATTAATGCAGATGCAAAAGAACAGATGAAAACTTTAAACTTTATTGAATTAACAATGAAAGAATCCAAATCGTATTATGATAATGATAGGAAAACCTGAAATGTCAAAAGCATGTAAAAATTGGGAAATATTATCGGACAGAGAAATTGATTGGCAAAAAGTGTTCCAATGCACAAAGAAAATAAAAGAAGTCAAGCTACGATGGTTCCAATTAAAAATGATTGGTAATCTTGAACTTTAGTGTGTTGAATTCATAGCTCAGAATTCAGAGGCATTTAAGCCTCCAAATTTGCAGAACCTGCACTTGTAAGCAGAACAAGTCATTTTAGATCCCTTTGGAGTCACGGAATTAACTGTACGAATGCTCGGAATGCATTCTGTTTACATGCGTCTAAGAAGGAATTACCATAAGAGGCAACAGGGGAGGCAACTCCTGTTGCCTTAGTGATGTCCCTTGGATGACAATGTAGCCATTCTCAGGCCATTTTCATCGATCAAAATTAATTAATTATGCTTAAGTTTGGAGCTCAATCCGTCAATTAATTTCACGACAAATGTTTTTTGACTTGATTACAGGGACGGTATTAAAAATAAGTAAAGAATGCCACTGGATTCTGAGCTTTGAATTTAACACACTAAAGTTCAAGATTACCGGACTTGACTAGTTGGGCAACACCTCATGCAAGCTGATGTACGTACGTGTTTACTACCTGTTCAGCCATATGATGTTAAGTGTAATCAAATAAATAACGTTGTGGTACAAAAACTGGGCATTGCATTCCTGCCGTATTAATTTTTTTTTCTCTCTTCAAAAATGTTTTATGCAAGCAACTTTACATTTTGTCATGCAATGCATAGAAATCACATAATAATACAGAGTGGATATGACGGATAAAAACATATTCAATACAATAGATATACAAGCAATTATAATAAATGCTGTTCGACGGGTGCAGTGGCGGGGTGGTAAGACGTCGGCCTCTTAATCGGAAGGTCGAGGGTTCGAATCCCGGCCGCAGCCGCCTGGTGGGTTAAGTGTGGAGACCTGCTAGTGGCTTATCCCCCTTCGTGTGTACACGCAAGCACAAGACCAAGTGCGCACGAAAAAGATCCTGTAATCCATGTCAGAGTTCGGTGGGTTATAGAAACACGAAAATACCAAGCATGCTTCCTCCGAAAGCGGCGTATGGCTGCCTAAATGGCGCGGTAAGAACGGTCATACACGTAAAATTCCACTTGTGCAAAAACACGAGTGTACGTGGGAGTTTCAGCCCACGAACGCAGAAGAAGAAGAATAAATGCTGCTCCACAAGGGTTAAATATGAAGCCCACTTCAGCCTAAATTTTTCATAATTAAATTCTGTACAGTGGATATGTCCATCAATCTTGTATGTGTAGGCCAGGTCATTCAGAAAAATGTTCAATGTTGGCTTTACTTTATTTATTCTGCATTTGTGTACTAAAAATTTGGCATACAAAAAGCTTTCGACTCGATCAATTATTGGAAATATATGAATAACGTCTTACAAATCTTTGGGTTTGGAGAAGAAATTCGACAATGGATATCTGCTTTTTATATTTAGTCAAGTTTTGACTAAATATTTTAACATCGAGGGGGAATCGAAACGAGGGTCGTGGTGTATGTGCGTGTGTGCGTGCGTGTGTGCGTGTGTGTGTGTGTGCGTGTGTGTGTGTAGAGCGATTCAGACTAAACTACTGGACCGATCTTTATGAAATTTGACATGAGAGTTCCTGGGTATGAAATCCCCGAACGTTTTTTTCATTTTTTTGATAAATGTCTTTGATGACGTCATATCCGGCTTTTCGTGAAAGTTGAGGCGGCACTGTCACGCCCTCATTTTTCAACCAAATTGGTTCAAATTTTGGTCAAGTAATCTTCGACGAAGCCCGGGGTTCGGTATTGCATTTCAGCTTGGTGGCTTAAAAATTAATTAATGACTTTGGTCATTAAAAATCGAAAAATTGTAAAAAAAATTAAAAATTTATAAAACGATCCAAATTTACGTTTATCTTATTCTCCATCATTTGCTGATTCCAAAAACATATAAATATGTTATATTCGGATTAAAAACAAGCTCTGAAAATTAAATATATAAAAATTATTATCAAAATAAAATTTTCCAAATCAATTTAAAAACACTTTCATCTTATTCCTTGTCGGTTCCTGATTCCAAAAACATATAGATATGATATGTTTGGATTAAAAACACGCTCAGAAAGTTAAAACAAAGAGAGGTACAGAAAAGCGTGCTATCCTTCTTAGCGCAACTACTACCCCGCTCTTCTTGTCAATTTCACTGCCTTTGCCATGAGCGGTGGACTGACGATGCTACGAGTATACGGTCTTGCTGAAAAATGGCAGCTACTTGACTAAATATTGTATTTTCGCCTTACGCGACTTGTTCATCAGTTATTGTGAATGGTAAAACGTCCACGAGCTTTCCAGTTGAGCGTGGCTGTCCGTGTCGTCAGGGAGATCCAATATCACCTTATTTGTTTATTTTGTGTACATAATTGTTAGCATGTAGTATAAGGGAGAACGGTCAGATTAAAGGAATAGAAATATCAGACAATACTGAGTGTAAAGTAAGTCAGTTTGCAGACGACACATATTTTTTGCTTGATGGAAACAAAATATCTTTTGAAACATTGTTTTATGAGTTAGAATTGTTTAAGAATTTATCCAGGTTAAAACTCAATTATGATAAAACATGTAACGTTTGGCTTGAGGATAAAAGAAATAGCAAAGTAGTGTTACTCACACATCTGAACATGTGTTGGAATCCTAACAATTGTCCAAAACAAATTTACTGCACAGTCGTTAAATAATTTCCCTCCAAACTTTGACACCAGTGCTAATTTAGGGCATCTTATCAATAATATTTCTTTCCATTTTGGATTGTTTGTTGTGTTCAGAACTTTCTTCATCCAATTTAGTTTTAAGGAATGAATATAAGCCTTAATGGACGGAATGTTTATACCTCCTTCTTCTATCTTGTGGATAGCCATTGTTCTTTTTATTTTGTCTCTTTTTTTTATCCCATACAAATTCAAAGCACATTTGTTGTATTTGTTGGACAAATGTATCTGATGGGTTTGGAAGCATGATCCACAAATAAACAAGTTTGGACAATACAAGTGATTTCAGGACTGCTACTCTTCCTATCGGTGTAGTTGACTGTTTTGCCTATGAATTAAATAACTTTTTTGCTTCATTAAACTTATCACTTATGTTCATCTCAGCCATATTTGACAAATCGATGTTAAACCAGAGCCCCAGTATTTTAGATATGTATTTGAAGCTTATGAAGAAGTATATTTTAAAACAGAGATCACTACATCTGAAGAACTGTTGATAGAACCACTTTTCCTCAATACCAAATTCAAGATTAATAACAAAGCGTTTCATTTTGTGGATTGGACTGAAAATGGTATATTGTATGTAAAAGGCTTATTAAAGGAGAATGGAAAGTTTTTAAGTTTTAATGAGTTTAAATAAATATTGCAAGTTGAAACATCTTTTCTGGGATATTACGATTGTATTAAGCACAATCAGGAGTTATATATGTGGAAAAAAGTATTGTTATTGAATCAAAAAAATCAATGGACATTAACAAAGCACTTTCTCTTTTTATATCTGTTGGAAAAGGAGCAAACATATTTTATGTTTGTCTTGTTAGAAAAACTGATACTGTGTCTCAAAAGCATCTCAAAGTTGGGAAAACATCATTGAAACTTAAATTGATTGGAATAAAGTCTTTTACAAAACAAAGAAAATACAAGAGGTAAAATTACAATGGTTCCAAATTAAAATAAATAATAGGGTTTTAGTGACCAATGTAATATTGAAAGACATGGGGGTAGTCACAAGTAATGTATGTATTTTTTTGTGAATTAGAAAAAGATACAGTTTATCATTATTTGTGGCAATGTGAACATGTCCAGGGCTTTTGGACTGAATTTGAAAAAATGTCTGAAAGAAAAATGTTATAACTGTGACAGACTCAGACTTACACCAACACTGGTATTATTGAACCATGAAAACCACATGAAAACAGACGCTGGTTTTGGTTATATTTTATCACGGACTTACATTCGTCCGTGTATTTTATTAACAGCAAAGTTTTTTCTTGACAAATGCAGAATAAACAAAATTCGTCCCCACATGCAAATATTTTTAAGAGAATCATATAATTTGTACCAAATTGATAAAATAATATGCTCACAATATTCTCATGAAACAGACTCAGTTTATTAAAAAATGGATTCCGTATCAACAGCTAGTAACGGTTGGATAAAGACGAGTGATGTACATTATTACAATGAGTCAATGTATTCCTCTGATTTTTGGGACGTGCTCTGAAAATGTACGAAGTAACTGAATATCACATCCACCCACATGGTTCATTCACCACACGCACATCCATCACATAAAAAACCACCTCCCATACTATGTCGCGGAAGTTGTCCATCACGCTTTTCATACTGGTTCATTTGACAGTAGTGGTTGACCTTCACCTTGACCTCGTGCGACCCCGAATCTCGCTGGCCACGTGATCCTACTCTCTGGGCACAGAAAGATGGCAGCCAACCACAGGTAAGCAGCTATGAATAGTGCCAACGCGGATGAACCCATGGTAAACATGACAACGATGGTGCTCGCCAAGGCGAAGCACCCCATGGGGAAGATAACCGTTTGGAAGAGGATGACGAAGGCTGCAACAAACAGGATAAATTCAAACAAAAGCTATGATAGACTCTAATCAATGAATTTTTCAGGCTAGAGAATTCACTTCGGATGAGACCTGATTGGTTTTCCGATGAAGAAAACAAAAATGTGTGAAAATTGATAAAAGTCAGTTGAAGTTTGACCCTGGATGAAACGTTCAATTGTTATCCCATATACGTGAGAGAGAGACCACCCATTGCATAACTATATCATCTAATCACAGGTGTGTATATCATGTAAATGAGGTCGTGTAAAAATAGTCTAGCAGGGACCTGATTTTCCACTGCTCATGATGTCAAAGTCACCGAGTCAAACGTCATTCTGGGAACACTTTTGCGGTTGCTGTTTCCCCATGAAGAATTTTGAGAATTAACATGTCACGCTATCCTTTTTAGAGTGACGTGTGTTTGCTTTAACTATGGGACGTTTTTGGAACAAAAAACACGCAAGTTCGATTTCGTTCACAATTTATTATTTTAATTTTTTTTTTTAAATCGTGTAAATCTGATATGACACAGCAAACCATGTGGTATTCTCTCTGTTTAGACTTGGCCCGCCGTACACAAGTCCTCATCAATGTGCTATGGTACACTGTCCAGAGATAATGACATTAATTTTCTTGCCAGGAGGGGCCTCCCGATACCCTTCAGAAATTCCTAAAAAAAACCATTTGGGCACACACACACACACACACAATACACACACACACATGGCACACACACACACACACACACACACACACACACACACACCACACACACACCACACACCACACACACTACACACACACCCATCCTTGCTCCACGCCGGTCGTCTAAACCCAAAATACTAGTAGTTTGACGTTCATTAGTCTCCGCGACGACTAAGATGTGTATAAGCTTTCGTCAGATTAGCCAACTTTCATTTCGTGGCCACAACGCGTAAGCTTATCTCCTCTCAGAGTTGTCCTTTCTATAGTCGCCATGGGCTTTACTAAGTTAATCTTCATCCGATTATGCCTGTCTGATGAGAGTGGCACTGTCAGCGGCGTGTCACTTTTTAGACAATTGTAATCATGGTAACATTTGACAATGACAATTTGTTAGTTTGGGTTCATTTGTCGCCTCTTCAGTGGTTCAGGAGAAGTCATGTATTGTCATTACAACAAATTACGGACATCTCACGTGCGAGGATATGTATGTGTGGGAGGGGGGGGGGCGCGGGAGATGGAAGCTTGCTGTATGTTATGTAATGTATATATTGTGTGTGATACGTGGAAATGTGATACTATTTATTTGCATGTATGATACAGGTACAAATGTGATAATTGTAGGCTTATACTAGTGATTACTGTGTGTGATACATGAAATGTGATATGAATGCTGTTTTTATATGTTATACTCTTACTTTCTCCCAAGCGCAAGACAAATTCTTCCATGAAAATTGAAGCCAATAAAATTTGAGTTGAGTTGAGTTGATATAAAAGCAAGGACACAAAGGACTACACGTAAGGACTCAACTTGAATTAACATAGCCTACTTACACACACGCACACACAGACCCACACACACGAGCACGCACTCAAGCACACGCACACACACACGCACACACGCTCACACACACAAAGACACACACACACACACACTGTGACACTGACACGCACACATACACACAATCACGCAACCCCCCCTCCCACACGGCTACACACACACACACACACACACTCACACACACACACACACACACACACACACACACACACACACACACACACACACACACACATGACTCTGTCCGATAGCATGTTTTCCACTCACAAGTCAGAAAGCAGATGACAAAGATGATGAAAGCGACATAGGCTTTCAGAAGATGGCGTCCACCACAGGCCAAGATGGCGTACAAGACGTACAGCACCGCGAGCACGACTCCAGCCACTTGCATGGTCACCAACATGGATTCAGCAATGCGAAGGCCTGAAATATGACACATAAGAAATCAGGTGTGTTAAATAATAAGTTGTATCATGTAATTTTTGATACTGCGATCACCAAGCCATGACCAACCCCCCCCCCCCACCCCCACACCCTGTGTGTTGTAAATTGTCCCCTTGTGATGTAATGTAATGTAAAGCCTATACATGTACAAATTTTAAAAAAAAAATTAAAAACTCCAAAACAAGGGAATTAAAAAAAAGTTGTATCATGTAATCTTGAAGTATTGGGGGCTTTTCACAATGATCGTGATGGCTCCTAATATGGACCAGTAGGGAGAAAAAGGACCAAGCAAATGAAACTTCTTCGCAACAAAACAAGTCAGTTATTTGCATGAAACAAAAAGTGGTCCATATTAGGGACCCTTCCCCTACTAGTAATACTAAAAGCCTAATCAGTTGTAAAATACCTTAATTTTTTTGGTAATAACGTCAGTACTAATTCATGAGATATTAAAACAGTCAATGATCGAAGTGGTGAGGGGAAAGGTGAAGATGGGCGGGGGGGGGGGGGGTGGGGGGGGGGGGGGATATCCTAAATGGGGTGTTCCATCTCATGTCTGACATGTTAAAAGCAATACCCACCGGAACCTCCAACGCTGTATTTGTTGAGTCCATCTGCGTTGTTTTCTTTGACCAATTTCTTGTCACAATCTTCGGGTTGATCGTCTTCATCCGTTGTCATGGGAACGAAAAATACTGCAACGTAGCACGAGAATCCGACTGCAGACACCAACCCTCCAATGAAATCGAATCTGTGACATCTGGCACACACTTCCGACCATCTTGCGTTTGGGGCATATTGTCTGTCGTCTGCAGAGCTCATCTCTTCGGGACGACTCATTTTTGTAGTTTTGGTGAAGGGATAAGGACAGACGTACTTCGATGCAGCATATATATATATATATATGTATCTGATACGAGCAGAACTGGAACAAAAAGAAGAAAAAAACATTTTGTTATTTATTAAACTCTAAAATAAAAATGTTAACTTAAAAACTCTTAACTCTAAATATGTGTTAACTCTAAAGTAACATCAGAGTTAGTTATTTTTCTGTCTAAAATAAGCTTTTACGCGTTTTTTGTCTCTTGGAAATGTCTCCTGTCTTGCATTCGAACGCCGAGCACTGTCAAAATTCTCTTCGCAGAAAGGAAGAAATGTCACCTGTCTTCTTCATTTTGACCTAATAAACAAAATATAAAAAATAAAAACCTATATAATTCACAAAATTATTCTCTCACCAAAAGGTCACAAGTTGTTCTCGGCGTGAATGAATTTCGAGTAAGTCTCGGCGACACAGACCACCAGGAGAGTGGATCGGGGACGGGAGGGATGGGGGTTGGGGCTGTATGTTAAATTTTGTTTTCCGGATAAATTGCGAAAATCGGAGATTTTGAATTTTCATTGCACCAGTAAAAGTCTGCACGTCACCTTAGTAAAAGAAATAAATGTCTGCAGATCAGCTATGTAAAAAAAAAAAAAAAAAAAAAGGAAGAAATGTCACCTGTCTTTTTTTTATTTTGACCTAATATAAGCAAAATACAAGAAATTTGGTTAATTAAAATCAACAGGGGTCGAAGCCGTGTTATAATAAAAGAAGCAGTGATGTACGGATACATGTGAAAGTAAGCAGTTGTCCCTCGAATGTTCTTCATGAACATGTAAGAGCTGTCATGCAAAGATGAAGTGGTATTAATATTATTAGTATCCTTTGCACAAAATCATGCTAGGCACGAGACAGCATTCTTGTCAAGTCCCAAACTTTGCCTGAATGTATCCATACTATAATTATTTGCTTTTCCATGAGTAACATTGTTTTTCAAACAAAAACCTGTGACAGGCCCGAGTGGCAATGGAAAGATGGCCTTTGTCTGATAGCAACTTCTTGGTTATTAGCCTATAGTTATGCAGAGGGGAAGTGAGGAAGCTGTCCTCTTCGGTTTTTTTAACTTCACAACTATTTGCTACTTGATCCAGATCAAAAATAATGCATGGTTCATTTGGAATATCAAATGCTATTTCAAGATAGAGATTGGCTGCTTTCGACTTGATTCGATTTACTTTGCGCAGAGAAAAGTGAGAAATGTTCCCGACTAATGCCGGGGTAGGATCCGGTCCGGTCCCCCCTCTGAAGTAGTCCCCCGGGGGACCAATTCGTGGCAAAAACTGCTCTATAATGGTCCCCCCTTAGACATCCAGCCTCGTTTTTCTTAGGCATTCAAGCCATTTTCAATCTATATCTTCGTCCGGTATTATGTAGTGCACAGACAGCAATCTCTTTGTTTGACTATATTTTGCAGAAAATAAAATAGATCTGATTTATAATGCCGTTCAAAAGAAAAATCACATGAAATAAAATGAATAATAAATAAATACTGATAAGAAGAAATGAAACCAGTCTCTGATTCTTTCCTTTCTTTTCTCTGAAATTGCTGGTAACATTACTAACATTGTAACAAGAAAAACGAGGCTGGATGTCTAAGGGGGGACCATTATAGAGCAGTTTTTGCCACGAATTGGTCCCCCGGGGGACTACTTCGGAGGGGGGACCGGACCGGATCCTACACCGGGTTGTAAGTCTTCGTTTGCTGTTGTTTACACTTTCTACTGTTGCCAGTACCACTGACTTCAGGCGAAACAGAAGATTGTGAAACATGCACCTAGAAATAGGATACTTCTACCGATCGACGCAACCTCCTGCGCTTTAGCACATAGATTCGTCTGTTTCACTGAGGCACTGAAAAGGTTTGGTCAAGCAATCTTCGACGAAGGCCGGACTTGGGAACGAATCGCTTTGGTGGATTGGCCCAGTCTGCCACATGTTGTGAGGCCCCTTACGGGTTGAAAGAGACACTGTCGTGTTTTTTTCCAAACCTTCTCGAGTGCACTGCCGTTCTCACGAGATCAGTTACTTTTTTTTTTCCATGTATGACAGATGAAACAGAAAAGCCTGTTGTGAAAATGCACAAATTAGGAGGAAAAAACGAAACAAAACAAAACTGTAACTCGGATCTCATGAGAACGGCAAACAACGACACATGTTCACCGCTCTCACCCCATTGAAGAAGAGGGGTCGTCCTCGACCCCTCAATAAAAAATAAAAACCTATATAATTCACACAATTCTCTCACCAAAAGGTCACAAGTTGTTCTCGGCGTGAATGAATTTCGATAAGTCTCGGCGACACAGACCACCAGGATGACTTGTTGGCTTCTCGAAACTGTCGTTTCAGCAGGCTGTTGCCGGGTAGTGAAAGCAGTGGGTCTTTGTTTGCATCCCTCCACTGACCCCCTTCACCTGTTATCGGTTAGCGCCCCTTGCGCAATTTTACGTACACGCTCTGAATGCGGTACGCTGGACCATACCATTATAGGTGAAAAGGGGGGGGGGGCGGCGGCATAAGAGTCGATCGGGGAAGGAAGGGATGGCGGTTGAGACTGTATGCGGTGAATTGTGTTTTCCAGATGAACTGCGGAAATCGGAGGTTTCAAATTTTCCTTGCACCTGTATCAGAATAGTCTTCAAGTCATCGATCTATCTAACCGATGTTGTGTGAGTGCACGACTATTTTTCAGTTCATGTTTGTTTGTTTGTTTGTTTGTTTGTTTATGTGTTGCTTAACGTCCAGCCGACTACGCAGAGCCATATCAGGACGAGGAAGGGGGGGATGAAGGGGGCCACTTGTCAAGCGATTCCTGTTTACAAATGCACTAACCCATTACTTGTGTCCCAGCAGGCTTTAGTAAAACTAAATTAATACCTACTGGAAGATTACCAGTTTCCAGTATGTTAAAATAGGCTTAACCTATCTACTGCTGGACTTACATCAGAACACTAACAGATTAAACTATACATGAATCGCGAGACAAGCGGCAAGAAAAGAGATTTTTGGAAAAAATACAGGTGAATGAGCAAGAAGGCAGGAAAAAGAAAAGAATTCATGAAGAAAAAGAGAGCATGACAGGAAAGAGGAACCAAAAATCTACCTAACAGCAAACTAGAAAGCTCCTGCGGTTCCAAAAACAGGAGGGGCCTTTAATTTCATAACCGCAGTGCCCCACTGCGGGATTTTCAGTTCATCTCGAAGCACATTGCACAAAATGTGTACTTTCTCCCACCCCCCCCCCCCCCTCTCATGATGTCGCCTCGTCCGTTTTAGTTACTGGCCATCGGACCCCCTTTTGTGCCCACTCACTCGAGAAGCATTAGCCCCACACCAAACATTGTCTACGTACATCGTTAATCTTACGCCACAGCTAATCGAAAGCTCCCATACCTTGCATCAGTATCGAATCTTATGGCGGGATATGTTTGTCAAAGAAGATGAAACTGTCTGGCCGCCATTCTATCCCACGTACATTGTGGTACTCTAGCAGATAATCAAAACCGAACATACGTAGACGGGTACATAAGGATGAAGACCAACTGTTGCGGTGATACTATCCTCACTGTCCGGTTCCAATTAGTCGCTGTATGTACCTTAATCGGTAAAAACTAGTTACTTTATTCATTAGCGGTTATCACGTGTTTGGTCCAGTTATACACAGTGAGCCTTATGTCAAAGGAAAGTGCAGAGTCTTAGGAACACAACGGTACCAAAATCAAGAGTACTGGTCAACATAGACCTATATTAGGTTCCTGTGGTCAAGAAACAAAGACGCACGAAGCAATAGAAAAATGTGACTTTCGTAGGTATTAATTGGTTTAATCTCCACCGTAACAGTCAGAAATGGCTGGTTTTCAATCAATCAATCAATATGAGGCTTATATTGCGCATATTCCGTGGGTACAGTTCTAGGCGCTCTGCAATGATGCCGTGTGAGATGGAATTTTATATAAGGCCAGTAGATTGCAGCCATATCGGCGCATATTTACCTTTCACGGCTTATTATTCCAAGCCACACGGGTATAGGTAGACAATTATTAACTGTGCATAAGCAATTTTGCCAGGAAAGACCCTTTTGTCAATCCTGGGATCTTTAACGTGCACACCCAATGTAGTGTACACGGGGGGAGGGTTCGGACACCGAAGAGAGTCTGCACACAAAGTTGACTCTGTGAAATAAATTTCCGCCGAACCTGGGATCGAACTCACGCTGACAGCGGCCAACTGAATACAAATCCAGCGCACTACCGACTGAGCTACATCCCCGAAGTAATTATTAATGGAGTTTTCATTCAAATACAACGAGGTCTTGAAGAAGGACAGAATCCCATATTCGCCATGAGTGTCAAGATAAAAATATGCTTACATATTGTGTTGTCAATAATTGTTCGAGTTTGTTAGGATTTAACAGGCAGAAATGGCTGGTTATGAAGTCATTATTACTTAATTACTTACTGGTCACCGCAAGGTAATTGTGCGTGTATCAGTATTGTATATTATCATTAAAAGAAGCCGTCTTTACAAAATGTTTTGGGCACAGGGCAAGGAAACGGATGCTTCCAATGCATGTCAAAAGTATCTCGCCTCCGCTTTGTAGTCGCCGACTTCGCTGTTTACTTGCTTTCAAACTGTCAATTAGGATTCCATCTCGCCGCCCCCGCAAGCAGTGCCAACTCGCCCCCGTGTATGTGTATGTGTGTGTGTGTGTGTGTGTGTACGTACGTGTGTGTATGTGTGTGTGTGTGTGTGTGTGTGTGCGTGCGTGTGTGTATGTGTGTGTGTGTGTGTGTGTGTACGTACGTGTGTGTATGTGTGTGTGTATATATATATGTGTGTGTGTGTGTGTGTGTGTGTGTGTGTGGGAAAAACAGGTTTCTCGTGCCTGAGACCAATGAATCGCCTCTCTTGCAAAACTCAAGATAATTGGGGGCGAGATGGGAGGGGGCGAGTTCGGAAGGGGCAAGATGGGAAGGGGCGAGTTAGGCGGGGGCGAATGGGGACGTCACCGCTTGAACAGATCTGTGTTGGTCTACAGGGTCATGATGATGATATGCAAGGGAGCGAATCACCCTTGGCTATAGAGGCCTCAGTGACACTGACTGCCGCGTATGCTGTACGTGTTATAACACAGCAATTTAAGTTTTATTAAAAGCTTCGCGAAGTGTTTTTACCGAAAATTCAGTGCCAAAGCTTCGCCGTGCAGCAGGCTTCGTGAAATAGACTTCGCGAAGTCAGCTTCGCCCAATTCATAGTCAGGCTTTACCGGTTTGCAGACACAGGTCAGCCACCCCCACCCCCTCCCCCACCCCAGACTATTGCTGAGTCCACATTGTTGTTCTCCTTGTGACACGGACGTCGTGCAATCACTTGGTCCCCCAGGGTCAAATCCCACAGTCGCCACAGACCGTTAATCTACTCCTGCCTGATACTTGGATGTGAAATTTATAGCTGTAATAAAATGTTGGCTTCAAAGATAGACAGCAGCGACAACAACAGCAACAAAAACAAGTCGCGTAAGGCGAAAATACAACATTTAGTCAAGTAGCTGTCGAACTCACAGAATGAAACTGAACGCAACGCAACGCAGCAAGACCGTATACTCGTAGCATCGTCACTCCACCGCCCGTGGCAAAGGCAGTGCCAGTGGAATTGACAAGAAGAGCGGGGTATTCGTTGCGCTGAGAAGGATAGCACGCTTTTCTGTACCTCTCTTTGTTTTAACTTTCTGAGCGTGTTTTTAATCCAAACATATCATATCTATATGTTTTTGAAATCAGGAACCGACCAGGAATAAGATGAAGGTGTTTTTAAATTGATTTCGAAAAAAAATTTGATAATAATTTTTATATATTTAATTTTCAGAGCTTGTTGTTAATCCAAATATAACATATTTATATGTTTTTGGAATCAGCAAATGATGGAGAATAAGATGAACGTAAATTTGGATCGTTTTATAAAAAAAATTTTTTTTTTACAATTTTCAGATTTTTAATGACCAAAGTCATTAATTAATTTTTAAGCCACCAAGCTGAAATGCAACACCGAAGTCCGGGCTTTGTCGAAGATTACTTGACCAAAATTTCAACCAATTTGGTTGAAAAATGAGGGCGTGACAGTGCCGCCTCAACTTTCACGAAAAGCCGGATATGACGTCATCAAAGATATTTATCAATAAAATGAAAAAAACGTGTGAGGATATCATTCCCAGGAACTCTCATGTCAAATTTCATAAAGATCGGTCCAGTAGTTTAGTCTGAATCGCTCTACACACACACACACACACAGACACACAGACACACATACACCACGACCCTCGTCTCGATTCCCCCTCTACGTTAAAACATTTAGTCAAAACTTGACTAAATGTAAAAACCACATACGTACAATTGCCATTATTTTAGGCTTACGTCACAGAATGACAAAACCGCGAAATGTAATTTATTAGTGACTAAAAGTCAGTCTGCCGCATAAGCTACACGTACGTGTTACCTTCAAATAATACAGCAACTTAACTTTGAAAAATACATTAAAACAAGTTCCAAAGTTCGTTCAAGACGATGTGTAACCACATTTTTTAAAATTTATTACAATTCTTAATTGATTGGTAGTTTGTGCTTTGCTTTTGTGATTATTCCAATGAGAGTGGTTAGAAATGACAACACCAACAACAAAATCAACCTTAAGTTAGAGCTTTTTTGTTGTTTTTGAAGTCTTTTCCACAATTAGGCCCCTACAACCATCGCGCCGTTTTGAAAGTTAGCAATACTGACGATTTGAAAACGGTAACAGGGCTTTTTGTTCTGACGTTAGACTGATCTCACTGTATACATTTGAGTGTGTAAGTGTGTGAATGAAAGCTTAGGCGTGCGTGAGTGTGCACGCGTCTTTGATAGCTTCCCCGGCACACGCACAAGCGCGAGCAGAAGTTTTTACATTTAGTCAAGTTTTGACTAAATGTTTTAACATAGAGGGGGAATCGAGACGAGGGTCGTGGTGTGTGTGTGTGTGTGTGTGTGTGTGTGTGTGTGTGTGTGTGTGTGTGTGTGTGTGTGTGTGTGTGTGTGTGTGTGTGTGTGTGAGTGTGTCTGTGAGTGTGTGTGTGTGTAGAGCGATTCAGAGCAAACTGCTGGACCGCATTTAGTCAAGTTTTTACTAAATGTTTGGACATAGAGGGGGAATCGAGACGAGGGTCGTGGTGTATGTGTGTGTGTGTGTGTGTGTGTGAGTGTGTCTGTGCGTGTGTGTGTGTGTGTAGAGCGATTCAGAGCAAACTACTGGACCGCATTTAGTCAAGTTTTGACTAAATGGTTTAACATAGACGGGGAATCGAGACGAGGGTCGTGGTGTATATATATATATCCCATGACCTCCCTTCTTTGTCTCTGTTACTTCAGTATGGGTATATATGTTGTATTTTTATAGCTCAATAAATACATCATGGACTCAAAAAAATATATGATAGTGCAGATTCCGATTTGGGCGAAGAACTACTTTGCTCCCGACCTTTGACCTCGCGCCGAACAATGTGACACATTTGTATGAAGTTCCAAAATCGTATTGCACGGCTCAGAAAACCATATCAGTTGCACGCAAAAATGAATCTCAGAACTGATCTGATGTATGAGATGCAATAAGCAAACGTTTCTTTCATTATGAAAGCAATGCAGGTGGGAAAAAACGAACATTCAACTTACAAGATAACCAGATGCTAGCGAACCAAAACAAAAACACGAGTACCCTCCCCTTGCTTCGTTAGCAGACGACTTTTGAGAATCTGTCAGACCGTCCTTACCTGGCACGGTTGGGCTTCGCTATCATCAGCTGTTTCACGTGTTTTGCGAGCAAGTCTACTCTTTTGCCTGGCTCTGCAGTAAGTCCACATTGGCGATGAAGGTATCTAAGAACTTAACATGTGTGTATTTTTCCGTAATCCAGTCATATTCTTTCAAAATGCAATCAAGCGGCGGTGACAGACTTGGGTCCTGTTTTCATCGCATCAATACCAGTTTAGGTTCATGCAAACACACTCGCAAAACAGTTTATCATGTAGATACATTTCAAATAGGGAGCAAATGGTTAAATCTACATATGTGTTCCCTAAAATTTGCTTCTCTGTCAATAAGACTAATTGTATAATAATGCGTTCGAAAAAAACAACGTGGAATCGATTCTGAATCGAGTCGAGTAAGCCAAATGGGGGCCAAACCGGTTTCCCCGTTCCGCCGACCTGAAACGCAAAAGAATTGTGCGCTTCAACTAAATGGATTTCTGTACGACTTCATTACTTTCTTGCAACTTATGAACCTTTACTTAACGCTTTTAAACGGTCTGAAAGTAGTGTTACCGCGTACTTATAGATGCACTCATTCGTTTTATTTTTTCAGCGACGGTCACTTAGTTTAAGGTTGCAAAAAGGCCATGTCTCGCTGAAAACACTGTTTCACACTCCACAGATCGCAAAAGTGCCGCTAGTAGTCTACACTTTGTGTTTGATGGTAGAATGGGATATACAGATTACAACACTCGTGGTTTTTTATATGGCTTGTATTTCAGTCAAGACCCAGCGGGAATATCAATCGAGAGCCACTCGCCAAAGGCTCGTGTCTCCCGATGATATTCATCCGCTGGGTCTTGACTGAAATACAAGCCATATAAAAAACCACTCGTGTTGTAACCTATACATATATATATATATATATATATATATGTGTGTGTGTGTGTGTGTCTGTGTGTCTGTGCGTGTGTGTGTGTAGAGCGATTCAGAGCAAACTACTGGACCGATCTTTATGACATTTTACATGAGAGTTCCTGGGTATGATATCCCCAGACATTTTGTTTTCATTTTTTCGATAAATGTCTTTTATGACGTCATATCCGGCTTTTTGTAAAAGTTGAGGCGGCACTGTCACACCTTCATTTTTCAATCAAATTGATTGAAATTTTGGCCAAGCAATTTTCGATGAAGGCCGGACTTCGGTATTGCATTTCAGCATGGAGGCTTAAAAATTAATTAATGACTTTGGTCATTACAAATCTGAAAATTGTAATTAAAATGGTTTTTTATAAAACGATCCAAAATTACTTTTATTTTATTCTTCATCATGTTCTGATTCCAAACATATATAAATATGTTATATTCGGATTAAAAACAAGCTCTGAAAATTAAAAATACAAAACTTATGATTAAAATTAAATTTCCGAAATCGTTTTAAAACTATTTTTCTTTTTCCTTGTCGGTTCCTGATTCCAAAAACATATAGATATGATATGTTTGGATTAAAAATACGCTCAGAAAGTTAAAACGAAGATAGGTACAGTAGAGCGTGCTATGCAGCACAGCGCAATTGCTACCGCGCTAAACAGGCTCGTCACTTTCACTGCCTTTTGCACTAGCGGCGGACTACGGTCATTGTGAAAAAATGCAGTGCGTTCAGTTTCATTCTGTGAGTTCCACAGCTTGACTAAATGTAGTAATTTCGCCTTACGCGACTTGTTTTCTGTTGTGTTTTTTTAACTGCTCGCCAAATTTCCAACATGCACCTGTACTATATGCGTGAGAACTGGTCAGTTGTTTTCATATAAGGATTCATCTGGCTATGCCTACACAGACAGACTCCCCTGATGACAGTTAAATATTTAGCCTATTTATGACGCTATTCTCAATCTCACTCAGTGGTCTAGATGACGTCAAACACCCAGAAGATCCACTCACTACTGCATAGAACACTAAACACATATACGCACAGACAGTCAGTCTCCGAAGTTTACAAGCAAAACCTCGAGCGACCGTTAAAGGCAGACGTGATTACCCCCATTTCGCACTTATGCAGCCCATTCAATGGCCAGTCGAGTCCATTGCTACCTTTTGTAGTCTCGCTTGCCTGCGGGGGGATTGTCGTGGTTCCCACGACTAACGCACCGACTCGAGGGACAAGATTGCGTCACGCGAGACTTCTCGGTCACTGACACTGTCTCAGCGACCTGTGCCCTCGAGAAGGAAACGCGAGTTACTTGTCTGTGAACTTTAAATAAGAACGAAACTCCAGCAAACGGACATCGGAGGAGCATTACATTCTGAGATTTAGAAGGATCGACTGGCTTCGAACGTGCTCTGCAACGCATAGGGGGCCTACATGAAGTTCATTTTGTGTTGAAATCTTCGTCTTCGTCCGATCTTGAATGTTTCGACTGTGTGCAAGAGACTTTAGGATTTGCTGACCACGAAATTACAGACATTTAAAATTGTTGTAGTCCTTATCTTTGGTAGTTCTTTATTCAGTCTGAACTTTTAGGAATCGCCGTTTCTTCTGAGTAAGAAAATCTCTTTGGATTGTCAGTGGTTTGTGCGCGTGTGTATTTTAATGATATTTAATCTCAACT
>NC_090255.1:35567441-35569251 GCF_037325665.1 Littorina saxatilis
TGTCCACTGGCTCGCACTTCATCGTCATCATGCTCGTCGGCAAGTACACCTTCACCGGAACCACGGACATGTTTGAAAGGCCGACGTCGTCAAATCGTCATCGGATTACCGCTGTCTGAGGGATCTTTAACGTGTGCGAATTTGTCGCGCCTTGTGTCTCTTAATTTCAGCGTCATCATGCATATCGGCAAGGACATATCTTCACCCGCACTGCAGACATGAATTCAGCAGGTCTTCAGTCTTGAAATCGTCATCGGATTTCGGCTGTCTGAGGGATCTTTAACGTGTGCGAATTTGTCGCGCAGTCTGGCTCCTAATTTCGTCGTCATCATGCTCTTCGGCGAGTACAGTGGAACCTGTGATGAAAGGACACCCCTGGACCAGCCAAAAATGTCCCTATTTTATATGTGGCCTGTCATGGCAGGTTTATTTTGGACAGAATGATAGACAAGGGGACAACAGAAAGTGTCCTTCCATGGGAGGTGTCCTTTCTCAGGAGTGGCCTCACACTGCAGGTACTTCTGTGCATTAACTTTACCGGCACTACAGACATGAATTCAATTTTCAGGGGAAGATTTTTTGCTGTGTGGGGGTTTTAAAACGTGCGCAGATTTATCGCGTTCTGTGGCTTCTAACTTCGTCATTATCATTCATATCGGCAAGTACATATCTTCATCCCGCAATGCAGACATGTCTTCAACAGGTCTTCACATGTCTTCGGTCTTCAAATCGTCAACAGGCTTCGGCTATATTAGGGCGCGGAGATTTGTGGTGAGGGGTCTTTAACGTGCGCAGATTTGTCGCTAACTTCGCTAACTTCGTCGTCGTCTTGCTCGTCGGCAAAATAACTTATACTGGCACTGGAGACAAGTCTGTGGGACAAGCATCGCCAAATCGTTACAATCATATTGCGACTGTAGGCAATATTAATGCGCTAAGAGGTGTGGCACCGTCCTTGTCCAAACGCTCTCACTTCGTCGTTATCATACTTGTGGGCTAGAGCATCTTCACCAGCATTGGCCATTGCAGATATATTATATCTAAAAAGCCGGAGTGCTATGGCCGTCTTCACATTTCAGCTGTATAGGGGTGTGCAAACTTGTGGTCACGGATTACTTCTGTGCGACAACGTCGTCCAATGGCTCTCACTTTGGCGTCATCATCTGGTGTGCAAGTGCATCTTCACTCGAGATTACAACAGTGCAATAATTCAGAGGAACGTCCGGATTTTAACTGTGCTAGGATATTTAACGTGCTCAGACAATTATGCCATCAGCAGCAGCTTAATCTACACGCTCTTACTTCGTCACCCGTATGTTCGTTGGGACTCCTCCCCCCCCCCCCCCCCCCCAATGCACCGACATCAAAGATAGATCTTCAAGGGCAGCTCATTTTAAATTTCATTGGCTGTCTTCTGTGTAATAGGGGTCTTAAGTATGCGTTATCAATTTTCGGATCGCGTATCCGATGTGTTTAGATGTGATTCGGGACTTTAGTTCATACTTTGACATTCGGGGGAACTATGTAATTTGCCCTTTCACGCGGAAACAAACGGACAATGCAAAAACTGACGAGGGATGGAAACAGTGAACCACCTCAATGATCTGTACATTGTAAATCGTTGTCGAAATTGTGTCCGTCATCCCGAACCTCCCCATGGCAATGAACTATTAGATTTTGGCGATTAAACTTCATGAGTTCTGTGGAATTTGATCTCATGTGCTCTGTATTTTGTTTGCGAGAGAGAGAGAGAGAGAGAGAGAGAGAGAGAGAGAGAGCGAGAGAGAGAGAGAGAGAGAGTGTGTGTGTG
>NC_090255.1:35569451-35576951 GCF_037325665.1 Littorina saxatilis
GAAGTTGAAGTTCTTGATAAAGAGGTGGTCAGAATTGCCAGAATTCAAGGATGATGCTGCTTTAAGGTATTGTCTCTATTATTTTTGTCTCTTTTGTCAGTTTTGAATAATATTGTATAAACCAGGGTTTAATAAAAAAAGCAAACTTTAAAGCTACTTTTACCAATTTTTCTCCAAGATTTTGTATACAATGAGGGGATGTAGCTCAGTCGGTAGCGCGCTGGATTTGTATTCAGTTGGCCGCTGTCAGCGTGAGTTCGTCCCCACGTTCGGCGAGAGATTTATTTCTCAGAGTCAACTTTGTGTGCAGACTCTCCTCTGTGTCCGAACACCCCCGTGTGTACACGCAAGCACAAGACCAAGTGCGCACGAAAAAGATCCTGTAATCCATGTCAGAGTTCGGTGGGTTATAGAAACACGAAAATACCCAGCATGCTTCCTCCGAAAACAGCGTATGGCTGCCTAAATGACGGGGTAAAAAACGGTCATACACGTAAAATTCCACTCGTGCAAAAAACACGAGTGTACGTGGGAGTTTCAGCCCACGAACACAGAAGAAGAAGAAGAAGAAGTATACAATGCAAATCTTGCAGAGATAGCAAGTTTGACACACTTAAAACATTGTACAGCCAAACCCTGAACTAGCAGGTTAGGACCTTGTGTCTGTAATACTGACTTGAAATGGAAAAATGTTTGGTACAGTATGCAAATCATGTTAACAGTCAATGTCCTGTGACTTAATGAATTGTATTCTATGTTTCAGTTTAATACCAGCATTGTATGAAGGACTTCGAAAAGATGGTGCAGCCTTTGAGGATCCTGATCAGGGGGTGAGTTGGAGAAGTGGAAGCGAGATAAAGATGTGTGTACAAGAGTAAGAGATGGATAGTCGGATTGATTTATTGATCAGTTGATTGATCAGTTGATTAATAGGTTGATTGATCTTTAATACATCAGGCAAGAGAGTTTTCGGCACAAGCCTAGTCTTACAACCTGTCTTTACTACAGCTAAAACACAGATGTGGCAAAACTTCACGGCAGAGAGAGAGAGATTGATCTTTATCGCTATAGGATAGAGATTTAGGCTGATGTTAAGTCTTCCAGTCTGTCACTGATAAAACTATGAAAGAGAAAGCAGTAGAGAGAGAGAGAGAGAGAGATCTGTACATTCACAGAAAAAGGATGAAGAGTGAACTGAATTCAGTGGAGGGTAAGAGGTAAAATAGGAATGAGGTGGGGTATTGATAAAAGATGTATGATACAGAGAGTGGACAGGATGTTACAGAATACACTGCAGGGATGGCGAAATTGCATGGGTGAAACTTTTCCGCCTTAGGGCGGAAATCCGCCAAATGAAATTGGTCAAATAAGGAATTCCTTATTTTGAAAATCTTTAAAAAAAAAAAATTATCGGACTACAGCTTGGCATTTGTTACCATTGTTTACTGTGCAAATGTGTGTGTTTGTGACTTGTCACAGTTTGAGATACCAGGAGAGGCCTACTTTTACCCTTAAAAAGCCTGATTTTTTGTTTTCTTCCGGGGGGGCGTTGCCCCTGCACCCCACCAGGGCCTGAGTGGCCCCTGGACCCCGGCCTCATTTTCTTTATTTTCAATTCTGATCAGTTTCACCCATGAAATTGCTGGCCAGTGAAAATTCTGGTGAAATGCAACACTTTTGGGTTGTAATATCAAGTTTTAAAGCCATATAAACGCTGCAGATGCAGCAACTGTTGAATGTACCAGGCCAGCGAAATCTCTGGCGGGCTAGTAACTTTCTTAAAGTTACTTGCCCGGTTGGCGAGTTAAAATTTTGAGATTTGGCCACCCCTGCGCTGTGTGCTCATATGGTTAAAAAAAAATAGTGAGTGAAGGAAAAGACGGGAAAAAAACATGATTTTTTCTTTTAAATTTTTTTGGTTAAAACTGTTCTGGAGTGTGCTTGAATGTGCTCATTGTGTGTGATTCATCCTCTGTTTTAGCCAAAGAAATCAACAGACCCAGCACAAATTGCAAAGGAGGAGGATGATATAGCTAAAGGTAAGGGGTCTCGCTCCTAGCAAAATTTGGCAAAAACATTCTATCTTTCAGGTGCCATACAAATTTTAGTAATGTCACTGTGTGAAACAGAGCTTAAAGTGAAATACTTTCAGATGTTCTTTATGAGTCAATGCTAGCTACTGATCATTTTTGACTCACATGCGAAGCAAAAGTGAGTCTATGTACTCACCCGAGTCGTCCGTCCGTCCGTCCGTCCGTCCGTCCGTCCGGCCGTCCGTCCGGAAAACTTTAACGTTGGATATTTCTTGGACACTATTCAGTCTATCAGTACCAAATTTGGCAAGATGGTGTATGATGACAAGGCCCCAAAAAACATACATAGCATCTTGACCTTGCTTCAAGGTCAAGGTCGCAGGGGCCATAAATGTTGCCTAAAAAACAGCTATTTTTCACATTTTTCACATTTTCTCTGAAGTTTTTGAGATTCAATACCTCACCTATATATGATATATAGGGCAAAGTAAGCCCCATCGTTTGATACCAGTTTGGTTTACCTTGCTTCAAGGTCAAGGTCACAGGAGCTCTTCAAAGTTGGATTGTATACATATTTTGAAGTGACCTTGACCCTGAACTATGGAAGATAACTGTTTCAAACTTAAAAATTATGTGGGGCACATGTTATGCTTTCATCATGAGACACATTTGGTCACATATGATCAAGGTCAAGGTCACTTTGACCCTTATGAAATGTGACCAAAATAAGGTAGTGAACCACTAAAAGTGACCATATCTCATGGTAGAAAGAGCCAATAAGCACCATTGTACTTCCTATGTCTTGAATTAACAGCTTTGTGTTGCATGACCTTGGATGACCTTGACCTTGGGTCAAGGTCACATGTATTTTGGTAGGAAAAATGTGTAAAGCATGTGAGTCGTATGGGCTTTGCCCTTCTTGTTCTAAATTAACAAAAGCTATTGTAGTTTGTACCACATACTATGTATCTTTGGCTGCTTTTAAGAACTTTTGAAACGAGTTAAAATGTTTAATGCAAGGGCAGTTTATTGTTATAGAATGGTGTCAATTAAACACGGATCCTTGTGTTTCTAGACATGTAATTGTTATCAGTAGGCTGAATATTTTTGTCTATATATGAGAAGTGAAAGTTTTCTACTTCTAGTCAGAATGTTTGTTCACTTGTTTTGTTGTTTTTTCTCTGTAGCAATCGCCTTATCACTGAGAGAGGCGGAGAAGGGAGGGAAAGCAGGTGGCAGCGCCCTCTATCCTACAGCGTCAAACTACCCTTCTGTGTCTGACAGCTCCTACTCTAGACCCAGAGAAATCCGTAAGGTAAGTGTGGGTGTAAGAAGTACAGAGAGAAAAAAGAAAGACGGCCAACAATCAGGTAGAATCTTAAACAAATGAGGCAGAGCGCTGTTTAGAGATCTGATAAACAAAGAGAAATAAGCGCTCTAAATGCATATGTAATAGAGTAAGTGAGAGTTATTCGGAACCAGCCTCCTGGCACCTGAGAGAATAACACGCCTTGGAATGAACAAGCGACTTTTATCCTCATGAAAGTCGCTTATTTTATGAGGATACCGTCGTCGAATATCCGTTTGTATGGCCATGTTGGGTTTGATGCGTGCATGCCTGGTTTTCTCCTGTAGATGGGTGTCGGCACAGAAGGTCTGCCCGCTGTCCTCAGCCAACATGCTCCGTCTTCATGGCAGCTCAAATTTTTTATCGAGGTTCTCTCCTCTAGATCCGCCGTGTTTCGCCTAGGGGCTTGCGCTGCCTAGTTGATAGGGTCACCTCGTAGAGGATGTGGTCATAGACCACGCACGGTCGGTCTTGGGATAGGGAAACGTTATGCTAGTCCGGAGGGATTACGCCACAATGGCCACCTCGCGAAGACCCAGGGTCCTAGACTAGGGAGGTCCAAGGGGGAGCACCGGGAGGGCTACCCCTCTACCCGCACCTCCAACACAATCCCTTCCCCTGGTAGCTTCATCCCCAAGGAGGAAACAGAGCTACCTGCAACACCCCATTTTATGAGGATGAAAGTCGCTTGTTCATTTCAATGCTTGTTTTTCTCTCAGGTGCCAGGAGAATGGTTCCCAATAACTCTAACTTGCTCTATAACACATGTTGTATGCATTTAAAGCGCTTATTTCCCTTTGTTTATCAGATCAACAATCGGGAACCTTGATCAAGGCCTCCCTAAAATTATTAACTTCCAGTGCAAGCATCCTTTCAAAACTGCATGCATCTCCAACAGAAAAATCAACATGCATGAACATGTCATTAAGATAGGCCAGATGTGTTGATGTTTGTATTGAAACATTTTTGTGTAAACATCTTTTTATTGCTTCCCTACATTTTCAAGATGGTGTTCAGGGAAACTATTTGTGTACGGATCTTTCTGTTGCTTCTTTTTTTTCAATTTTTTAGTTTTGGATCTTTCAGTGTGCTAATTTCAGTGAGTTTCTTATTTTAGTTGATAGTCAAGTCATTAGTTTGTAGTTGGGAACAAAACGTTAGGACATGACTATTTTTAAACGTTGCAAGGATGCGTTTGAAAGTGAAGGAACTGAAAAATGTATGTCCATGTGAGTTTCACTTTTAATGCCATTCTGACATGGTTGTGAGGTGGTTTTTTAACAAAAAGAATGGCTGTCTAAAAATCAGAACGAAGGTAAAGGAACCCCACTATGTTTTAAGAAAATCTGGTGATGCTTCTAAATCACCGGCTAGGTTTCAGATTGCCCTAGGGTTATAACTTATACGAGATTTGACAGGTACAGGTACCCAATAAGCTGACTGGCCCTTTGGCGGTTGTAATTTAAAGGTTCATTAGTTGCATTATATTGCATATTTTGTATTACAAGTAATGATCCTAAAAAAACAAATTTGGTAATAAAAAAAAAAAGCACACCTGTCCTATGCAAAAAGTAGGCAGGTTTTTTTAATCACAAGTGTTGATGAATGTTGATTATTGCCCGCTATGTAGCAGGTATCAGTTATGTAGCAGGTATCAGTATACCTGAATAGATATGTTGTCAATGGTTACTGCTTGGGGTAGTTAGTTTCTTTGAGACTTAATTACAAGACATATAATGATAATAATAATAGTAATATTATTGGCCTGGGTCGGGCCGCTATTTTCTCCCCCCTTTCCTAACCTAGATGGTGGGTTCAAGTGCTAGTCTTTCGGATGAGACGAAAAACCGAGGTCCCTTCGTGTACACTATATTGGGGTGTGCACGTTAAAGATCCCACGATTGACAAAAGGGTCTTTCCTGGCAAAATTGTATAGGCATAGATAAAAATGTCCATCAAATACCCGTGTGACTTGGAATAAAGGCCGCGAAAGGTGAACATTCGCCTAACAGGCTTGAGGTTTGCTGGTCGATGTGAATGCGTGATATATTGTGTAAAAAATTCCATCTCACACGGCATAAAGCGCTTTGAACTTCGGATAAGGCGCTATATAAATAAAGAGAATAATAAAAAAAAAAAATAATAATAATGAGAGCTTATATAGCGCAAACCACAAAGAAACATGCTCTCCGCGCTTTACATCTTAACTATGAAGAAACACATACTAGTTGTATGTAGTATAGTGCAACGCTTTTCAATGCACTGCCTTTCACTTTTCAGTCACAGCTTCAATCGATGCATAGACCATTTAGTATTTTTCCTTTAAAAGCCACTGAATTACGGACATCTGTTCAGGAGATTCCCTGATAGTTTCATTTGCTTCCTGAGAAAATATTCAAAAGGAAAAGGAGTCAATCTCAAACATATTTTAATTTGCCAAACATTTTGTCGTCACTTTGACAGAATTGCCAAACTTTTTCATGGTTGAAGGAAGGTATTATGCCTAGGACTGTTCCATGCAGCATACAGGGCAGATTTGTCTCTTCTTCCGTAGAATAAACAAGACATCTTTTCTTCTTATATTGTGTTGAAAACACTGGTTGTAGCTACTTTGATTTTCTGGTGGAGAGTTTTGATAGGAAGATTCATTCCTCTATCCCGTCTGTCGCAGCATCAGCATGTCCATTTTGAGGATGGGACTGTTCTCAATTCACGCAAGGTTCTTTACTCGGTAACTATTCTTCCTATCAATCTCAACCTCGTTTTTTTCGTCGTTTTTAACCTGCATCTTGGTGTTGTTTTTGGTAATTATTCCCATTTTTGGTTTTTCGGTGTGCCAATCGTTCAGTTGTCCCTTTCTTGGTTTTGGTGTGTCATACCGTTGAACTGACCATTTCTTGGTTTTGGTGTGTCATACCGTTGAACTGACCATTTCTTGGTTTGTGCTGGTCGAGCAAAGGAGATGATGATTGTTTTTGCCTAAGTTCTTTCCATGCTTTCTTTGTGTAGTTTTAAACCCTTTATCTTTCAACTCAAGCCTTGCAGATGTTATCTTGTCTTGCTGATTTTTGAGAGAAATGGAGTATGCATGTTTCTTGGTCTGTGGCAAGAAACACACCCCTTTTCGTTTTCAAACGCTAGCAGTGTTGTTCTCAGGCCTTGATGTTCAGTCCTTGACGCATACCTTTTTGATCTGTTTTTGTCGTTTGTTTTTGTTCTGACCCCTGGCCTGTCGCTAGTTTTGAAATGGAGCTCTTTTGAATGAACAGTTGCTTTTGTAACCAGGACATTTGGACCTATACATATTTTTAGCCCAGGTCCTTCTTCTTCTTCTTCTTCTTCTTTGTTCATGGGCTTAGACTCCCAAGTTCACTCATGTTTTTAGCACGAGTGGATTTTTACGTGTATGACCGTTTTTACCCCGCCATTCAGGCAGCATACGACGATTTCGGGGGAGGCATGCTGGGTATTTTCGTGTTTCTATAACCCACCGAACTCTGACATGGATTACAGGATCTTTTCCGTGCGCACTTGGTCTTGTGCTTGCTTGTACACACGAAGGGGGTTAAGTCACTTCCCCCCGCGGGTTAGGGGGAAGAATTTACCCGATGCTCCCCAGCATGTCGTAAGAGGCGACTAACGGATTCTGTTTCTCTTTTTACCCTTGTTAAGTGTTTCTTGTATAGAATATAGTCAATTTTTGTAAAGATTTTAGTCAAGCAGTATGAAAGAAATGTTAAGTCCTTTGTACTGGAAACTTGCATTCTCCCAGTAAGGTAATATATTGTACTACGTTGCAAGCCCCTGGAGCAAATTTTTGATTAGTGCTTTTGTGAACAAGAAACAATTGACAAGTGGCTCTTTCCCATCTCCCCCCTTTCCCCGTCGCGATATAACCTTCGTGGTTGAAAACGACGTTAAACACCACCCCCCGCGGGTTAGGGGGAAGAATTTAACCGATGCTCCCCAGCATGTTGTAAGAGGCGACTAACGGATTCTGTTTCTCCTTTTACCCTTGTTAAGTGTTTCTTGTATAGAATATAGTCAATGTTTGTAAAGATTTTAGTCAAGCAGTATGTATGAAATGAAATGTTAAGTCCTTTGTACTGGAAACTTGCA
>NC_090255.1:35581951-35599451 GCF_037325665.1 Littorina saxatilis
TTGACCCTGAACTATGGAAGATAACTGTTTCAAACTTAAAAATTATGTGGGGCACATGTTATGCTTTCATCATGAGACACATTTGGTCCCATATGATCAAGGTCAAGGTCACTTTGACCCTTATGAAATGTGACCAAAATAAGGTAGTGAACCACTAAAAGTGACCATATCTCATGGTAGAAAGAGCCAATAAGCACCATTGTACTTCCTATGTCTTGAATTAACAGCTTTGTGTTGCATGACCTTGGATGACCTTGACCTTGGGTCAAGGTCACATGTATTTTGGTAGGAAAAATGTGTAAAGCAGAAGGTCAAGCATGTGAGTCGTATGGGCTTTGCCCTTCTTGTTTTGAAAAAAAATCGCATTGCGGCTTATAGAAAGATGCGGCTAAAACGTTACCTAAACTTCAATAGCATTCACCTAATGGAAGTCGCCG
The DNA here is from genome assembly GCF_037325665.1 of Littorina saxatilis. Taxonomy (NCBI): domain Eukaryota; kingdom Metazoa; phylum Mollusca; class Gastropoda; order Littorinimorpha; family Littorinidae; genus Littorina; species Littorina saxatilis. The sequence continues at coordinate 35,582,389 of NC_090255.1, forward strand.
CGGATTTTCATTTCGCTCGATTAGCGATTACCGGTACTTAATTAGCTCTCTACTCAAGACTCGGCGCTTTTCTCTTTCTTTTGCGAATCTTCGTTTGTCAACAAGTCGTCGTGACAAGATAGCGTACAAAGAAACACCGGATGTATCAGGATCTCGCGTGTGCGAGATTTCTTTTTTTTGTGTCTCGCGATAGTTGGAGGAGCAAGAGCCGCTATGTTGTGTTTTCGTCTGCTCGAAATGTGCGCAAAAGTCGTAAATCATCCCAAAAAAGCTTATTCCGGGTGGGACTACATGTGTGTGTTGGTTCCAAATTGTGTGTGTGTGTGATATTTTTCTTCAAACTTTTTCACTTTTCTTCTTTGTTTCACCTGTTTATTCTCGGAGCCGATTTCGCCAAATACCGTACTTTCGTTTGCCTGGTTGATTTGATTGATTGACACGATCTGATTATATTTTTTTCGACGGCGGCTAATATAGTGACGCGGCCTATACGTGGCTCGTCCCAATTTTATTTTTTAAAGTCGGGGGTGCGGCTTATAAAACAGTGCGTCTTGTAATCCGTCAAATACGGTAGTCACACACAAAATGTTTATGCCAAGTAAATAATTTTCTATGTTTTGAAAACGCTAAAGATCATTATTTTGGATCACCAGATTGCACAATTTTGCATACATTTTTGAAAACATTTTTGTAAGGGTGTGTGAATGCTTTAAATTGTTTTTTATGAGGGGGGGGGCTGTTATTTTTTGTTATTTTTTATGATTTCATGCATATAACTTGGCCATTTTTTTGGCTCACGTAAGTGTAGCCTATGTGATGATAAACTTTGTCTGTCTGTGCGTGCGTGCGTGCGTGCGTGCGTGCGTGCGTGCGTGTGTGTGTGTGTGTGTGATAGAAACTTTAACATTTCCGAGTCTATGGATAAAGCTCGCATAAGAAGATTAGGTCTCGGTCAAAAGTGTTTGACGTGTGTGATAGAAACTATTTGAAGACGTCACATTATGACGTAAGAGGGTTAGACGTCACGCAAAGGAATTACTGAAAGTCTCGGTCATTGTTATTGTGAGCGGGCCGAGACTACTTGGCAGATCCAGGGTCTCGCTTTCTTGCACAGTTTCACCTATAGATGCTTACTGTGTGTGTGTGTATGTGTGACGGAGTGATTGAGTTTGTGTTACTGTTTGTCGATTTCTTACGTGAGCCTTGAAGGCTTCGCCTCTTGTTTTCATATGTCCTCGTTTTAGGATGCTTTCATTACAGAAGGTTTTCAGTCTTCGTGTTTCAGTAGTTCTTATATTTGTTGATTTTTGACTCACATGCGTAGCAAAAGTGAGTCTATGTACTCACCCGAGTCGTCCGTCCGGACGTCCGTCCGTCCGAAAAACTTTAACGTTGGATATTTCTTGGACACTATTCAGTCTATCAGTACCAAATTTGGCAAGATGGTGTATGATGACAAGGCCCCAAAAAACATACATAGCATCTTGACCTTGCTTCAAGGTCAAGGTCGCAGGGGCCATAAATGTTGCCTAAAAACAGCTATTTTTCACATTTTCTCTGAAGTTTTTGAGATTCAATACCTCACCTATATATGATATATAGGGCAAAGTAAGCCCCATTTTTTGATACCAGTTTGGTTTACCTTGCTTCAAGGTCAAGGTCACAGGAGCTCTTCAAAGTTGGATTGTGTACATATTTTGAAGTGACCTTGACCCTGAACTATGGAAGATAACTGTTTCAAACTTAAAAATTATGTGGGGCACATGTTATGCTTTCATCATGAGACACATTTGGTCACATATGATCAAGGTCAAGGTCACTTTGACCCTTATGAAATGTGACCAAAATAAGGTAGTGAACCACTAAAAGTGACCATATCTCATGGTAGAAAGAGCCAATAAGCACCATTGTACTTCCTATGTCTTGAATTAACAGCTTTGTGTTGCATGACCTTGGATGACCTTGACCTTGGGTCAAGGTCACATGTATTTTGGTAGGAAAAATGTGTAAAGCATGTGAGTCGTATGGGCTTTGCCCTTCTTGTTGTTATTTTTTATGATTTCATGCATATAACTTGGCCATTTTTTTCATATGTCCTCGTTTTAGGATGCTTTCATTACAGAAGGTTTCCAGTCTTCGTGTTTCAGTAGTTCTTATATTTGTAGATTTTTTTTCAAAGTTTGCTCCATCCGTGTTGAAGCTTTATTCCTGTTTGCTCTGTTTCAGGAAATAAGTGTATTAGCTGTTGTTGTGTTGATTTCTTGGAGTTGTGAAAATAGGGGCTGATGAATTGCTGCCTTGTGTTACAGAGGAATGCAAAGCCATGGGTCCCTTGATTGACACAGAGCTGGAAAAAATAGACAGGTAGGTTAAACTTATGTTTGTTAAGCTCGAAAAAATAGACAGGTACGTTAAAGTAATTTTTGTTAAGCTCGTAAAAATAGACAGGTAGGTTAAACTAATGTTTGTTAAGCTCGTAAAAATAGACAGGTAGGTTAAAGCAAATGTTCGTCTGTCTGGAACTCTTTGTGTTAAAGATACTTTTCGTCTCATCTTGACTTCAGGATTCAAGTTTTCAGTTACAAACGTGCAATGCTGTCTGTGAACTGAGCCTAGTGCTCAATGAAGTCAAAGCCTCCGCTCCTTCAGAATCAATGTTTACGTCTCTCTTTATGTTGCTGTGTTTCTTCTGCTGCCTCTTTGAACCAGTAAAGTAAAAAAAGAAAAGCACACTTTTAAAAATACCCTGCCCCTTTTTAACCTTCTTCAGCCTTCCCCATCCTTCCCCATCCTTCCCAATCCTTCCCCATCCTTCCCCATCCTTCCCCATCCTTTCCCATCCTTCCCCATCCTTCCAACCTGGAAGCAGTCAAGAGGTGAGGAAGCACAGCAGATATTTAAACAATAAGGATGATAATCACAAATCCTGTCTTCAACTAGATCGTTTGCAGCAGACTCGCCTCTAGACAGCTTTCCCTATTTCTGGCGGTTCTTGGACTAGCCTTGCGATGTGGCGAAGTCAGGGGACTAAACCCTAGTCTGTTGTTTGATGATGTCCACCAAAAGAGTGTTAGAAATCCACTTGTCTACAGGTCTCAAGGCTTGCCACATTGTTAAGCTACTTTCTGTTAAATACAGGCATGCTGAGTATAATCATTACAGTGGAATGAATTTTAAGACCCCCCAATTTAAGACTCCCTCCCTTTTAAGACCTGATTTTTTCAGATTTTCTGTTCATAACCTGTGTAAATTTACTTCCATTTAGGATTCCCTCCTTTTCTAAGACCTGATTTTCTCAGATTTTTAGAGGTCGTAACTATGTTAGTTCGGAAATTATATGAATCAAATGAAAATTGATTTTTGAAATTTTCGGGTTTCCACTCACTGTAATGATGAAAAAGTCCAGTCTGACACTGCTGATCTTGCTGTTTGTGCAGGAAACACACACAGCTGGTGGAGCTGAACCAGCGAGTGATGGACGCACTACAGATGTACCACACCCTCATGAGAGAAAACCCCGCCTACAGCTTCAAGGCTCCGACCACTGGTCCCGCCCCCTTCTCCTCCCTACCCCCCATGATGGGCAGTCCTCACATGGGACAGGTGAGACAGAGAGAGAGAGAGTGTATGTGCGTGTGTGTGCATCCTGACACTGGTCCCGCCCACTTCTTCTCCCTATGATGGGCAGTCCTCACATGGGACAGGTGAGACAGAGAGAGAGAGAGTGTATGTGCGTGTGTGTGCATCCTGACACTGGTCCCGCACCCTTCTTCTTCCTATGATGGGCAGTCCTCACATGGGACAGGTGAGACAGAGAGAGAGAGTGTATGTGCGTGTGTGTGCATCCTGACACTGGTCCCGCCCACTTCTTCTCCCTATGATGGGCAGTCCTCACATGGGACAGGTGAGACACAGAGAGAGAGAGAGTGTATGTGCGTGTGTGTGCATCCTGACACTGGTCCCGCCCACTTCTTCTCCCTATGATGGGCAGTCCCCCCATGGGTCAGGTGAGACAGAGAGAGAGAGAGTGTATGTGCGTGTGTGTGCATCCTGACACTGGTCCCGCACCCTTCTTCTCCCTATGATGGGCAGTCCTCACATGGGACAGGTGAGACAGAGATAGAGAGAGTGTATGTGCGTGTGTGTGCATCCTGACACTGGTCCCGCACCCTTCTTCTCCCTATGATGGGCAGTCCTCACATGGGACAGGTGAGACAGAGAGAGAGTGTATGTGCGTGTGTGTCTGTGCATTCTGACACTGGTCCCGCACCCTTCTTCTCCCTATGATGGGCAGTCCTCACATGGGACAGGTGAGACAGAGAGAGAGATGCAAAATATGTTATGAACGGACCAGAATTCAGTCCTCTTATCTTTGTTAATCTTGCCTTTTCACTCGATTTAGAATGCCAGCAAAGATTGTTTCTGATTGGCTACAGGTCTCAACACTTGTCACATCTTGGTACGCTTTGTTAAAACACAGGGACACTCAAGTGTGTACCTTGTAACAGAACATAGAATGTTGTATGCTTGTAGTTCTATCATTGACACCTCTTTGGTGTTCGCAGAGGTGGTCAAGAAATAATAATAATAATAATAATAATAAATAACTTTTCTATAGCGCGAGTCCCATCAATTGGCTCCAAAGAGAGGTACTCGCAAGCATGTTACTCACCACTTGCGTTAATCAATGTCGTGAAATTTTGGCTTAACCTGTTTTACACAGCTTTTTAGTAGAAGCACGAAACTGATTACTTTTGTTGTGAAGTATAGTGTTTATATTCGTTCGTGGTATGAATAGAAAAATAAAAGAACGTTAAATCATGCATTGGCAATCGTATTTAAGAGAATATTTCTCATGGAGAATGATTTCCTTATTCTAAAACACAAAATCGCACAGAATTGAGTTACTCCAAAATGTTCACAACGACATCGAAATATTACTTTGTTAAATGTTTGAACACGACTTTGACCATCTGTACGCAGCAAGCGATGTACAACGGCCAGCAGCCCTACATGGGCCCTCCAGGACAGATGGGTCCCCCTGCCTCACAACCCCAGAGCTTCTCTCCTGCCCCTCCCCCCGCCTCTAGTCAGAACTACACAAGGTGAGCGCTTTTTTCACTCTCTTTTTATGTGGGTATAATGTATGCATGGATGATTGAAAGTAGTGTCCTTCCCGCATGCACGATCATGCCACAGGCTTTCGAGTGGAATAAGGACACCCTGTACAGTTTGTGAAAATTTGAAACAGTGGAACACCCCACCCCCCCAACATTTCAAGACCCCCCATTTTAAGATTACCTCCCTTTCATATTTCCTGATCATAACCTCTGCAAATTTACCCTCATTTTAGAGTCTCTCCTTCTTTTGAGACTTGATTTTCTTAGATTTGTGGAGGTCTTTAAAAGGGGTTTCCATTGTACAAAAATAAAATCAGTCTGGGTGATTTAAAAAAAAATAAAATGGTATGTTGACACTGGTGTGATTTTTGAATTAAACTCAACAAAAGTTTACTTCTCAGTACAGGAAATAGCCGGGTTGTTGATGTTTGGTATATGGAAGGATGCTCTTATTGGACATTAAAGTCTTGACAGATCTGTAGATCTGACGTCATGTATATGGGAAGGATACTCTTATTGGACATTAAAGTCTTGACAGATCAGTAGACCTGACGTTGTCATGTATATGGGAAGGATGCTCTTATTGGACATTAAAGTCTTGACAGATCAGTAGACCTGACGTTGTCATGTATATGGGAAGGATGCTCTTATTGGACATTAAAGTCTTGACAGATCAGTAGATCTGACGTCACGTATATACGGGAAGGATGCTCTTATTGGACATTAAAGTCTTGACAGATCAGTAGATCTGACGTTGTCATGTATATGGGAAGGATGCTCTTATTGGACATTAAAGTCTTGACAGATCAGTAGATCTGACGTTGTCATGTATATGGGAAGGATGCTCTTATTGGACATTAAAGTCTTGACAGATCAGTAGATCTGACGTTGTCATGTATATGGGAAGGATGCTCTTATTGGACATTAAAGTCTTGACAGATCTGTAGATCTGACGTTGTCATGTATATGGGAAGGATTCTCTTATTGGACATTAAAGTCTTGACAGATCTGTAGATCTGACGTTGTCATGTATATGGGAAGGATGCTCTTATTGGACATTAAAGTCTTGACAGATCAGTAGATCTGACGTTGTCATGTATATGGGAAGGATGCTCTTATTGGACATTAACGTCTTGACAGATCTGTAGATCTGACGTTGTCATGTATATGGGAAGGATGCTCTTATTGGACATTAAAGTCTTGACAGATCAGTAGATCTGACGTTGTCATGTATATGGGAAGAATGCTCTTATTGGACATTAAAGTCTTGACAGATCAGTAGATCTGACGTTGGCATGTATATGGGAAGGATGCTCTTATTGGACATTAAAGTCTTGACAGATCTGTAGATCTGACGTTGTCATGTATATGGGAAGGATGCTGCCTTGAATAGATTATGGATGTAATTTTGGTCAACAAAACAAAACAAGAAGGGGAGTATTAGGGTTTGTTTGGTGTTTACAGGGGTTCCTACCCTTGTGGTTTTGCTGTTTTATTTTCTGCTTTGTTTTGAATTGTACGGCTATAATTAAACAATTTGCTGTCTTGGGAAAAGATGCCTGCCGGAGTTGGTCACACAACACTCTCATGAATGCAGGATATTGGCACTATTGAATATCAGATTGTTTTGGGAAAGAGAAGAGGGGGAAATGAATAGAGGGGGGACATAGTGAACATTGATCTGAAGCGAGAGATGGCGCTTTAGATGCATCCATATGATTATGAGTTTGGAATATTTCAGGAGAAAAAATGGTGCCTTTGAAAGTCAGCTTCCGAGTCAATGTCTATGTTAAGCAAATCATCTACATGTGCATGAGTTGTCTCCCCACCCTTTGTTTTTGCTTTATTGCTAGTGTTGAGAGCATATTGAGGTACTGTCCATCCGGCTCATGTTGATTGCCACAGATCTGCCCTCGCTTTCACATGGAGGAAGGGCATTCTTTTACTTGGACACATACACTACATTGGGGTGTGCACGTTAAAGATCCCATGACAAAAGGGTCTTTCCTGGCAAAAATGTATAGGCATAGATAAAAAAATGTCCACCAAATACCCGTGTGACTTGGAATAATAGGCCGTGAAACGTAAATATTCGCCGTAATGGCTTGAGATTTACTGGCCGATGTGAATACGTGATATATTGTGTACAAAATTCCATCTCACACGGCAGAAATTAATATGTAAAGCGCTTAGAAAACGTCAAGCGCTATATAAATCTCCCATATAAATAAATAAATAAATAAATACCGAAAATTAAGAGCATAGCCGCATTCTGTGCAAAATGGACTATTTTTGCTGATTTAATTTCGCTGATTGACATAGGTGTCATTTAAACATTTATTTCAACAAATATTTGCCACACCGTGCGTGAAGCAGCCAGGCTGTTAATTGTGGGCATGTGTCGAAGTTGGAGGATGCCCTTAACCCGTGTACAAGTCTAAACAGATCTATGGAGGTGATCGGCACGGTTGGCCTAGTGGTAAGGCGTCCGCCCCGTGATCGGGAGGTCGTGGGTTCGAACCCCGGCCGGGTCATACCTAAGACTTTAAAATTGGCAATCTAGTGGCTGCTCCGCCTGGCGTCTGGCATTATGGGGTTAGTGCTAGGACTGGTTGGTCCGGTGTCAGAATAATGTGACTGGGTGAGACATGAAGCCTGTGCTGCTACTTCTGTCTTGTGTGTGGCGCACGTTAAATGTCAAAGCAGCACCGCCCTGATATGGCCCTTCGTGGTTGGCTGGGCGTTAAACAAACAAACAAACAAATGGAGGTGATCATGATTGCCTTCGCAGAGAGGACGGTACCTTTAAATGACAGGAAGTTAGAATGTTTTTGTTTAATTTGCAGTATTGCATTTCAAATTGTTCTAATATTTTGTGTGTTTGCTTTTTTTCTCTCTTTTCTGCGTTTCCCCTGCCCTGGCATCTTGATCTGCACAAATTGTTCATCGTCGTCAACTTGTGGCAATCATTTGGTCCTGTGGCCGATCAACTCTTATCATTTTGGACTCTTTTGTGCACGCCTGCCCTTGGATTGATGTCATTGGTTTGGAATTCTGCCGCCTAATTTGCGCATTTGGTTTGATTATGATTTTCTTCCTCTCAATCGTTGAATTTGTTTGATTCTCACTTTGTTATTGTGTATTTATCGTGGATTTATTCCTGATTTTGTGTGCTGTTTTGTTGATTTGTATTTTGTTTAAATGACAAACAATTGTTCCATTTTGTTGTGGTGGGCTTCTTAAATTTGTTTGATTGTGAATATAATGACAATTTTTTTGCTGGTTAAAATTTGTTTTTCGTGTTTGCTGCCTTGAAACAATGCGTGCAACTATCCTTAATTTTGTCTTGATAATGTGTGTGGCCTTGAACCCTTTGTGAACACGTGCTCACGCTTGCTCTGTATGTGTTTGACACGCGTGCATGGCAAAACAGTTATATGAACGGCCACCAGTTACCAATGTCCTCTTTTGCCAGCCTGCCCACAGTCAACGCTGCTGTAGGCCAAGGTCAGCCTCAAGGTCAAGTTCAAGGTCAGACCACCACGACCTCCACAGCCGCCCCGGGTCTACCCAACACGGCTGATGTCAACAACAGTGCAATCCAACAAGGCATGTCTCAGCCTCCGATGTACCAGAACGGGGGTAGCATGCCGCCCGTGTCTATGGGTCAAGGTTACGGAGGGGTCGCGCCCCCGGTCAGTGGGATGGCAGTGCATCCTGGGATGTCATACCAGCCGCCGCCTCAACAACCCTTGCTTTGAGGGACCAACGCCATGTACATTTTCAATTACTTGATAGCTTTTATTTTTTCTTGAATGTCTGTGTGTGTTTGTGAAAGGACTGTGATGAAGACTTTGTTTGGAGCACCAGTGACAAGCGACGTGAGGATTGTAGGCTTGTTTTTGTGAGATCGATTTGAATGTCAAGGAAACGTGGAGACAGGCGTGATGGTTTTATTGGAACAAATTATTCCTGGTTGTTTGCTTATATACTCCCTCATTTGATTTTGAAAGATGTGAATTTCAGATGTCAGGATTTTTCTAGAAATTCTGTCGTTGCTGTTCTAGGTTGAGCTTGATAATTTTAGAACCGTAATTTTTTTCTTTAGTTAATAATGCTATCTTGATTTCTTGTGCACACTTACTTTTTAGCTTTGCCGATTCGTCGTAGCTCTGTAGAGAAGAATGGAATTTGGAGAGTCCGGGTAACTTGTCTACGCATTCATACTTTTTTTTTTTTTAACTCCTCATTACCTTTGTTGCATAGCTTGATTAAAACTATTTCTTACACTGATTTTTCTACTGCGGACTTCCTGGCAGCCACTGGTCTGAGGATTTAGCACGGCCATCAACATCGAACGCAGAAGAAGAAGAAGAACTGGTTTTTCTCTATTCTTTCACCAGAAATTGTGCAAACATGGTAAATGTTAATAAAATAAAGTTTTTCCACCAGTCGTAGATGCACAGTTTGGAAAAGACTTGATATTTCAGTGAAAGCTTGATAATAATCATTTAGCTGCAAGTCTTTCCATATTGGAAAATTCACAATATTTTGTGTTGTTCCAAGACTCCGAAGAACATACGTCATTTGGACCTGGACTGAAATAATGTGTAATGTCCTATGCCAAAAGATCCCTGCTACAAAAATGTTTTGTTAGAAGACCTGCTACATGTCAAAGGTATCAGGGGGTCGACCATCTGGAGTAGGAACAATCGGTTGCATCATAACAATTGTTGTCAAGTCAGTGACTAAAGACCGATCGGCCTGAGAACAACACTGAGCAAGTGCACTAAAATTGTCTATTCATTCTTTTTTTTTCTACACTACATTGCACTACACTTGTGTACTTGTGTGTGTGAATTAATAAATAGACACCACCACCCCCCCCCCCCCCCCCCCCCCCCCCCCCCCCCCCCTGGGTTAGGGGGAAGAATTTACCCGATGCTCCCCAGCATGTCGTAAGAGGCGACTAACGGATTCTGTTTCTCCTTTTACCCTTGTTAAGTGTTTCTTGTATAGAATATAGTCAATGTTTGTAAAGATTTTAGTCAAGCAGTATGTAAGAAATGTTAAGTCCTTTGTACTGGAAACTTGCATTCTCCCAGTAAGGTAATACATTGTACTACTTTGCAAGCCCCTGGAGCAAATTTTTGATTAGTGCTTTTGTGAACAAGAAACAATTGACAAGTGGTTCTATCCCATCTCCCCCCTTTCCTCGTCACGATATAACCTTCGTGGTTGAAAACGACGTTAAACACCAAATAAAGAAAGTAAGGAAAGAAAGCACATATCTCACCACAAGGCGACTCAAGGTGTTACAATTCTTTTCTCGTTGGGGTTTAGGGGGTTCATAGAATTTAAGCCATATGCACTGAATATGTTTATACATTCTTTCATTTTTCTTTGCAATTCATTGCACAACACTAGCATACTTGTGTGCTACTTAATGAGCAGTAAGAAGTTGACTCAGGAAGGGGATGCGATTCTGACTGATCTGACTATGAATTTGAGACTGGATGTAGGTATATATGTGTCCAATTCTAGTAGATGTTTTGATTTGATTTTCAGTATTTTTTCCCCCCCAGGCTTGAGGTTTCAGTCTTCTCAAACCTGAAACGGTTTTTTTCAGCAATCCAAATGACATTGCCTTCGAGCTTGGAAAGAACAGTCATGTATCAGTGTTTCGTGTCATGCTATTATCATCATTATTATTATTGTTATTATTATCTGGAGGAGAATAAAATGACAGGGATTGGTAGTCATCTCCGTTTGGAGTTGTGAGGGGTGAGCGTGCTGCACTTTTTTAAAGTCAGTTTTGGCTATTCACCCTCACTGTTACTGTCGCATATTCATCAGAGTAATATGTGTATATGGATGTTCAAATAAAGTTGTGAAGATGTGTGTTTATGCAGACAGACACAAACACATCCAGACAGGCACATTCATACACGTACACACACACACACACACACACACACACACTAAACACTAAACACACACTCACTAACACACACTCTCACTAACACACTCACTAACACATAAACACACACACACACACTGACACATACACACACACACACACTAACACATCCACTAACACAGACAAAGGCTATCTCCTGAAATAGCTCTGTGATAGTGACATAACACTGAAAGAAGAGTAATAGTTTTGAAATTCATTCATTGTGATTGCGTAGCTTACACAGGTCTAAATCGGGAGAAAGCCCGATCCCGGACACACTCTTTCTCTCACTCACTCATTCACTCACTCACTTATTCACTCACCAGCAAACTCCTCAAAGATGGTATTACTGCATTATTGTTATATGTGACCCTTCACCACGGAATGAGTCGCATGTCACCTTTTCATGATTTTCATATTTTTACATTTTCTTAGAGTTGTTTTTATTCTCTATCCAGTGGTGAAAACCGTTTTAGAAAACAGCAAAAACTTTTCGAGTTATAAGCCTGTGACTATGGTGACCCTCACACTGTTACTAGACACCCCCCGGACTTATATTATTCCTAGCGCAGAACCGTGTGAGGTGACATGCGACTCATTTCGTGGTGGAGGGTCACATATTCAGATTTGCTCACCCCTGAGAAATATGATATCACATGGTGGTATCTCCCCTTTGTCTTTGTAATTTCTGAGGTACATGATGATCTACGCCTTTTCTCTCTCATGCTACGACATCAGTGCAGATTATTATTGCTGATTTTTTTTTCCATTGTTGATGATATAGGAGCAAAATACATAGTCATCATTCCTTGAAAACACAAAACAAAAGAATTGGTGTTAATATTTTTTAATGTGCAGGTCCATTGTTTGCGCATGTGTGTGTGCATGCGGGGCGCACCAGACAGAGAGTGTGTGTGTGTGTATGAAAGAGAAAATAAATTGTATGTGTATGAGAGAGACGGAGAGAGAGACAGAGAGAGAATATATATGTGTGCGATGTCGCTGAAGACACTGTTATGTCAACATGTACCTGAGCCTGTACAGATTGTTTTGAAATTGTTGTCACATGATTGAATAGGCCTTTGTTTTTGTGCACACATGGTACCAAGAGTGAGTAATAAGTAAGGCCAAACAAAAATACATGTTCGTTTAGGGTAACCTGACCGACCCTATTTTTTCCCGCCGACCCTAAAACTTTTTTTTTCATTTCTCGACAAAAAAACAAAAACAAAAAACCAACCTCTGGCACATTTTGCGAACCATACCGAGACTAAAAATAAAAAAATAAAAAAAGTCAGACCTACCGACCCTATGAACCAAGTATATTTTTGTTTGGCTTAAGCATGTAAATCCTTCAATGTTCTTTATTTTAGCTCTGCTGTACAAGCTGGGGGGTTGTATAGAGTGGACCTGTTTGTTCATACAACATGTAATATGCTCTGTCACATAAATATGAGTGATAAATTTGACTTGGACAAAAGAGACGTGCATGTGTTTGTAAGCCAGAGAGCGTGAGTGCGAGAGAGAAAGTGTGTCTGTGTGTGTGTTAGTGTGTCTTGTGTGTTCTGTGTGTGTGTCTGTGTGTGTTTCAGAATGAGTTCAAAATCTGAACATAATTATTCAGAAACGCTGACAAAAGTAGAATTTTGTAAATACATGTAATAACAGCACAATTAATCGGTACATAAACATTCGTCTAATTTTCGTAGTAATCCCTCTACTCTTCGGCAACTTGTCTAGCATATGAATCTGCCATCTCACTTGATGGTCTGTACTATCACTACATATAGCAGTACAAGTGTACCAGTTTTGAATGTTTGACCCATGATTTATATATTTGTGCTTTCAATTTTCTTGGTTGTCAATATATTTGTACAGTCAGCAGATTTGAAGGACTATATTGTCTTTCAGAGAATGTGTGCGTGTTAAAGTTTGTTTGGATGTTATTTTTTGTCCTTTATCTTACTTGATGGGGTTTGATCTTGTTACCATGTGTCTGCTCCTATTTTCGAAGCTGCCTAACTGCAATACCTTGTCCCATTTTCATGTTTCCATCATAGTTTACATACATATTTCTGCGTTACTTTGGCAAGGAGGGTCAGAATATAAGAACAGTACCCCCCGCGGGTTAGGGGGAAGAATTTACCCGATGCTCCCCAGCATGTCGTAAGAGGCGACTAACGGATTCTGTTTCTCCTTTTACCCTTGTTAAGTGGTTCTTGTATAGAATATAGTCAATGTTTGTAAAGATTTTAGTCAAGCAGTATGTAAGAAATGTTAAGTCCTTTGTACTGGAAACTTGCATTCTCCCAGTAAGGTAATATATTGTACTACGTTGCAAGCCCCTGGAGCAAATTTTTGATTAGTGCTTTTGTGAACAAGAAACAATTGACAAGTGGATCTATCCCATCTCCCCCCTTTCCCCTATCCCATCTCCCCCTTTCCCCGTCGCGATATAACCTTGAACGGTTGAAAACGACGTTAAACAACAAATAAAAAAAGAAAGAAATGTTTCCATCATAGTTTAACATACATATTTCTGCGTTACTTTGGCAGAATATAGGAACAGTGGTTGATGGGGAGAGAAAAGAAACAAATATACAGCTTCTTCACCCCCCCCCCCCCCCCCTCTCTCTCTCTCTGAACTTTTTGTTCGAGGATGCATTTAGATCTGCTAAATGTTGGACCTGCATAACCTAGCTAAGTTGACTGGGGAAAAAAAATCACTAATGAGAATCTTCAAACTTTTGGCTGAGATCAGACTTTTGTGAGCTCCAAGACACAATTTCAGAATAAAACTTTTTATTATCCATGCTCAAAATTAATATATTATTTGGGAACCGCATGACACTTTCAGACTTGTTGAAGTATATTATTTCCCATGTTTTTAAATTAAGAGATCCAGAGCTGAAGCTTGAAATATTTTATTACGTCTATATATGGTCTACATTATTATTATGAAGTCTTATATCGCGCGTGTATCTCCAGACTCGGACTCAAGGCGCAGGGATCTATTTATGCCGTGTGAGATGGAATTTTTTTACACAATACATCACGCATTCACATCGACCAGCAGATCGCAGCCATTTCGGCGCATATCCTACTTTTCACGGCCTATTATTCCAAGTCACACGGGTATTTTGGTGGACATTTTATCTATGCCTATACAATTTTGCCAGGAAAGACCCTTTTGTCAATCGTGGGATCTTTAACGTGCACACCCCAATGTAGTGTACACGAAGGGACCTCGGTTTTTCGTCTCATCCGAAAGACTAGCACTTGAACCCACCACCTAGGTTAGGAAAGGGGGGAGAAAATTGCTAACGCCCTGACCCAGGGTCGAACTCGCTTCCGAGCGCAAGTGCGTTACCACTCGGCCACTCCAGGGTTTATTTGTCTCTCAGGGTTCGTCGGATGCCGCCTCATGATCTTATTTAATATCCCTCCATTACGTATGAGGCAACACCTATTTGTTTTCAAGGTTAGCGAGCTAAAGGTGCGTCTTAAAACGATGCAGTTGTACCAAGAAATAGTCTGTTTACGGTAACATAGGCAAAAAAAATAGGTTCGGTAGGTCGGGAATTATTATTATTTTTTCTTTTTTCTTCCAAAAACCATATTTTTAAGTTATTTTGCCAAAAAAACAGACTTTTTTTTTCATTTTTCTTTCACCCCAAATGCCAAAAAAGAAGTCTAGGGTCGCGCGAAAAAATAGGGTCGGTCGGGATACCGTAAACAGACTTTTTTTTTTTTTTCCCTTAGTATGAGGGTTCTGATCTTGCAGAAGAATTTTTTTTATTAATTCGTATTTTTCACATTGAACTGGATTCTGTGCGTTTTCTCCCAGTGTCGTTTAGATTGTACGACGCTCATAATATCTCTCTGTGTAAAGTGTAACTTATACCAAGATTCATTGACTTTTTGTGATGTACAGCGTCGTGTAATGATGTACATATTGATTTTGTACAGCAATGTATAAGTGTTTTGTGCTGCCTGCGGATGTACTATTAATTGGATCATTTCATTAAAGCAACTGATATTTTGTCGGAAGGTAATTTGCATACGAGCTTGTAGGGACTCTGTAGCTGTACTCTTCAATATTCATGATTTTTATGCAAAGGAGCAGAATCGGTTGCACTTGTAATGCCTAACTGTCTGGTACTTTCAATGAAATAAAATGATCTACCCTGTACATTTTGTTTGGTTCGGTTTTTGTTTGTGTTTGATTTTAGAGAAAGAGAAGAAGAGATGTTAATTTTATGATTTTGTTATTCTTCTGTAGAATGTAAGTCAACCAAGAGAGACGAATGAGTGGGCCTGTATGGGCCTGTGTGTGTGTTAAACCTTTCTACCCCACCTATGTTGACCAATTTTGTTTTAGCTGAGATCGACCAGTAGGTCACTCAGAATTGTAGTAAGTGTGTAGAAAGTGTGCCCCCCGCGGGTTAGGGGGAAGAATTTGTGTGTGTCAGCGTGTGTGTGTATATATATATATATATATATGTGTGTGTGTATGAGTGTGTGTATATGTGTGTGTGTGTGTGTGTGCTTGCGTGCGTGCATGCGTGCAGGCGTGCGTGCAGGCGTGCGTGCGTGTATGTGTGTGTGCTGCACTTAAACGTCCTACCCGATGCTCCCCAGCATGTCGTAAGAGGCGACTAACGGATTCTGTTTCTCCTTTTACCCTTGTTAAGTGTTTCTTGTATAGAATATAGTCAATGTTTGTAACCTTCGTGGTTGAAAACGACGTTAAACACCAAATAAAGAAAGAAGAAAAAAATGTAGAAAGTGTGTATCAACACGCTGGAATGCAGGCGTTAGATGGACGTCACAGGAAGCGACTGAAGCTAACAGTCTGAGCGGATATATCTGTACCTGGTCAGATAGAGCCATATGAGTGGGTACAGATATATCCGTACCTGGGAGACAATGTGTTAAACCTTCTTGGCCATTCAGTCATAAGCTTTCTTTGACAATTGAAGGAACATCGGTGAGGATGAGAACATTCAGATATGTCAGGGCCACCAGCATGAGAGAAGAAAGGGTAGACACCCATTTATTTGGCTGAAAAACGTTCCTGACCTCCTTTGTTTTCCGTCTGTTTTCCGTCTGGTTCAAAAGGAATCGCTTTGACAGTAGAATGAACACCTAAAAGCGTGATTTTGCATACCTTTATCAGCGTAATTGAAGGTAGGGTCGAATTACCCAAGAATCCCGGAAAAAGCGGCGTATGGCTACCTGAAGTGCCGGGGTAAAATCGGCCATACACGTAAAAAAAAAAGGGGGAGTTTCAGCCCACAAGCGAAGAAGAATTACAGAAGAAAGCAGCTCGGGAAACTTGATTGTCAGTCGTATATTGTTACAAACATTGTCCGGACAGCATTCATTTGCATTTTCTTTTTCCACCCTTTCTTCACAACAAACGTAGGTCGTCCGGAGAATGGGCATGGGTGGAGTCGCTCTCTGTAGGTTTTAGGGCCAACTTTCGGGCGGCAGTTACTGTAGTACAGAAGACTGTAGTAAAATATAACTTCTTTACATGTAAACGACCGTGTCCGCCACCATAGATCTGTCCAGGATTGTGCATGAGATGAGAGCATCTTTCAACTTAGACACATACCAACAATCATTGGGGGGTGCACGTTAAAGATCCCACGATTGACAAAAGGGTCTTTCCTGGCAAAATTGTATAGGCATAGATAAAAATGTCCACTAAAATACCCGTGCGACTTGGAATAATAGACCGTGAAAAGTAGGATATGCGCCGAAATGGCTGCGATCTGCTGGCCGATGTGAATGCGTGATGTATTGTGTAAAAAAAATTCCATTTCACACGGCATAAATAAATCGCATAAAAAAAAAATCCAAAAAAAAATCAATAAATCCCTGCGCTTAGAACTGTACCCACGGAATACGCGCGATATAAGCCTCATATTGATTGATTGATAGATCTGTCCAGGCTTGTACATGAGATGAGAGCATCT
>NC_090255.1:35604451-35614451 GCF_037325665.1 Littorina saxatilis
GTACTACACTTACGTTTGTGTGACAACAAGCCCGGCTGAAAACGGGGGAACAACGAGCCCGGCTGAAATAAGGCGGAACACAGTCCCCGGTGTGAAGTATTGGATTTACTCCAGCTAAACGGGGTTTCTTTTTATACTCCTTGCCGAGTTACCTGCTGTCACCTTGCTGAGTCACCTGCTGTTTTGAGTGCTTCCTGCTAGTAACCATGGTATCGTCAAATCCAACAAAGTTGTGGTGCGTAAGAGGCACGTAGTGCTGGTTCTCAAAGCATACCCAGTTCTATTCTACCCATGTGAAGATAACTACTGATTTATTATCTGTTCCAAAAACAAAAGCAACAATATTGACATATTGCGAAGGAACTGTAACCTGCTATTAAATAAATAATGATGCAATTTTGAACAATCGAAAATCACATGCACCCATTACCGAAAAAAACCCACCCAATAATGAACTAGAATAACTAAATAAACAAAAACAAAATAAACCATGACTGTGCAGAATACATACAACAAAAACCCCACGACTACTACTTCTGCTACAACTACCCTTTCTACAACTAAGGTATTTCTGCACTTTTACTACCATAACCATTCTGATAATCATCGGTCCATGTCGTATCGCCGGCATGTCTCTCTGACATGGTGCATAATTACTGCGCGGAATCTATCAAAACAAGAATACAGAGTTATCTCCCATGTTTTTCGCTAATGTTTCTGAAAATAGACGAACTGAGACGAAAGTGATTGCAGATTGGCCGACTTCGACAGTGATCTCCGTTCTGTTCTTCACAGTTATGATAAAGACATCGTTCTAAGGTTAAAACAAGTCGAAATGTTGAGACTGCTGTGGGAAGGAGACCGTGATATTGTTGCATCACTCCCAACTGGTTACGGAAAAAGTGTCGTCTGCTTCGTAGCCGAAGTTGATTATCATGTGACACTTTTGCCATATTTAGAGTTGTTTGCACAGTAAATACACCCGCGAAAGATAGCTCGCTTGAAACTGTCTTACATATCAATTCCTTTGTAATGTAAAAATTAGACAACACCATGAAAAATCATTATCGACGATCACGAATCTGCTTATATCAATAACACATTACGAAAAGCTCTAAATATGTAAAAAAAAAAAAAATCGATTTCCTCTCCAGAGAAGGAAAACAAAGGCATCCTGTCAGGGATAAATGAGACCCGAAGGGAAGTAACTCATTTTACCTGAGTTCAGGATGTACCATAACTACAACAAACAAATTAAAAAAGTCCCCCCCCCCCCCAAAAACAAATAAATTAATAAACACGCACAAACACACTCCGGAAATAATCAGGATATCTCAGTCTGATTTAAGAGCGAGTTTGATTGGATGGCCGTGAACAGTGAGCTTTGTCCTGCTTTTTATCCTCTATAAATAACAGATTTGAAAACAAGAAAATTAGTTGTTGTCAACTAACTTCCTTCAGTCCCTTTTTGTTTTCCCCCTTAGTCTTGTCCGTCTTATTAACATGTACATCTTTCTCGCCTTAATTTTAGAAAGAAGGGAAACTCCAGCCAACTTTAACTAATCCGCATCCATTTGTTAAGCTTTATAGTCTGTGCTCACAGAGTTATTTTTTTTCACGACTGAATGACACCTTCTGTCGAAATACAAAAACAGTTTTAAAAAAGTCGCACCGTTCCACATGAGTGATCACAGGCTTCAAGATGTCACGGTCTGTGTTGGTTTCTCAACACAGCCCTACCTCCGCAATTCGCATTAATTTTATTTCTATTGTCGTGTATCTAAAATGACGAATGGCTGAAAATTGCTCTCTGCCCTACATAGTGTAATGCATTAACAGTAAACTGCAAACTAACATGGCATTGTAGTTGATGAGTTTAAAATAACGTTGACAGAATCTAATAACCACTTATGCGTGTGTACGTGTATGTTTGTGTGTGAGTGTGTGTGTGTGTGTGTGTGTGTGTGTGTGTGTGTGTGTGTGTGCGCGCGCGCGCTAGTGTGTGTGTGTGTGTGTGTGTGTGTCTGTGTGTGTGTGTGTACAGCGATTCCTAGAAAACTACCCGACAGATGTTTATGAAACTTTGCCTGTTTGGTTTAAACAAGTTTATTCAGTAAATTTAATTGGAATATTGCCGCATACATGAAATAAGGAACATGGAGCACAACAAGCTAGGCTTATGAGCGCTCTTAAAAGCAAATGAAATTTGGCGGACGATTTTAATATAACAAGTTTGAAATAATGTCAAAATAATAATGGTGAATTATGGTAGACAAACATGTCTTTGCCTGTTTGGACATTTTGTGTTGATTTAAATTGTGATTAAGATCGAATGTGCACTATCGGATTTAAAAATGATTGTATTCTAGATCATCTTCTAAACAAATATTTTGTACATGTCGTGTTTGTATTGAAGACAAGCTCAAAATCAAGAAAATCCGCTTTGTGCAAAGGGTGTCGGATACAATTGTATGCTAAACTGATGACAAAGGAATTAATGAATTCATATGAAGGTCACGTCAAACTGTAACTCATTTTACGTACGTCAGCCTCGAGTCTCAGATCAAGCCACCACACATCTTAGTTTCTCGCTGAGCCAACAAGAACACGGGACTCTGACGGATCGAGCAGTCCCGCAATCAGAGGGGGAACTCCGAAGTGTCGTCTGCTGTTTTCATTCCAAAACACTTCCTGCTCGAGCGGGGGTTGGTCCTCTCCAATCTTACCTGTATTTTTACCTGGCACGCGTTACACTCAATGAAGCGGAGAGGGAGAGACGAAGAGGTGTGCCCGACCAGCCCGCGAAAAACATCGCACAGTGACTTGACAGCCTCGAGGAAAACTGTCGTCTGCTTCTTGACGTCTGCTTTTCACGTTTGTCTCAGTTCTCGACAGCGGTGTGTGTTTTGAAACTTTTCCCGGATTTAACGTCGATGACTACCGTTACTTCTTTGTCTTTGATAGCAGTGGATCATCTCTGAGCTAGAAAGAGGTGCTTTTCACTGAAGTGCAGTGGACGTGTTAGAATATTTATGTGTCGATGTGTGGGCGCTGTGTTTGAAGAGTCATAACTTTATTTGTGCGCATGCCGGCTGTTTTTGAACGGTAAGAATTTTTGCTTGTGTAGGCCTACGCTTGCCTGTTTTCAAAGATTAGTTGTGCTGACTAACTCAAACTGTACCAGAAACTGAACGTACTGTTCTGCTATTGTCCTGCATTAAACTATCAATCAATCAATCAATCAATGAGGCTTATATCGCGCATATTCCGTGGGTACAGTTCCAGGCGCTCTGTAGTGATGCCGTGTGAGATGAAATTTTATACGGCCAGTAATTGCAGCCATTACGGCGCATATTTACCTGTCACGGCCTATTATTCCAAGTCACACGGGTATAGGCAGACAATTATTAACTGTGCCTAAGCAATTTCTGCCAGGAAAGACCCTTTTGTCAATCGTGGGATCTTTAACGTGCACACCCAATGTAGTGTACACGGGGGGGGGGGGGGGGGGGGGGGGGGGGGGGAGTTCGGACACCGAAGAGAGTCTGCACACAAATTTGACTCTGAAATAAATTTCCGCCGAACCTGGGATCGAACTCACGCTGACAGCGTCCAACTGAATACAAATCCAGCGCGCTACCAACTGAGCTATATCCCCGCCCAAAGATTAGTTGTGCTGACTAACTCAAACTGTACCAGAAACTGAACGTACTGTTCTGCTTTCTTTCTTTCTTTCTTTATTTGGTGTTTAACGTCGTTTTCAACCGTTTAAGGTTATATCGCGACGGGGAAAGGGGGGGGGGGGAGTGGGATAGAGCCACTTGTTAATTGTTTCTTGTTTCACAAAAGCACTAATCAAAAAATTGCTCCCGGGGCTTGCAACGTAGTACAATATATGACCTTACTGGGAGAATGCAAGTTTCCAGTACAAAGGACGTAACATTTCTTACATACTGCTTGACTAACTGTTCTGCTATTGTCCTGCATTAAACTATAAGGCAATCAATACAGTGCAAGTTGTGTGCTCTGAATGTTCGGAGAAGAAAACACTCGAAACGTATGCAATGCATTTCATTTGAATAACCCGTCTCAGTGTTTTCTTACGTTAGAGCCACGAACAGTAGACTTGTGGGGCGCTAGAGCTCAAATGAAACATTTTCCCAAAGAGATTAACACATTTACAACTGTAAAAAGAAGCACGAGTTAAAGCTTGAAAATACGACATGTGATGTTTGGTAAATCATACAGTTCATGTACTTCGTTTTTGAGCGGTGTCTGAACTCACACTCGGAGATATTGTGCACAAAAGTTGCACATGTATACACATTCACAAACGTAAGAAACAAAAGTGTATAACTCTAAACTTGAATTCGAGAATTAATGTTGATGAATCATTCCATACTGTCTTAGCTACAATATAAATACATAGGAGCTAGGCTCTAAAACACGAGATCTAATATTTGATGAATCATTGTATAGTGTATCAGCTAAGCCGGCTATGGTTACACACTTATGCAGATGACAACCACATCTCACTTCAGAGAAAACACATGATAGGCTAAGTCGGCTACTGTTACTGAAAACATATTACACAGTTTGTGGTCACCTGACTCCAGAGATAATGAATTTGGAAGCTGTTACCAATGTTTATGTGATTTTAATTCGTGCAGGACGATCACATTTGTGATGCAACCAACGGACATTTCTATCCAGTGAAAACGAATTTAAAAGCTGTTGCCATTGTTTATGTGTGCAGGACAATTACCGTTGTGAACAGTTGCGTGATGTAGTTGTATGTAAAGATACAAAAAAACGACACATGGTTATGATGACACACGACAACACAGAACAGAAGCGATGTGATGCATGGTTGCAGAGATACCATTTGTAACTGCTTGAGAATGATACTTGTGGAGATAGTTGTATGCAAGGATACAAACAACAATAACAACCAACAGATAAGTGCATGGTTGCAGAGATACCATTTGTAACTGCTTGAGGATTATAATTGTGGAGATAATTGTATGAAGGATACAAAACCCAATAACAACCAACAGATAAGTGCATGGTTGCAGAGATACCATTTGTAACTGCTTGAGGATTATAATTGTGGAGATAATTATATGTAAGGATACAAAAACCAATCACAACCAACAGATAAGTGCATGGTTGCAGAGATACCATTTGTAACTGCTTGAGGATTATAATTGTGGAGATAATTATATGTAAGGATACAAAAACCAATAACAACCAACAGATAAGTGCATGGTTGCAGAGATACCATTTGTAACTGCTTGAGGATTATAATTGTGGAGATAATTGTATGAAGGATACAAAAACCAGAGATGGTTGCAGAGATACCATTTGTAACCGCTTGAGGATTATAATTGTGGAGATAATTATATGTAAGGATACAAAAACCAGAGATGGTTGCAGAGATACCATTTGTAACCGCTTGAGGATTATAATTGTGGAGATAATTGTATGAAGGATACAAAAACCAATAACAACCAACAGATAAGTGCATGGTTGCAGAGATACCATATGTAACTGCTGGAGGATTATAATTGTGGAGATAATTATATGTAAGGATACAAAAACCAATCACAACCAACAGATAAGTGCATGGTTGCAGAGATACCATTTGTAACTGCTTGAGGATTATAATTGTGGAGATAATTGTATGAAGGATACAAAAACCAATAACAACCAACAGATAAGTGCATGGTTGCAGAGATACCATTTGTAACTGCTTGAGGATTATAATTGTGGAGATAATTATATGTAAGGATACAAAAACCAATAACAACCAACAGATAAGTGCATGGTTGCAGAGATACCATTTGTAACTGCTGGAGGATTATAATTGTGGAGATAATTGTATGAAGGATACAAAAACCAGAGATGGTTGCAGAGATACCATTTGTAACCGCTTGAGGATTATAATTGTGGAGATAATTATATGTAAGGATACAAAAACCAATCACAACCAACAGATAAGTGCAGAGACACACCGTGGACAACACACAATGAAAGAGATACAGTTATGTAAGATCGCAAGGACATACCAACATCATGCGCTTAGAGCCAAATATTTTTGTTTTTTGTAAGGGATAGGCGCAATATAAATACACTTTATTATTATTATTATTAGTGTTACCAAATATACGACCATTTGGACTTGCCCCTGTCCAAGGATTGTTATTGTGAATAGCTGCGTTATATAATTGAATGCAAAGATACAAACAAGAACAACCACCACCTACGTAAGTGCAGAGACACGCGACAAAACACAACAAAAGAGGTAACAATGTATAATCGCAGAGATATACCATCAGTGTTACCAAATGTGCGACCATTGGGACTTGCCCTTATCATCGTGAACAGCTGCGTGATATAATCTATGCAAGGAAACAACAACAACAAAACACCCAACAACAACAACTAACACATATGTGCAGAAACAATATGTATGCGCAACAAAGAGATTTGGTCAGTGCATGAATGCGGATCATCGGTGTTAACAGATTTATGGACAATGTGACGTGCCTTTTACAGGTGGATTAGCTTATCACTGTGAACAGCTGCGCGATATACATTGAAATTGTATGTAACAACAAAAGAGACAAGAAAATATAGGCGCAGCGACACTTGAAAATACTGCGGCGATACTTTCAGTGTTAGATGGTTTATGACCAAAAGGAGGAACCCCTACAGGAGCTAACTGTATACAAGGATACACAAAAACCGAAACTTAAGTGCAGGGGACACACGGCAACACAACAGAAGAGAAACGACGCATGATTGTAGCGATACCATCAGTGTTACGTGAGTTATAACCAAAAGGACGTACCCACACGTCAGATAATTGTATGTGAGGATACAACAACAACAAAAACAATTAAAAAAAACCTGAAACTTAAGTGTAAGGGAAACACACGACAACACAAAAGAAGAGATACGACGCATGACTGCAGCAATACCATCAGTGTCAGATTTTTCTCGAGTGGGACGTGCCCCTGCGTGAGGATTACCTTTATAAACGCCGCCTTTCTCCATTTTCACAGGTATGCATTTTTTTCTCATTTGGTTATCCTGCATTTCAAGCCGCAAAGGAAAACACAAACACACTCTGTCTTTCTACTTCCTGGACAACTGCTTGAATACTGTTTGCATAACTGTTACCCCCCCCTCTCTCTCTCTCTCTCTCTCTCTCTCTCTCTCTCTCTCTCTCTCTCTCTCTCTCTCTCTCTCTCTCTCTCTCTCTCTCTCTCTCTCTCTCTCTCTCTCTCTCTCTCTTTTACAGGATTGCACTTTTTTCCATTCTGTTATTTCATGCAAACACAAACACAAACACTTTCTCAACTTCCTTGTTTGCTGATTGAATTTCGGGTTGTGAAACTGCGAAATTTTTCTGCCAGCCCCCTAACCCCTTCTTTTTACGGGTATCCACTTGTTCCCGTCGTTCTCTCTCTTGTCATGCAAACACACACTCTCTCTTCTTCGCGAATAACTGATGATCGAATACGGGTTGTAAAACCCCCGTACACCCCCCCCCTCGCACCCGCACCGCAGCCCATTGCCACCGCCTACCGCCCCTAAATCTCCCCCCTTTATTATTTGTTTTAAAATTTAGTTTTAGTTTTAAAAGATATGCACTTAAATAAAAAATTGCTGCATTCCATGCATACACGGAAACTCTCTTTGGATAACAGCTCGAATACCGTTAGCAAAACTGCTAATGTCCCACACCCTACACCTCACCCCCTACTGTAACCTCTCCGCCCCCCTCTACACACACTTACTCGCTCTCCTACCTCCACCGTTCCTCAGCTTATTCTGCCGTCTCCGCCCAAATCTCTTGAACATTCCACGTAAACAAGCTGTAGTTGTTCCTCCTTTGGAACGAGGTGACATGCCGATTCAAGTTTAGATTTAATCCGTTCGTGACTACGGACAAGTTCTGTTGGGTTTCAAAAGCCCCCTTTCCCTTCTGTTACCTGCATAACCGCCACACGCCCCCCCTCTAACTCTACCTTTTGTAAGTTTTGCCTTGACATACTTCACTTTCATTTCAATACAGTGAAGCCCCCCCCCCCCCCCCACCATTTTAAGACCTCCAAAAATCTGAGCAGATCAGGTCTTACCAAGGAGGGAGTCTTAAAACGGACGAAAATATACAAAGGTTATGAACAAAACATGGGAGATAACAAGGTTTTCAAAAGGGGACAGTCTAAAATTGGCCCAGGGTCTTACAAGAGGGGTTCCACTGTGTTGACCTGTTGAATTCTCTGAGTGCCTTCGACTTTAACTCTTTCTTGCTTGTGCGTGTGTAGAATCAGAGGGAAAACATCAACTACAAAAACATGGGAACACTATCTGGGTTATAAATTCTCTCTCTGTTTACCTGCATAGGGCAGTTTTTATTTTATTTTTTAAGCTGATGAAAGCAGTACGCATGGATTCTTTTTTGTATAGTTTGCGTGTGACCGAGAAGAGACAACATAATGAATGACCTGTAGGGGACAAGGGAGGTGGGGGTGGGGGTGGGGGTGGGGAGGGGGTGGCGAGGTAGTGGATAAAGAGAAGAACGAGAGAGCATTAGGTGATACAGTTGAACCTGACATTGCTATCACCTCTCCAAAACGACCACCTGCCCACAACGACCACTTGCCCACAACGACCACTTGCCCACAACGACCACCTGCCCACAACGACCACTTGCCCACAACGACCACCTGCCCACAACGACCACTTGCCCACAACGACCACTTGCCCACAACGACCACTTTCCCACAACGACCACCTGCCCACAACGACCACTTGCCCACAACGACCACCTACCCACAATGACCACCTGCCAACAACGACCACCTACCCACAACGACCACCTGCGAACAACGACCACCTACCCACAACGACCACCTGCCAACAACGACCACTACCCACAACGACCACTTGCCAACAACGACAACCTGCCCACAACGACAACTTGCCCACAACGACCACCTGCCCACAACGACCACCTGCCCACAACAACCAGCCGGAAGGATCCCAGACGATATTTTCATTAAGATCAATCATAAATACACCTTACATCACGTGCCATAATTCCTAAGTTATCTTTAGGCCCAAAAAAAATAGGTCTGTTTACGGTAACATAGGCCAAAAAAATAGGGTCGGTAGGTCGGGATTTTTATTTTTTTTTCTCCAAAAAACCATATTTTTACGTTATTTTTTTAAATTTTTTTTTCCCCCAAATGCCAAAAAAAAGTCAAGGGTCGCGCGAAAAAAATAGGGTCGGTCGGGTTACCGTAAACAGACCTATTTTTTGGGGGGCCTTACCATCCCGATGAAGTCGGCGACTCTCAGAATAGATTTGATACAGAATTGACCAACACTGGTTGCTGTAGTGTTTTCTTTTTTTGTTTAGATTTTTTTTCTGTATAACTCACCCTTACATTGCGACCACCTGTCTACAAGGACCAGATTTGGTCGGTCCCTTGAGGGGTCGTTTTACACAGGTTCGTCTGTAGATGGACTTGTGATAGTTGATATAATGTCTTGAGAGATAGGGGGTCCGAGAAAGGCGTCTCCGGGTATGTAAGGGATGAGAGGATAAAGGAGATAATGAAGAATTTGAAAGACTCGGGTTATGGATGGACTTGTGATAAACCACATGATGTCTTGAGATGTCAGGGAACTGAGGCAGGATTCTGTTTCGTGTGTGTGTGTGTGTGTGTGTGTGTGTGTGTGCCGTGTGTGTGTGTGTGTGTGTGTGTGTGTGTGTGTGTGTGTGTATATGTGTGTGTGCCGTGTGTGTGTATGTGTGTGTGTGTGTGTGTGTGTGTTTGTGTGTGTGTGCCGTGTGTGTGTGTATGTGTGTGTGTGTTTAACGTTTGTGTGTGTGTGTGTGTTTACTGTTTGTTGTGTGTGTGTGTTTGGTTGCTTGTTTGCTTGTTGTGGGTGTGTGTGTGTGTGTGTGTGTGTGTGTGTGTGT
>NC_090255.1:35619451-35636951 GCF_037325665.1 Littorina saxatilis
TTGTAAGGCAATGGTGGTGCAGCGAATGCAGATTGACCAAATCTAGCCATGTGAGTGAAATCCACACCTTAATTTGTTTTTGAGTGGGAATGAGGATGTGTACATCGGGAAGAAGGGGGGGGGGGGGGGGCGAGTGGGGTGCCGGGAGGGAGGCGAATTATGAGCAGTCGTCAAAGCTTTCTTCGAGTGACCCCTACGTATAATCTTCCCATTCATCTCGAACAATGTGGACGTGTTTCATGCGTCACGAACACTTTTGTGATATTTTAGGTAAACATCACAACGAAGATCCGTGTTCTTTACAACCTGCTTCACAATTACACGGTCAGCCGGTCGCAGCTCTCTCTTTTTTGTCCTCAGTCAGTGGGGGGAAACGTGAAAAAGTACACGCCCTCCCACCACCCCCACCCCTCCCCCCCCCCACCCATTCCCATACCCCTTACGAATCGGTCGATTGACGGTTTAAACACGTATGTTGTTGTTGTTGTTGTTGTTGTTGTTGTTGTTGTTGTTGTTGTTGTTGTTGTTGTTGTTGTTGTTTTTTGTTGTTGTGGTTGTTGTTGTTGTTCAAAAATTGGCATTTGTCGCGATGTCGCATTTTTTGCGACGAGACAGGGTGGATTTTGCGACAGAGCAGTGTTTCGTTTGATTGAAAGTCATCGATAACAACAACAACAACAACGACAACAACAAAAACAATGACGATAACGAGGGAACAAATTAAGAGAATATGTTGTTTTGTTAAAGCTAGAAAATGCACCTTTAAAAAGGCGCGAGTAATTAGGACACAACAACAACAACAACAACAAGAACAACAACAACAACAACAACAACAACAACAACAAACAACACACAACAACACACAACAAACAACAACACACAACAACAAACAACAACAAACAACAACAACAAACAACAACCAACAACAACCAACAACAACCAACAACAAACAACAACAACAACAAGGGGGAAAACCTTTTGTTGATTCGGAAAAAGTTAGATAATGCGCCTTTAAGAAAGCGCAACTACTAAGGAAACAACAACAACAGCGACTATAACGAGAAAATAAACCCCCAAAAAATCTGTGGTTTAAAAAAAAAACCACCTGGCACAGGTAATGCACCTTTAAAACAAGTGCAATTAATTAGGGCACAGGTATATAATCTGTGTATGATCATGTGCTTGTGATTAGGATCAAAGGGAAGAACGATGCTACCGCTAATTCGTCAGCCTGAAACTTATGTTTATGCAATCATAAATATCGCAAGTCCCTCCGGCAGAGTGTCTGGCCAGCATTGATCGATTGCAGCACATCAATTAATTGCTGTACAGCCACTAGCAAAACAAATTAGTGTTAGATGTTTTTGTTGGAAAGATAGCAGTATATTTAGAGCCAGTTTTGTTGTGTGCGCTGGAGAATAACTGCATAACATTATTATTGTGTATCAGAGCGTCGTAAAATGAGCATGTTATAAATTTTGTTGGGAGCAATATAACTGGAGACAAGGTTTTTTTTTTAACGTTTTCGGGACAATGTCTGCATAATTTGTAACGTTGTTGTTTTGCTGACAGTTTGTCATAAAATGTAGATGTTATTGGCAGAAGTTATGATGTCTTCTCATACCGGTTTAGTTAGGGCATAGATTCTTTAAAAGGGACATTTTCTTTGATCTATTATTTTATACCTCAGGAAATTGTCATCGAATGAAGTAGGTAGAAAATATAAGTTTGTTTGCTTTTAAGTTTTATGATCATGTTGTTTTCTTCTTGTAAACATGGGCATCTTCTTCTTTTCTTAGGACTGAACTGTAGCTTCCCGGTTTCAAAATTAACTCTAGTTGCAATTAATACATAATGTATTCATTTGGTTTATGCTGGTTTGCTTAATTAGGTTATTGTTCCCTCTTGCCAGCACATTTTTTTGGGCAGATTCTGTATTCCCCGCTCTAGATATCCATTTAAAAAAGAAAACTTATTCATATAGTTATTAAAATCAATCGGAATATTTGACTGAGAGACGATATTCAATTATTTCGATGGATGCAAACAGGAATTTATAATTTAAGCGAGCTATTCGTGTAGTCATTCATCTAATTGTATGGCTGCAGCAGTTTAGGGCTTCCATCCTGTATTCGGATGTATTCTTTTTCTCTCTCGATCCCCCCTTCTGACGCAAGAGTCCTGAGAAATATATATATATGACACATATAGCCAGCGGCTGTTTAAAAAAAAAAAAATTTGTCTTGTCCAATATGAGTGACATTGTGATCTGGCGATAAAATTAACTTTAGACATGGGGGAACAGTGCATACCATCCTAGTGCAAAGTTACAAAACAATTTGTTGTGTGTGACATCGAGTGCATGTTGCATTTTTGGGAACTCAATCTTCACACTGTCATTTGTGGGTTTTTTTTCTCCGTTCGTTCTTTCCTTTCTTTATTTCTTTCGTTATTCGTTTTGTTTGTTTGTTTCTTTGTGTGATTAATTGAATGTTTCTTTCTTTCTTGGTTTCTTGGTTTCTTTTTTTCTTTCATCCGTTCCTTCCTTTATTTATTCATTTTTTCTGTCTCTTTCTCTTTCCTTCTTTTCTTTCTTTCTTTCTTTCTTTCTTTCTTTCTTTCTTTCTTTCTTTCTTTCTTTTTTTCTTTCTTTCTTTCTTTCTTTCTTTCTTTCTTTCTTTCTTTCTTTCTTTCTTTCTTTTTTCTTTCTTTCTTTCTTTCTTTCTTTCTTTCTTTCTTTCTTTCTTTCTTTCTATCTTTTTTCTTTCTATCTTTCTTTCTTTCTTTCTTTTTTTCGTTCCTTCCTTTTTTCCCCCTCTTTTTTCTGTCTCTTTCTCTTTCCTTCTTTTCTTTCTTTCTTTCTTTCTATCTTTCTAGTGGTTCTTTCTGTGACAAACCAATACATAAGGTCTGATATGAATGGTAAGCGTTTCGTGAAATTTTTAAGGGAAAAAAAAACCCAACCCTCAAACAAAATTAGCGAAGTTCCTACTCGATTCTTCACTTAAGTTGAATAATTACTTTCACGGCCGCAATAGGATAAACACGATTGTCGGCATTTTGCATACTTTCCGATTGTTTGAAAAGGATATTTTTAAGCATACGCACTGCCACGATTGTCTCACAGTCGAGAGAATACACGCAGACAGACAGAGGGACACAGACAGACAGACAGACAGACAGACAGACAGACAGACAGGCGCGTGCACACACACAAACAGACACACGCATGAACACACACACACACACACACACACACACACACACACACACACACACACACACACACACACGTACACACACACAAACACACATACACACAAAGACAGCCAGACAGCCAGCCAGCCAGACAGACAGACACACATACACACACACACACACACACACACACACACACACACACACACACTGACACACACACAGAAATTAACCCACTCCTTTCTAATTCAAAAATACACTGTACTCCCCTACAAAATGCGTCATCAAAAAGCGCACCTGTTTTCAACACTTGTGATTAATTATAATTCATAACATCATTTCACGTCCTTTGAAATAGACCTTTTGTCTCAAACGCTCTGTCCTGATGGTAAAGTCATCAGTTTTATTTTTTTTTTAATTTGTAAGTGACAAGCACGTTTTGATATACATTGTTACCCCTGTCCTGTCATCACTACTTTTTGTTCGACCGAACCTGTGCTTTTTGAAGGGCAAATGTGACTGTCACCTTTGCTTAAATTGTGAAGTGTCTCCGGCAAACAGAGGTAGTGATGGCTCAACTTCTGTTCGGTCAATGTCAAGGGTGTGTTTGACGTGTTGAAGGGGCATGACAGAAAGGCAGGCAGGCAGACAGACTGGCATACAGACAGAGAAACATGAAAAACGGGCGCTGACACACGCAGACAAACACAGATTCAGACAGGTAAACGGATAAAGTGACAGGCAGACAGACGTTTCTTTTGCGTATAAATAATCTCAGTTCAGATTTACAAACAGACTCAGTAGTGAAACAGACACAAACAGAGAGAGAGAAAGAGAGAGAGAGAGAGAGAGAGAGAGAGAGAGAGAGAGAGAGAGAGAGAGAGAGAGAGAGACACACACACACACACACACACACACACACAGACAGACAGAGACAGACAGAAGGAAGCAAGCTGGCAGGCCGACATTCAAACAAGCAAAAGCACGCAGCACACAAAGTACCTCCAGAGAGCGTAAATTATACATCTGAACAAAGAACACGCAGTGGGTGTTCGGTTTTATTTATACGAAGAAAGAACGGTCGTGTACGTTTCTTTTTCACACTCAAAAGACATTCTCCACAACTGAATGGACATTAAAATCACCAGCCAAGCTTATCGTTCACAATAATCAACACTTCTGACATCGGTACCGCTAAACGTCGCTGTAGCGGGGACATTAAATTCACCAACCATGATTTTTGTTCGCAATTAATGACACATTTCTTTCTCGCATCTCTATACTGCCAAGCGCAGTAGTCGCGCTTTCGATACACCAAATAAAAACATACCTCTACCTCAGTCAAACATAGAATTACTCTCCAGTTCACACGAAAATGTATTCTGTTTATGCGTCTACGCTTGACTGAAGCTAGTTCTGTTTGTTCTTAATGCCTGTTCGATGAAGTTTCCGCATGACTGAATCGTGTGTGTAAATGAGGTCAAAACGTCGTACGGTTTTAAAACAAGCGTACGGATTTGTAAACTCCTTGAGTAGACTACTACTTTGGTTACGCATGATCACGGATCCGGGATTGACTGACCAATGCCGTATGCGTCATCCTGGGAAAATTGTACGTGGGCAGTAAGACAGATGATATTTTGAGAGAGAGAGAGAGAGAAAGAGAGAGAGAGAGAAAGAGAGAGGGAGAGAGAGAGTGGGATGAGAGAGAGAGAGAGAGAGAGAGTGGGATGAGAGAGAAGGAGAGAGAAAGAGAGAGAGAGAGAAAGAGAGAGAGTGGGATGAGAGAGAGAGAGAGAGAGAGTGGGATGAGAGAGAGAGAGAGAGAGAGAGTGGGATGAGAGAGAAGGAGAAAAGAGAGAAGGAGAAAGAGAGAGAGAGAGAGAGAGATGAGAGAGAGAGAGAGAGAGAGAGAGAGAGAGAGAGAGAGAGAGAGAATCTTGCCTTTTTGTAGTATGCTCAGTGTAGTTCTATCAATGAGAGAGAGAGAGAGAGAGAGAGAGAGAGAGAGAGAGAGAAAGAGAGAGGGAGAGAGAGAGTGGGATGAGAGAGAGAGAGAGAGAGAGAGAGAGTGGGATGAGAGAGAGAGAGAGAGAGAGAGAGAGAGAGAGAGTGGGATGAGAGAGAAGGAGAGAGAAAGAGAGAGAGAGAGAAAGAGAGAGAGTGGGATGAGAGAGAGAGAGAGAGAGAGAGAGAGTGGGATGAGAGAGAGAGAGAGAGAGTGGGATGAGAGAGAAGGAGAAAAGAGAGAAGGAGAAAGAGAGAGAGAGAGAGAGAGAGAGAGAGAGAGAGAGAGAGAGAGAGAGAGAGAGAGAGAGAATCTTGCCTTTTTGTAGTATGCTCAGTGTAGTTCTATCAATGAGAGAGAGAGAGAGAGAGAGAGAGAGAGAGAGAGAGAGAGAGAGAGAGAGAGAGAGAGAGAGAGAGAGAGTGTGAATGAAAGTAAGAACAAAAGACAGACAGACAGACAGACAGACAGACAGAGATAGACTGGATGGAAGAATGGAAGAAAGACAGACAAGGACAGAGAGACGGAGAGAAAGAGAGAGAGGTAAAACAGACAGACAGACAGACAAACAGAGACAGATTGAAGGGAGACAAAATCAGAGCAGGCCGACCGACACACAAATAAACAAGGACTGGCTGACCAGTGCTGTCTACGTCACTCAGGAAGTGTTTATGTGTGGGCAGTGGTAGAACGGATACTTTCGGACAATGGATCTTTTGTGTGCGGTTTTCGTTGTACTTATATGGGTTCCACAACGCTACTGCTCAGCTTTCGATGAGTGAAGTACATACCAGACAAAGGGCTACCGATTTTTTTTCTTGGTACAAATATTTCCACTCCTTCCTTCCATTTTATACCAGTGTTTTCAATTAATATAAGAAGAAAATGTCTCCGAAAATAGCAACAAAAGAGTTAGTTTAACTGCAGTTTTTTTACATCATGGTGATTTTAAGAATACAAAGAGCGACCGATTTTTGCTCGGTTCAAATCCTTCTACCTCTTTCTCTTTGTTGTCTGTGTTTTTGTTAAAGAGAAAATGATAAGTGTGTTTGTGCGTGCGTGTGTGCGCGTGAGCGATTGTGCATGTGTGGCAGTTGAAAAGGCAACCAACCAGCCAAGCTAACACAGAACCGGCTATTAGCCAAGCAACCAACCAGAGCAACCTACATACCCAAGAAGACAAAGACATACATACAGTCGTCTGTATCAGAGAGAGGGATAGGGAGCAACAGTGTGTGTGTATGTGGGTGGGGGGGGGGATCAGTGGGGTGGGGGTTAGGGGTGGTGGACAAAGGCAAAAACACAACCACACATACCAATTTAAGAAACAAGAGCTAGCGGGCGAGGAGGATAAGATGATAGATGTCTGAACTAAAATGCAGGTAGACAGGAGGGGCGGGCCAGGAGGATAAGATGATAGATGTCTGAACTAAAAGGCAGGTAGACAGGAGGGGCAGGCCAGGAGGATAAGATGATAGATGTCTGAACTAAAATGCAGGTAGACAGGAGGGGCGGGCCTGGAGGATAAGATGATAGATGTCTGAACTAAAATGCAGGTAGACAGGAGGGGCAGGCCAGGAGGATAAGATGATAGATGTCTGAACTAAAAGGCAGGTAGACAGGAGGGGCGGGCCAGGAGGATAAGATGATAGATGTCTGAACTAAAAGGCAGGTAGACAGGAGGAGCGGGCCAGGAGGATAAGATGATAGATGTCTGAACTAAAATGCAGGTAGACAGGAGGGGCGGGCCAGGAGGATAAGATGATAGATGTCTGAACTAAAATGCAGGTAGACAGGAGGGGAGGGCCAGGAGGATAAGATGATAGATGTCTGAACTAAAATGCAGGTAGACAGGAGGGGCGGGCCAGGAGGATAAGATGATAGATGTCTGAACTAAAATGCAGGTAGACAGGAGGGGCCAGGAGGATAAGATCATAGATGTCTGAACTAAAATGCAGGTAGACAGGAGGGGCGGGCCAGGAGGATAAGATGATAGATGTCTGAACTAAAATGCAGGTAGACAGGAGGGGCGGGCCAGGAGGATAAGATGATAGATGTCTGAACTAAAATGCAGGTAGACAGGAGGGGCGGGCCAGGAGGATAAGATGATAGATGTCTGAACTATAAGGCAGGTAGACAGGAGGGGCGGGCCAGGAGGATAAGATGATAGATGTCTGAACTAAAAGGCAGGTAGACAGGAGGGGAGGGCCAGGAGGATAAGATGATAGATGTCTGAACTAAAATGCAGGTAGACAGGAGGGGCGGGCCAGGAGGATAAGATGATAGATGTCTGAACTAAAATGCAGGTAGACAGGTGGGGCGGGCCAGGAGGATAAGATGATAGATGTCTGAACTAAAAGGCAGGTAGACAGGAGGGGCGGGCCAGGAGGATAAGATGATAGATGTCTGAACTAAAATGCAGGTAGACAAGAGGGGCGGGCCAGGAGGATAAGATGATAGATGTCTGAACTAAAATGCAGGTAGACAGGAGGGGCGGGCCAGGAGGATAAGATGATAGTTGTCTGAACTAAAAGGCAGGTAGACAGGAGGGGCGGGCCAGGAGGATAAGATGATAGATGTCTGAACTAAAATGCAGGTAGACAGGAGGGGCGGGCCAGGAGGATAAGATGATAGATGTCTGAACTAAAAGGCAGGTAGACAGGAGGGGAGGGCCAGGAGGATAAGATGATAGATGTCTGAACTAAAATGCAGGTAGACAGGAGGGGCGGGACAGGAGGATAAGATGATAGATGTCTGAACTAAAAGGCAGGTAGACAGGAGGGGCGGGACAGGAGGATAAGATGATAGATGTCTGAACTAAAAGGCAGGTAGACAGGAGGGGCGGACCAGGAGGATAAGATGATAGATGTCTGAACTAAAAGGCAGGTAGACAGGAGGGGCGGGCCAGGAGGATAAGATGATAGATGTCTGAACTAAAAGGCAGGTAGACAGGAGGGGAGGGCCAGGAGGATAAGATGATAGATGTCTGAACTAAAATGCAGGTAGACAGGAGGGGCGGGACAGGAGGATAAGATGATAGATGTCTGAACTAAAAGGCAGGTAGACAGGAGGGGCGGGACAGGAGGATAAGATGATAGATGTCTGAACTAAAAGGCAGGTAGACAGGAGGGGAGGGCCAGGAGGATAAGATGATAGATGTCTGAACTAAAATGCAGGTAGACAGGAGGGGCGGGACAGGAGGATAAGATGATAGATGTCTGAACTAAAAGGCAGGTAGACAGGAGGGGCGGGACAGGAGGATAAGATGATAGATGTCTGAACTAAAATGCAGGTAGACAGGAGGGGCGGACCAGGAGGATAAGATGATAGATGTCTGAACTAAAATGCAGGTAGACAGGAGGGGCGGGCCAGGAGGATAAGATGATAGATGTCTGAACTAAATGCAGGTAGACAAGAGGGGCGGGCCAGGAGGATAAGATGATAGATGTCTGAACTAAAATGCAGGTAGACAGGAGGGGCGGGCCAGGAGGATAAGATGATAGATGTCTGAACTAAAATGCAGGTAGACAGGAGGGGCGGACCAGGAGGATAAGATGATAGATGTCTGAACTAAAAGGCAGGTAGACAGGTGGGGCGGGCCAGGAGGATAAGATGATAGATGTCTGAACTAAAAGGCAGGTAGACAGGAGGGGAGGGCCAGGAGGATAAGATGATAGATGTCTGAACTAAAATGCAGGTAGACAGGAGGGGCGGGCCAGGAGGATAAGATGATAGATGTCTGAACTAAAATGCAGGTAGACAGGAGGGGCGGACCAGGAGGATAAGATGATAGATGTCTGAACTAAAAGGCAGGTAGACAGGAGGGGCGGGCCAGGAGGATAAGATGATAGATGTCTGAACTAAAAGGCAGGTAGACAGGAGGGGCGGGCCAGGAGGATAAGATGATAGATGTCTGAACTAAAATGCAGGTAGACAGGAGGGGCGGACCAGGAGGATAAGATGATAGATGTCTGAACTAAAAGGCAGGTAGACAGGAGGGGCGGGCCAGGAGGATAAGATGATAGATGTCTGAACTAAAATGCAGGTAGACAGGAGGGGCGGGCCAGGAGGATAAGATGATAGATGTCTGAACTAAAAGGCAGGTAGACAGGAGGGGCGGGCCAGGAGGATAAGATGATAGATGTCTGAACTAAAATGCAGGTAGACAGGAGGGGAGGGCCAGGAGGATAAGATGATAGATGTCTGAACTAAAATGCAGGTAGACAGGAGGGGCGGGCCAGGAGGATAAGATGATAGATGTCTGAACTAAAATGCAGGTAGACAGGAGGGGCGGACCAGGAGGATAAGATGATAGATGTCTGAACTAAAAGGCAGGTAGACAGGTGGGGCGGGCCAGGAGGATAAGATGATAGATGTCTGAACTAAAATGCAGGTAGACAGGAGGGGCGGACCAGGAGGATAAGATGATAGATGTCTGAACTAAAAGGCAGGTAGACAGGTGGGGCGGGCCAGGAGGATAAGATGATAGATGTCTGAACTAAAAGGCAGGTAGACAGGAGGGGCGGGCCAGGAGGATAAGATGATAGATGTCTGAACTAAAAGGCAGGTAGACAGGAGGGGCGGGCCAGGAGGATAAGATGATAGATGTCTGAACTAAAAGGCAGGTAGACAGGAGGGGCGGACCAGGAGGATAAGATGATAGATGTCTGAACTAAAATGCAGGTAGACAGGAGGGGCGGGCCAGGAGGATAAGATGATAGATGTCTGAACTAAAAGGCAGGTAGACAGGAGGGGCGGGCCAGGAGGATAAGATGATAGATGTCTGAACTAAAATGCAGGTAGACAGGAGGGGCGGGCCAGGAGGATAAGATGATAGATGTCTGAACTAAAATGCAGGTAGACAGGAGGGGCGGGCCAGGAGGATAAGATGATAGATGTCTGAACTAAAATGCAGGTAGACAGGAGGGGCGGGCGGTTAACCTGACAGATCGACCATGTAATCGAATTTAACAATACTGCTTTCACTATCACGTGTGAACGAATACTCTACGGGTTTGATGGACCGGTTTGTACAGTATTTGATTTTCAAAGACACAGACCTTTTTGTGAAAACTGTCCTGCTTACTATCTCAAATTTTGTTTTATGGGATAAGACTATTCCCACACTTATACATAAACCAACAAGTCGCGTAAGGCGAAAATACAATATTTAGTCAAGTAGCTGCCATTTTTCAGCAAGAGCGTATACTCGTAGCATCGTCAGTCCACCGCTCATGGCAAAGGCATTGAAATTGACAAGAAGAGCGGGGTAGTAGTTGCGCTAAGAAGGATAGCACGCTTTTCTGTACCTCTCTTTGTTTTAACTTTCTGAGCGTGTTTTTAATCCAAACATATCATATCATATGTTTTTGGAATCAGGAACCGACAAGGAATAAGATGAAAGTGTTTTTAAATTGATTTGGACAATTTAATTTTGATAATAATTTTTATATATTTAATTTTCAGAGCTTGTTTTTAATCCGAATATAACATATTTATATGTTTTTGGAATCAGCAAATGATGGAGAATAAGATAAACGTAAATTTGGATCGTTTTATAAATTTTAATTTTTTTTTACAATTTTCAGATTTTTAATGACCAAAGTCATTAATTAATTTTTAAGCCACCAAGCTGAAATGCAATACCGAACCCCGGGCTTCGTCGAAGATTACTTGACCAAAATTTCAACCAATTTGGTTGAAAAATGAGGGCGTGACAGTGCCGCCTCAACTTTCACGAAAAGCCGGATATGACGTCATCAAAGACATTTATCAAAAAAATGAAAAAAACGTTCGGGGATTTCATACCCAGGAACTCTCATGTCAAATTTCATAAAGATCGGCCCAGTAGTTTAGTCTGAATCGCTCTACACACACACACAGACACACACACAGACACACGCACATACACCACGACCCTCGTTTCGATTCCCCCTCGATGTTAAAATATTTAGTCAAAACTTGACTAAATATAAAAACGAACATCCAGATGATCCCGACTGCTTCCTGTGCGGAGTTTGATTTTTTGGGATGAAGTACTTTATAAAAATTAAAAAAAACACCAGCGGGAAGGACTCTTTCACCTGGGCATATATGTCAAAAGCTCTTTTAATTACTGAATGACTAGTAATGAGATCCAATTTGATTATGTTCCAGGTATCCAGGTGTGCTCATCCTTAGGCGCGTGACGGAATCTACCTCAATCGTAACATTCAACCCCTTCAGAAGCGCATTATGGCGGCGAGAAAAAGGACCAGCTCATTGACAGGAGCAAGCGAATTCACGGACGTCCACAGGCTCCCTCCGCCACCTTAAAGGAAACTGTGTCGTCAGAAGTCTCACAGAGCGAAAAAGCAGATTCAGGAGCTTTTTTTATACCTCCAGAAACGTGTTTACTATCTCAATATTGAACAATGAACCAACCCTGTATTTCACAGAACGAAAAACCCCAGAATCAGAAGCTTTTATTCACTAAAAAACCAAACTTGTTTGATATCTCAACATTGAAAAAACCAAAACCAGCATCTCCAAACATCTTGTCAACTCAAGACTCATAGACTCAACGATTTTTACCGTCCTTATAAGAAAACAAAGAAAAATCGTCCAAGCATCACCATGGGGCTAGACCACAACACCACCGATGACTATCTCGCCAAACTCACCCACCTCAACGACGACATTGCTCAGGACCTAATCCCTGCCATGGTCTTCGTCGGCCTGCTCATGGTGCTCGGCCTTGTCGGGAACATCCTGGCCTGCTTCATCTTCGTCTTCCGGCTGCGCATGAGCACTCAGCACTTCCTGATCGTCTGCCTGGCGGTGTTCGATTTGCTGAGCTGTACCATCGCCATGCCGACGGAGATCGTGGACATGAGATATTTTTTGATGTTCGAAAACGAGTTTGCTTGTCGTCTGCTGCGGTTCGTCAACTCCTACTGCGCCTTCGCTTCCATCTTGACGCTCATCGTGATTGCCGTGGACAGGTGAGGTTGTGGTGCAGTTGTAAGTGGTAATGTATTGTTTGACGACAGGTGAGATGGTGGTGCTTGTAAGTGGTGTTGTACTGTTGTTGCTGTCGTAATGATTTGTTGTTGTCGTTGCGATGCTTGGTTGTCGTTATTATGCGTGTTGTGTGCATGTGTAGCTTAGCAATATGAGAGAGAGAGAGAGAGAGAGAGAGAGAGAGAGAGAGAGAGAGAGAGAGAGAGAGAGAGAGAGAGAGAGAGAGAGAGAGAGAGAGAGAGAGAGAGAGAGAGAGAGAGAGAGAGAGAGAGAGAGAGAGAGAGAGAGAGAGAGAGAGAGAGAGAGAGAGAGAGAGAGAGAGAGAGAGAGAGAGAGAGAGAGAGAGAGAGAGAGAGAGAGAGAGAGAGAGAGAGAGAACGCGAACGCGAACGAACGAACGAACGAACGAACGATCTGTATTACCCAAGGATGGAGCTTTTAGGATGACGCCTTGTCTTACAAGCTATCCCTGCTCAAACTAAGACACAAAATGGTGACAACTCTCTTTTTGAGTCACTTGAGAAAAAGTGACTCTATGTAATCGGTCAGTGTTAGTCTGTCCGGCCGGCCGTCCGGCCGGCCGGCCGGCCGTCCGGCCGGCCGTCCGTAGACACCACCTTAACGTTGGACTTTTCTCGGAAACTATCAAAGCGATCGGGCTCATATTTTGTTTAGTCGTGACCTCCAATGACCTCTACACTTTAACGATGGTTTCGTTGACCTTTGACCTTTTTCAAGGTCACAGGTCAGCGTCAAAGGAAAAATTAGACATTTTATATGGACTTTTCTCGGAAACTATCAAAGCGATCGGGCTCATATTGTGTTTAGTCGTGACCTCCAATGACCTCTACACTTTAACGATGGTTTCGTTGACCTTTGACCTTTTTCAAGGTCACAGGTCAGCGTCAAAGGAAAAATTAGACATTTTATATCTTTGACAAAGTTCATCGGATGTGATTGAAACTTTGTAGGATTATTCTTTACATCAAAGTATTTACATCTGTAGCCTTTTACGAACGTTATCAGAAAAACAAGGGAGATAACTAGCCTTTTCTGTTCGGCAACACACAACTTAACGTTGGGCTTTTCTCGGAAACTATAAAAGTGACCGGGCTCAAATTTTATGTGAACGTGACTCATTGTGTTGTGAATAGCAATTTCTTCCTGTCCATCTGATGCCTCATATAATATTCAGAACTGCGAAAGTGACTCGATCGAGCGTTTGCTCTTCTTGTTCAATAACTGTCTTCATCTGAGCTTTGCTCTCTCTTTGCTGTTAGCCTTCACTCTGTCAGTAGCTCATTTGTGTTTCTGTATATATATTTTGCAGATACAGAAAGGTCTGCTCTCCCCTAAAACGCCAGATGACGCTGCAGAACGTCAAAGTGTCCGTCGTTATTGTTCTCTTCGTGGCTCTGCTCTTCGCCATCCCTGCCGCCATAGTGTACGGGATTCGAACCGCGGAAACCGAGGATCCGATGATACACGGCCACGACTGCTCCACCAACGACAGCGTCAAGAACACCGCGATCCCTCTCGTCTACAACACCGTCCTCTTCGTCGCTTTTCTCGTCATTCTCGTCACCCTCACCATCATCTACGTC
This sequence comes from Littorina saxatilis, assembly GCF_037325665.1. Taxonomy (NCBI): domain Eukaryota; kingdom Metazoa; phylum Mollusca; class Gastropoda; order Littorinimorpha; family Littorinidae; genus Littorina; species Littorina saxatilis. The sequence goes on from NC_090255.1 coordinate 35,633,264, forward strand.
AAGATTTGGCGAGAGATGAAAAGGCACAATCGTTACATGGCCAGGAATTCTGACGCCAATGTCGGAAGGTTTTACCTCGCGTCACTGTCGCTGTCGTCCGTTAGTGAGAATCACAAAGACAATAGTGACTATGTCAGCGAACAGATTCACAGCAATAACTATGATGACGAGGCTTCCCCGAGGGATGACGTCTTCACTGACTTGGCGCAGGATCAGTCTCCGAAGAAGAAGTCGAGGTTTTGGGGTCTGCGGTCGAGGTTCAAGTTCGGCTCCAAGGAAAGCGAGAAAGAGCTGACCCCGAAATGTCCGTCGATTCAGAGTGATACCACTTACTGTGATACTGACTCTTCTCTGAACAGTTCTATGAAGAAAACGAGAAAGCAGAGTTTGGACAAGAACGCTGAATCTACTGAAAATAAAAGTGCTGCGGCTGACATGAGTTCTTCCGTCAAAAGTGATATTACCCACCTAGCCGATGAAAACGACCTTCATGAATTTTGCAAACCTCAGCAGAGTTCTGAAGACGAGAAACGAGAACGTGCGATGTTTCACGACAACATTGTTTCAGTGATTGAGCTAGACTCATTCACTCCAAAATCGAGTCTTCGTACAGATTTTTACCTGGAGAAAGAAACTGAACCGATACCTGATGAAGGTATTCAAGACTGCGACGAGGGAGACAGAAAAACGAGAGTTAACAGTCATGGCTTTGGAGGAAAGAGCCACATTGAAACCTTGAACGCAGTCAGCTCGGATGCGCCAGATCGCGATATTGATGCCAGCTCAAAAGAATGTGGTGCTGAAAATCAGATGTCTTCCACAAAACCGGTGTCAGAAGAAGGTGAAGAAGACACCTCAGTCGCAGAAAGCACAAATGACAATACTAATGATGTCAGTGACGAAATGCAAAATGCAGAAGACAAAACTGTTTTACACGAACAGTCAGAATGCGAAAACGTATTTTCTGTTGAGACAGTCACAAAGGACACCATTGGAGAAAAAAGCCCAAGTCACACTACACATTCTGTTGTTAACAATGGCCAGGATACGGGAGACAATATTGTTTCAGGTACTCAGTCAGAAAGCAGACTTGAAACCTCTGCAGAATCCGACTCTGTATCTCCGGATACAGAATATACAAACGACAAAACTGCTTCAAATGCGCAGTGTAAAGACACAGCTTCAGCAGATGCTCCATCGACACAAGACGTCTCCACAACGACCGTAAAAAGTCCTACAAGCCGATCAGTTAGAATAGCCACAACAACAACCACGACCATCTTCACTGACGACTCACAAGACGACTCAGATTCCCCTCACCATATTTCAAGACCAAGGAGACCTTCCCTTCCCACCCCACCCCCTCTAAAATCTGAGAACAGACGTCCGTCACTCCCAGCTAACGTCCACAAACATCCAGAAACCAGAAGACCCTCGCTTGTAGCGAGACTTTTCAAGCACAGAGGGTCCGACGCCAGTCGAAGACAGTCAGTGCAATCCGCAGCCGACGAGAACTTCGCGAACGGTATAACAAGGCGAAGATTGACCAGCAAGAGGTCAGTGTCCGAAGTGAAGAGCTACAAAGCCACGGTCATCGCCATGTCGGTCACTGTGGTCTTCTTCCTCAGCTTCGTGCCGCATCTCTCCCTCATCACCACTAGGATTGTTATCGCCGATTTTGATCGGGATTTGAAAGGAGCGGCGCTTGTGTTGTACAATATTTTCTTGAGGAGTTATTTCATCAACTCTGTGTCCAATCCTATTATTTATGGTGTTCAAAACGCCAGATTCAGAGCTGAATGTGTTCGTGTTTTCCATCTTATTTTCTCGGCGTGTAAGAGAAAGCTGCCTGTCGGTTCTCAAAGCTGATATTTTCTGAATATTCAGCATATGGCTAGCATTTCCCGAGGACTTACTTCAACAACTCTGTTTTCAATCCGATAATTCTTGGTGTTCAGGTGCAGAGCCGACTGTGTTCGTTTACTCCGTCTCATCTTCTCGGCTCGTAAGAGACAGCCGCCTGTTGCTTTTAGAAGCTGATGTCTTCTGGACATTGTACGGATAGCGCTTGTCATCTACAATATGTTCCTGAGGAATAACTTCATAAACTCGGTGTCCAATCCTATTATTTATGGTGTTCAAAACGCTAGGATCAGAGCAGAGTGTGTTCGTGTTTTTTTCTCGGCGTGTAAGATAAAGGTTGGTTCTGAAAGCTGACATTTTCCTTGAACAGGATGTCTCCAGAGTTTCGTTTTCTGCAATTTGTTTTGGAAGAATTACTTCATCATCTCGGTGAAATACTATAATTATTTACGATGTTCAAAAAGCAAGGGTAAGAGCAAAAATGTTCGGCTTTTCCGTCTTCACGCCTGTAAAAAAACCACCCAGAGGACTATATATCATTTCAAACAACAGTGATTGTTTTTTGAATGATAAATCCTGAGCTTTGATTTGTACAAGGAGTTACTTTATCAATTTGGTGTCCAAACCTATCTACTGTGAAATGAAAAACACTAGTTTTAGAGTCGATTGTGTTCGCCTTTTCCGTCCCATCCTCTCGGCCTTTCTGAGTAAGCTCCAGGCCTGATGGTTCTGAAAGGTGACATTTTCTTGAACAACATATCTGACATTTTCTTGGACAAAATATCTCTGGAGCTGTTCGTTTGTTTTACAATGCATTTCTGCGGATTTTTGTCATCATCTCTGTGACCAACACTATCATAGCATATGGGATGGAGGAAACCTGGTTCAGAATAGGGTGCACGTGTTCGTCTCCACAGTCTCATCTTCTATAATTATAAGACACGGCGGCCCGTACTGACCAAAAGCTGAGATTTTCTTCAAGCTAAAACCTGACTGGTATCTTTGTTGAATCTCTGTGTCCAACGTTATTATCTATGGCGTTGAGAAGGCCAGATTCAAGATTGGGTGTAGGCTATTCATCCGTATTGCCGACTGTGTAACAGTTGAGATTTTTGAGGAACTTGAGCCCTTTTGAGTGCGAGGGAGTTTGTTCATTGCGAGAAGTTCCTTCCGCAATAAGTGTGTGTTCAACTCCGACATGTACGGCGACAGAGTGTGTTCATCTTTTCCATTTAATTGCCTCATGTGTAACAGTTGAGGTTTAAAAAACACTTCAGCTCTTTTTGTTGCGAGATTTGTTCATGAGGAGAAGTTTCTTCTGCAATTGTGTGTTCAACTCTAACGTCTACATCTACGGCGACGGAACGCCAAGTTTAGAGCCAAGTGTATTAGATAGCGGTTCCTCTTTAGGAGTTGAAATGCGAATAGCATTGAATCTCTGTGGTGTGTAGAAAAACAGTCTCAGAGCCGAGTGTGTTACATAGCGGTTCCTCTTTAGGAGTTGAAATGCGAATAGCATTGAATCTCTGTGGTGTGTAGAAAAAAACAGTCTCAGAGCCGAGTGTGTTAGATAGCGGTTCCTCTTTAGGCGTTGAAATGCGAATAGCATTGAATCTCTGTGGTGTGTAGAAAAACAGTCTCAGAGCCGAGTGTGTTAGATAGCGGTTCCTCTTTAGGAGTTGAAATGCGAATAGCATTGAATCTCTGTGGTGTGTAGAAAAACAGTCTCAGAGCCGAGTGTGTTCTCTTTTCTCAATTCATATTTTTGTTATGTTTGATGCAGTAGAACCCCCCCCCCCACCCCCTTTAAGACTTCCAAACATCT
>NC_090255.1:35641951-35686635 GCF_037325665.1 Littorina saxatilis
TCTGTTTCGGGTTGATGAGAGCATTATTTGAAGCACACCAGGAAACTGAAAAAGCTTATCAAAAACAGAGTGAAAATAAGTGAAATTATCAACTTCCACGAAAAGAAGACTATTTGTTATATTTTTTTTAAATCTCGAGGGCTAGTTATAGGTTATTTTTAACAAGCTTCTTAATGAATGAATGAAAATTGCCTTTAAGTTTTATTTTCTTCGATTTGTTGAAGGGGGTCCATACTAGGGGACTCACACATACTTTGAGATTTTGCTATTATATTTTGTTTGCAGTAGAAACTCGGGGTCAACACTGCTAAAATGTAGCAAATACGGTCTTAGCTGTCATATATAGCAATTTTTGTGTGACAAAAGCTTTGGCTTTGGACAGAAACGAGTCCGTTTTAAGCGGCAAATTTAGAGTGAACACTGCCAAAAGTGAAACAAGTCGCGTAAGGCGAAAATACAACATTTAGTCAAGTAGCTGTCGAACTCACAGAATAAAAGTGAACGCAACGCAACGCAGCAAGACCGTATACTCGTAGCATCGTCACTCCACCGCCCGTGGCAAAGGCAGTGCCAGTGGAATTGACAAGAAGAGCGGGGTATTCGTTGCGCTGAGAAGGATAGCACGCTTTTCTGTACCTCTCTTCGTTTTAACTTTCTGAGCGTGTTTTTAATCCAAACATATCATATCTATATGTTTTTGGAATCAGGAACCGACAAGGAATAAGATGAAAGTGTTTTTAAATTGATTTCGAAAAAAAAATTGGATAATAATTTTTATATATTTAATTTTCAGAGCTTGTTGTTAATCCAAATATAACATATTTATATGTTTTTGGAATCAGCAAATGATGGAGAATAAGATGAACGTAAATTTGGATCGTTTTATAATTTTCAGATTTTTAATGACCAAAGTCATTAATTAATTTTTAAGCCACCAAGCTGAAATGCAATACCGAAGTCCGGGCTTCGTCGAAGATTACTTGACCAAAATTTCAACCAATTTGGTTGAAAAATGAGGGCGTGACAGTGCCGCCTCAACTTTCACGAAAAGCCGGATATGACGTCATCAAAGACATTTATCAAAAAAAAAGAATTTTTTTTTTGAGGATATCATACCCAGGAACTCTCATGTCAAATTTAATAAAGATCGGTCCAGTAGTTTAGTAGTAGAATCGCTCTACACGCACGCACGCACACACACACACACACACACACACACACACACACACACACACACACACACACACACACACATACACCACGACCCTCGTGTCGATTCCCCCCTCGATGTTAAAACATTTAGTCATAACTTGACTAAATGTAAAAAGAGAAAAAGTCTAACGGTTTTGAGGTTTGTGTTTCTGCAACTCTTTTGACATGTGCATGTGATCCAGAGAGGGTGAATACAGCGAATGAAAATGTTTTGAGCGCTCCAGCGCCGTTAGTTTGTCAGAACAGGAGGTGGTCCATATTAGGAGCCGGTCCATATTAGGAGCCTTTCCCCTATGTGAAAGTCTCTCTGATTATGACTATTACAAAGTGACCTTTGTTAACTTGCACTTTTATATTTCAGGTCGGACATGAACCTTTTCATCACAAAAGCACAGGAAACATCTAGAGGAAACTTAGCCGACATGGTGTGCACCACGACTTCTGAATACCATGGATGAAAACCGCTATCCAAAAATAAGGAATTTTTCATTTAAAATGATTTCCTGATGATTTTCCTGATTTTCCAATCATCCACCGTTTGGAAATCATGGAGCCACACTTAAAACGTCAGAGCTTCCTGATCTTGAAACAAATTTCCCTGATCTGGAATACTATCACTTTTTATTCCTGTGGGGTTAGTGAATAAACAGTGCCAGTAGTCAGTGAATATCTGCCAGCTAGACACTACGGGCGAAACCATCGACAAACTTTATACTAAATCCTGTGCTGTAAGAAACGCGATTTTTCTCTGTGAACTTTAACAGATTTCACTTCAAAATGGCGGACGCAACGCTTCCGACGGTGATTTTCGCCTCTTTGGTGATGTTCCTCGGGGTCATTGGCAACAGTGTCGTCTGCTACATCTGCCATTGTCGTCTGCGTCGTAGCGTACTCAACAACTTTGTGCTGTCGTTGGCCGCTCTGGACCTGATTGGCTGCGTGCTGTGTGTACCCATGGAAGTTACTGAGCTCCAGAATAGGTACGTACAGACATAACGCACGGCAACATACTCTTTATACTGTCAGAAGTCTCCATGTTTTTCAACGAGTTGAAAAACAAATCTGAAGAATTGTGTGTGTGTGTGTGTGTGTGTGTGTGTGTGTGTGTGTGTGTGTGTGTGTGTGTGTGTGTGTGAGTATGAATGTGAGCATGCGTGTTTTTTGGCCCCAGTGTGCCTGCGTGTGTTTATACTGTACGGATGCATTTTTTTTAACATGCACACAAGCAAGGTATGTTCTAGGAACGTTTAATTGGGACAAAATAACACGTTATGGTGACTGATCTCTCTCTGAAGATGGGAAATTAAAATAATAAAAGTAAAAAAGGTAATCCGTCTGAATTTTGGAACGTTGGCAGTCAATTTGGTTTTGGATTTTAATCATTCTTCATTCTATTTACACCAGGATCAGATGGTCTGAACCAGCGCTGTGCATGACCCAGCGTTTCTTACGCAACCTCCTCCTCATCGCCTCCGTCCTCATCCTCGTCGCCATAGCAACGGAACGCTACCGTCGCATCTGTCACCCCCTCAGCCGTCACATCACCCTGCGACAATGTCGCATCGCCATCGTCGTCGCTCTTGTAGTCGCCGTTCTTCTCTCCTGGCCGTCGCTCCTCGTCTTCGGCGAAAGAACGAGGCACAGCAGAGGATGGGTTAACGCCGGCGGCGAAATGGTAAGCAATGGCGGCGAAATGGTTCATGGTGGCGGCGAAACGGTAAACGGTGGCGGCAAAATGGTTAACAGTGGCGGCGATAGAAGTGAAGAGATTAACGCTGATGTTAGAAACAGTGCAAGTGTTTACGATGCGGATAGGGTTAATGGTACCCAAGGGGTTACTGACGACAAAGAAGGTGACACTGGCGGTGAAAAGTTTAGCCACAGCGGCAGTGACGGAGAAGAAGTCAAAATGCTGGCAGTTTTGAGATCAGGGTGCGGAGTGAAAGACTCCATGCAAGGCACACCCTACCCCGCCGTCTACTTTTCCCTTCTTTTCGTTCTCTTCTTCGTCTCCTCCGCCATCGTGTGTGCGCTGTATGCTCGCATCGCTTTCGCTCTCTGGAGTCCGCGAAAGCTGCAGACCGACTCCCGCCCAAAGTCTGTGTCCTTGCCCGACTGTAGTCGTTTGAACACCGCAGTCTTCACCGCGACTAGATCCGCCACCCTGGGGCGAGGGAAGAAGCGTCGTGCTGACGTCTCTGGCGGTGACGTCACTGGGAATGACGTAGTGCGGAATGACCTCACGCTGCCCTTGCCGAGGAAGAAGCTACTGTACGAGGAACTAACGAGGTCGCTGCAGCTGAGAAGAAAAAGAGACGCGGTCAATTTACTCGTGGTACCTACACCAAGTATCCGGCGGAAGAAGCGAGCGGCCTACAGCCGGAAGCGCACTACTTTCATCATGTTTCTCATGACCTTGACCTCGGTGGTCAGTTACCTCCCTTTCATCCTGGTCTCTATCGCCTACGTGGCTTCCGCCCGGATGCGGGAAGACAGCAGCGTGGCTGAAATGGCGGTAATCGAACTGTGCTTGAAATCGTTTCTCATTAGTAGCGCAGTCAACCCGTTCATCTACGGGTTGTGCAACCAGCAGTTCAAGAAAGAGTGTGTCAAACTTCTGCAAGGTCTAAAGTGCAGAGCGAGAGAGTTTCGGCTAGAGGCGGACGACACATCGGACACACCACCCAACACTTAGGACTAAGCTTGTCTTACAGAGGGATGGTGTTTATACATTTCCTGCATATCAGTCCAAGAAATATAGCGTCCAACTTCTGCAAGTGCTGATGTGCAGAGCGAAGTAGGTTCGGCAAGAGGTAGAAGAAACATCGGACATTTCGGAGTGAGCTTATTTTACAGAAAGATGGAGTTTGACTTACCTGCATATCCCTTCGGTGGAAGAAATATCAGACTAACTGACACTTCGGCCCGGCGGCTTCGCCTTGTCAGGAGATGGGCGATAGTTGCTTTGATTTTCTTTTTGTGCGACAACTTGCCTGTCCTGTGTGTTCAACGTTGTAATTGTTAAAACTCCATTTTTCGCGAAATGTTTAATCTTTGTTCCTTTTCACACGAGGTGCGAGACAAGTTTGAAGCATTATTAGGTGTTAACACCCTGTTAACTCCCCTGTCACTAACTGTTCATGCACGAGAATTGCAACCAGCGGTTGGAAAGAGTATGTCCAACTTTTGCAAGTGTTGAAGTGCAGAGCGAGAGAGGTTCGGCTAGAGGTGGAGAAAACATCGGGCACACCACCAAAGTTTTAACACTCAGGAGTGAGCTTATTTTACATAGGGAAAGTGCATACCTTTTCTGCATATCAGTTCAAGAAAGATATTGTCCAACTTCTGCAAGTGTTGAAGTGCAGAGCGAGAGAGATTTGACTAGAAGTGCCCAACAAATATATAGGAGTGAGCTTATTATACAGAAGGCTGGTGTATAACATTTCCTGCATATCAGTTCCAAGAAAAATATTGTCCGACACTTCTGCAAGTGTTGAAGTGCAGAGCGAGAGAGGTTCGGCGAGAGGTGGAAGACACACCGGACACACCACCCAACACTTATTTTTCGTAGGGATGGTGAAAACATTTCCTGAATATCAGTTCAAGGAAGAGTGTTTCTAACTTCTGCAAGTGTTGAAGTGTAGTACGAGGGAGGTTCGGCACTAGCAGCAACAGGGCTGGACCAAATGAGTTGTAAGGGGGGGGGGGGGGGTTCCTCCTTTTTTGGGGGGGGCAAATCAGCGAAGTGGCGAAGCCACAAGCGCGCGCCTGCAAAGCAGGCGCGCGAACTAGGGGGGTCCGGGGGCATGCTCCCCCGGAACATTTTTGAAAAACGGTTAAAATCTGTGCAATCTGGTGCATTCTGGGCCTTGTCAGGGGTGTACCTTAACTTTTTTTGCTACCGGCCAGGGGGGCCGGTAAGTCAAAAATTGAACCGGCCCCCCAAAATCCCAACCGGCCCCCAACCTGCCGGGATTTCTTACAACCGCCCCAGCGGCTCGTCGCGTGCTAACCACATACACAAAAGACGTACATTCATACTTATAATGCATACATGTGGATTTGCACTACTAATAACTACCACAAACACACACAAAACTTGATGACTAAAGTGCTATGTTTTAATATAATGATGATTAACCTTGTTTTTATAAAGAATTTAAAATAAAAGCCGCCACAAAGAAACAAGAAATCAAAACCACATTCACACCCTGTCACACAATCACACACTAAAAGTTACCCCCTTTATGTACCCCCTACCACACAATTTACAAAGTAATTTACTATGGAACTCTACTTACCACATAAACACACACTACAAAAGAGTAAATCAGCTTTTGTTTTTAATTTAAATTATGTTTTTTGTTGTGTAAACCAAGTATAAAAAGCTGACTACAAAAAAAAAATTCTAAGTTGCTTTCTTGTTTTGTTTCTTTTTCTTTATGTCTGTGTTATTAATATTACTGTTCTAAAGATCAAGCAGAAGTATAAAAGTTGCATACCAGCCAAATTTACCACAGCTTAAGTCATAAATAATCAAAAGCATTATATTTCATTTCTATTTCCTAATGAAAACAAACAGATGTTCAGATTTCCTGATCCTAGAATTGTTCACAGGTGATCTTTATGCTTTTGATTCAGCAGAGTTGCATCCCTTGTCCTATTGTTGAAGGTCTGTCTTTTCTTCTTTATCACATATAGTGGATCGGGTTTTTTTTTTTTTACTTCCTTAGTTGAAGGGAAATAATTGACAGCAGTAGTACTGTCACTACTTGTACTAAGTTGGTCAGCAAAGCTGGTGTTAACATATTTTGGAAAATGGTCTCAATGAGTATTCCTGCAGTCAATGACATAATTATACGTTTCCCAGAAACTGGATCAGTGGGACATAGCAGGCACATCAAAGGAAAAATACAGAGGGCTAGGGGGAATAATTATGTTTGCTCTGGATGGGCGGTCAGATCAAAGGCAGATGCATTGTAAAAGCTGGTTGGCCTTGAGACCTGGGTCAATGACCGGTACTTGCAATCTGAACACAGCTGCCTGTCGAGACACTGACCTTCTTACTCGGGGTCAATGACCGAGTTTTTATCTGAGAGGAAACTGTTTTACAACATGTGAAAGTCTCTGAAGGATTGGTGAGCGCAGGATAAGATATAAGAGAGGGGGTGAAGTGAATAGCGCAAAGAGGGGGGACGAAGGGGAGTTTAACTATTTTGACTGCTGATGCAATCGCCAGCGGCTCGTGGCACTGGAGGGGTGATGATACGGTCAAGTGAGGCGGAGGGGGGTAGCTGTCTAGCCAATGTGTCTGGCCTTGATTGGTGGTAGTCCTGAGTCCTTCTGAAAGTGGGGGAAGGGGGGGGGGGGGATCAGTGGGCAGTAGAGAAGTGACAGATTTTGAGATCGCCCGCAGAGATATTTGTTCGCCGGCCGTTCCGATTGACTACGTTGACTAACAACTTTGTGCTTCAGCGAAATTTGAGCTCACCAGGCGGGCGATTTTAGAGGAATTTCGAACCCGCCCGACGCGATTTGAAGTCGCCGGGGGCGAGCGGGCGAGCGCCAAAACTCACCCCTGCCTTGTTTTGAGGGTTAAGAGCAGCATTGTTTTGGTGCTAAAACTAGTAAAAGTCAAAGCAAGGTACATGCTTTTTCCAGGGGTGGGGTTCCGGAACCCCTGGAACCCCCCCCCCCCCCTGGGTCCGGCCCTGAGCAAGAAGCATCGGACTCACACTTAGGTCTTTGCCTTGTCGAGAGAGGATGTGGTGGCTGACTTCTTTGCCCTGCAATTCGTGTAATGGTTGATTATCTTTTATTTAAAAATTTGTAACGACTTTTCTGTTCTGTGTGCACAGAATTCTGGGCTCGTTAAACGTCGTTATTCGGGAATTCAAATTTGTTTTCCCTTACCACACGAGATGCACATTGTTAGTTGGAAGCACATCTGGCAACAGTTCAAGAAAGAGTGTATGAACTTATACCAAGGACTGACGAAGTGCAAAGCGAGAGAGTTTGGACAAGCAGTAGAAGACATGTCGGACTTGGGTCTTCGGCTTGTCGGGAAATGAACGACGGCCAATTTCATGTTCTTGTTTGTTATGCAACACATTTTCCGTTCAGTGTGCAACGGATGTTGTGACCGTGAAACGACGTTCACCGGAAATGTCAACTTGACGTCCTTTCCCACGCGAAGTGTGACCCGTTTTTTTCAGCATCACTAAGGGCAAATTACACCTGCAATAGGGATTATGACGAGTATGCTTACTTGGCCTGTTTTCTTTTCAAGCAACGTGTAGTGGGCTGGGAAAAAAAAAAGAATTACCTCAATAATCTGCAGTGCGTCGTCTAAGCCGCTGACTCTGGGCAGGTGTAATTTGCCCCTTAGATGAACGACACCCCTCGTACATCCTTGTTTTGAATTCTTCATATAGGCCTTGTTACATTTAGTCAAGTTTTGACTAAATGTTTTAATATAGAGGGGGAATCGAGACGAGGGTCATGGTGTATGTGTGTGTGTGTGTGTGTGTGTGTGTGTGTGTGTGTGTGTGTGTGTGTGTGTCTGTCTGTGCGTGTGTGTGTGTAGAGCGATTCAGACCAAACTACTGGACCGATCTTTATGAAATTTTACATGAGAGTTCCTGAGATTGATATCCCCGAATTTTTTTTCTTTTTTTCGATAAATACTTTTGATAACGTCATATCCGGCTTTTTGTAAAAGTTGAGGCGGCACTGTCACACCCTCATTTTTCAATCAAATTGATTGACATTTTTGTAAAGCAATCTTCGACGAAGGCCGGACTTCGGTATTGCATTTCAGCTTGGTGGCTTAAAAATTAATTAATGACTTCAGTCATTAAAAATCTAAAAATTGTGATTAAAATGTTTTTTTATAAAACGATCCAAATTTACGTTCATCTTATTCTTCATCATTTTCTGATTCCAAAACCATATAAATGTGTTATATTTGGATTAAAAACAAGCTCTGAAAATTAAAAATATAAACATTATGATCAAAATTAAATTTCCAAAATCGATTTACAAACAATTTCATCTTATTCCTTGTCGGGTCCTGATTCTAAAAACATATAGATATGATATGTTTGGATTAAAAACACACTCAGAAAGTTAAAACGAAGAGAGGTACAGAAAAGCGTGCTATGCAGCACAGCGAAACCACTACCGCGCTGAACAGGCTCGTCGGATTCATTCCGTTTTGCATTGTAAGCAGCGGACTACGGTCATTGTGAAAAAATGCAGTGCGTTCAGTTTCATTCTGTGAGTTCCACAGCTTGACTAAATGTAGTAATTTCGCCTTACGCGACTTGTTTTTTTGTGTTTGTTAACGAGGATGTCTGCTGTAGATATGTCCCGTTACACAGCCCTGATTTTAAATGGCACCATGTATGTACAGTGTGATCATGTTTTCCTTTGTTTCATTACAGGAGAGAGAGAGAGAGAGAGAGAGAGAGAGAGAGAGAGAGAGAGAGAGAGAGAGAGAGAGAGAGAGAGAGAGAGATTGATTGATTGATTAAACTTTATTACAGAAGGATGGAGATTTTAGGCATTGCCTAGTCTTACAATCTGTCCTTGCAAACGAGAACAAAACAACACATGAAAAGAGTATATGGACACTACGAATTTGACGAAACATACATATGGTAATAAGTAACATTCAAAAGCAAATCAAAAGTTATAGATTAACTAAATAAAAACTATGAAGTATAAAGATAGCAAAAGTAACAATGCTAATAGCAATGAAGGCAATGATGATGATTTCATGGTAATAAGATTAATAACAATAACATAATAATAATGATAATAATAACACTAATAATAATGATAATAATGAGTGCAAAGTTACGTTCAATAAGAACATGAGGTCCTGAATAAAAACAACAACAGCAAGCAAACAAATAGCAAGTCAAGTGTAGAAAAACAACAATCATAAAAAGAGAATCGTATCCCGTATCTTTTTCCATGCATAAATTGCATACACGCATGCTAATATACATGTGAAGCTATAAGATAACGTTTATGTATTGATTAAATTAGGGTGGTTTAAGATATCGGAATAAACCAATTTACGAATTGCCACAATGTTACAATAACTGTTTCACTTTGAATCAGACTTCGAACAAATGTCTGTGTGTTTGTTTGTTAAAGGCCTTGACTGATGGAATATGTTTAAGTACAGCACGGTTGGAAGCGAATTCCATACTGAAGATCCGGAGAATGCAAGACTAGACTTGTACAAATCTAGTCGAGGGCGAGGTGGAATGAATTTACTGGAACCATACCTGTTGGTTGCCCTTTGAAATAGTGACTGAATGTACTCAGGGACTTCTTTGTTTATAACTCTAAACATGAACAATGCTTTATTCAGTTTAAGCTGCTGGTTTAACGGAAGGAGGTCGAGCAGTTTTAGTTTCTTGTCAGTAGTGACTGATGAGTTAGGTACCATCAGTTTAGCTGCACGACGATGGAGAGAATTTAGTTTCATCATGTGGACATCACTACAGTTGTCCCACAACGTGGAAGCATAACTTAGATGTGACAGAGAGAGAGAAAGAGAGAAAGAGAGAGAGAGTATATACAGGGATCGCGCTAGCTTTTTAAAAAACGCGTAAGTCATACGCAACGAAACGAAAAAAAACGCGTCACGGACCAATATTTTTGCGTACTACGAAAACACGTACAGACACAAACAAAACACGCACGAAAGACTTAAAGACACTCCTTACCTAAATACGGCGAGTTTTCCTGTCGAACTCCGCGCACGCCTGTCGAATAACACCCCTGCTGTCTCCAACCTTCGGGCCTTGCGAGTTTGTTTCCCGCTCTAATACGACTAGACACACTTTCCGCCTTTTGGAAGCGCGAGATGGGAGAGCAGCTAATGTCTGTTTCATTATCCGACAAGACATTATCTGGTAATACCCTCGTTACGTTCGTTTGCGATACTTCGATGCAAAAAGAAACGGACTTTAGTTTTGACGCGCAGATTTCATGTGTGTCGTCACTTCTCGAGCCCTATAGTCAGTTTCAGGATCGGGTGATTATTAAGTCAGAGCAAAAGCGCTGCGTGAAGACAAGAAAAAGTTACAATATTTTTGCGTATGGCTTACGCGGCGCGGCGAAAAAAACGCGTTAGCGACTTTTAAAATGCGTCAAATACGCAAAAATCGTGCGTAAACGCGATCCCTGTATATATATATACTTGATGAATACCCGCTTCGCCGGGTACGGCTTCGCCGGGAAGAAGTAGAGCCGAATACCCGGCTTTGCCGGGTGTACGCCGGCTTAGCCGGCGCACCGTACGAAGGAAGGGAGATAAACGCGCAAAACACTGGAGAAGATAAGGAAGAGTTACTGGGAATGGATGTACAGAAAAACCAAAATCAGTTCAGCGCTGCGCGCTGAGAGCACGCGTTGAAAATTTTCATCGACCAGATTGTGTCTGGGGTCTACCTGAATATGCCCACCAAATTTGAAGCAGATCCATCGAGAACTGTGGCCGTGCATGGCGATACAGACAGACAGACAGACAGACAGACACAAGCCATATATATATATATATATATATATATATATATATATATATATATATATATATATATATATATATATATATATATATATATATATATATATATATATATATATATATATATATATAGAGAGAGAGAGAGAGAGAGAGAGAGAGAGAGAGAGAGAGAGAGAGAGAGAGAGAGAGAGAGAGGGTCTTTTTCTGTGTCTAGAATAGCAGTACAAATGTCGTGTGTGATTTACAGAACAGAGCTTATTATAAATGTTTCGAATTCATTTTGCTTTAATCAATATTTGAACTTACTTTTTGTTTACATTTTTCTGTTCAATCATGTATACATTTGTACATTAAATAATCACCATTTAGAAATCAACAGCACTTAAGCTATAAGGTTATAGCGTTGATCCTTAAAAGACACATACAACTGATGATTAATGTTTTTATTCACTTCAAGGTTGAAATAATGTATATACATTCTTGACAACAGTTTCACTTTTGGAGGTACTTCTGAGTTTATTCCATAATTTGAAAGTCTTTTGTCCGTTGTTTGTGTTGTGTGATTCGCAACTGTAGTGCCATGAACTGCAACATAAACAAATCTAACTTAAAGTGTATGGATATTATTAGAACTTGTTGCAAAGAGTAAAGTTTTAATGTCTTTCTTCTGAGTTTTGTGAATAGCAAGATGTCTTGCAGAGGAAGAAAAACAGAAGGATACATGTTTTGTACATTCGCACACACACACACACGCACGCACGCACGCACGCACGCACGCACACACACACACACACACACACCCACACACACACACACACACACACACACACACACACACACACACACACACATTTTGAAGAAAGCCATCGACGATAGCATCTTACTTTGACTGTTGTGTGAGTGGAATTTCAAAGAGACAAATGAACAAAACAAGTAGAGAAACGAACAAACAAACACATAAGCAAATAAGAACAAAAACAAACAAAGAAAAAAGCCCCACCCAACCAACCAACACACAACAAACACACCAGTCAACAACACAACAAACACACCAGTAAACAACACAACCAACACACCAGTCAACAACACAACAAACACACCAGTCAACAACACAACAAACACACCAGTAAACAACACAACCAACACACCAGTAAACAACACAACAAACACACCAGTAAACAACACAACAAACACACCAGTCAACAACACAACAAACACACCAGTAAACAACACAACAAACACACCAGTAAACAACACAACAAACACACCAGTAAACAACACAACAAACACACCAGTAAACAACACAACCAACACACCAGTAAACAACACAACAAACACACCAGTCAACAACACAACAAACACACCAGTCAACAACACAACAAACACACCAGTAAACAACACAACAAACACACCAGTCAACAACACAACAAACACACCAGTCAACAACACAACAAACACACCAGTAAACAACACAACAAACACACCAGTAAACAACACAACAAACACACCAGTCAACAACACAACAAACACACCAGTCAACAACACAACAAACACACAATAATAAATCTTTAAAAACAAAAACAAAACCAAACACACATTTTGGTCGGATCTCAAGAAAAGGTGTCGTCTTATGCTATTTCCAGAAGAATGCCCCAAATCATTACATTTCACAAGTCCCATGTTACCCTTGAGAGAGAATATGATTTTGTTTACTGCATTGGCTTCTCGAACAAATAATCGACGTTTCCAGCATGTTATTGGTCTACATATCATCACTTAAATGAAATGACCGGCCGGATCAAATATTAAAGGCACAGTAAGCCTCCCGTAAACCATCACAGATACTGTCAGGCTTTTACACACAGTACAAACACCCTTCCATTTGAACGCTCACCAAACGGGAACATCCTAGGTGCCCTACGTAAAGAGCAAGCAATTTTTTAAGAATTAATTTTGCGGATTGTCTCGGACACTTTTTGGACCGTGGTGCGTTTTGGCGCTTGGCCTAACAAAAAGAACAGTCATCGCCGAGACTACCTTCAGATAATCTCGGCTAACACGAAGACCGAGGAAGGTAACGTTCGCCACGCGAAGCATGCGACCGTAATCTAACTTTTAAAATCTAAATAATAAATTGACAGGTTGTTACACAAACATTCTTAAATCACAACAGAATTCTTTTTTCGTCAAGACAAGATCAGTACAATTCGAAGGGGTATGATAAACCACGCAAAAATAAATTCTTTGAAAATTGTTCGCTCTTTACGGAGAGCACCAAGGGTGTTCTCAAGCGGTGAGTGTTTAAATGAAAGGGTGTTTGTACTGTGTGTAAACGCCTGACAGTATCTGTGATGGTTTACTGGAGGCTTACTGTGCCTTTAAGATCTGCACACCTTTTTTCCCTGCAAATAATCCTCTCTTTTTTTTTTATCACGGACGTTTTACAGAAAGACGATGCTATTCTCGAGAACGAACATATAAACCAGTGGTTTTGCTTCTCAGTTGCCAAAATAATTTCGACTTTTGCAGCGTGTTGGTCCGGCGGCCATGAATACAGTGGTACCCCCCTTTAAGACACCTGAGAAAACCAGGTATGTATAGGGAGAGAGTCTTAAATCGTAGGTACTAGGTACATATACAGGGGCTATGAACCGAACATCTGAACCCGTCGCGATATTTTTTTTAATTTTTTTTAATTTTTGTTTTGTTTGTTGTGCTTAACGCCCGTCGCGATATAACCTTCGTTGTTGAAAACGACGTTAAACACCAAATAAATAAAGAAAGAAAGAACATGTGAAAATAGCAAGGTCTTAAAAAGGAGAAAGTCCAAGATAGCAGAGTCGTACAAGAGGGGATCCAATGTATTCACTAATAAGTAATATGAAAGGAAGCAATCAAATGCAAAAATGACGACTTTTTTCACGAGTTACTGACCCAAATGGCGCGCCATACATACCGGACTGCGCTGGATGCGAGTATCGCTGCGATGCTACATCACTGAGTAGATGGGAGTATAGCTGGCCTTGTGTTCTTTCTTTATTTGGTCTTCAACGTCGTTTTTAACCACGGAGGTTATATCGCGACGGCTGGCCTTGTGTGCAAGGTCTTGGTCCAAGTAGTGTCTCTCTATGATCGCAGCCCCACAGATGGCTAACAGCTGTAGCAAAGAGAATGGCCATTATTGTTAAAATATTCAAACTTGTCTATAACGATTGTCCACACAGGGGACCGACCAAAACTGGTCGCTATAGACAGGACTGGTGGTCGCTATGGAAAGGTGAAATATGTTGAATATGAAACCCCAGTCTGGGATACTTGGGATGGTCGTTGTTGGCAGGTAGTCGCTGTCGAAAGGTGGTCGTAAGAGCAGGCTCGACGATAGTGGTTTTCTCTCTGTTTCTGTCCGTCTGCTCCGCTCTCTCTCTCCCCCTCTCTCTCTTACACGTGCACGTACGCGTGCGCGTATTCGTCCGCTTTCTCCCAGTCAGACATACAGACAAAGCACACGCACGCAAACGGGCACATTCACAACACACACGCGCACGCACTATCACCCGTTCTCTTTCACTCTCAGTCACACACGTACATAACAAACATATGTAGGCACACCACCATGACACGTGTACGCACTATCACCCATTCTCTTTCACTCTCAGTCACACACGTACATAACAAACATATGTAGGCACACCACCATGA
This sequence comes from Littorina saxatilis, assembly GCF_037325665.1. Taxonomy (NCBI): domain Eukaryota; kingdom Metazoa; phylum Mollusca; class Gastropoda; order Littorinimorpha; family Littorinidae; genus Littorina; species Littorina saxatilis. The sequence goes on from NC_090255.1 coordinate 35,656,410, forward strand.
CACGTGTACGCACTATCACCCATTCTCTTTCACTCTCAGTCACACACGTACATAACAAACATATGTAGGCACACCACCATGACAAGTGTACGCACAATCTCTTTCTCTGTCCTTGTCTTTCTGGCACTCTCTGTCCCTGTCTGTATGTGTGGCGGTCAAACTATCTGTCTGTCGCGCAAGGGCTATTCGTTCCATTCATGTTTGATTAGCACTGAGAATAGTTTACCTGCACAAGCGTAACGCCCATCATAAGACCGACCGCGGTCACCCCAGAACTGAATATATTTCGCTTGATGGCGGCGTTGCATCCCTGCACACACAAACACACACACACACACACGCACACGCACACACACACACATACACAGACACACACACACACGCAGGCACACACACACACACACACACATACACACACACATACACACACACACACATACACACACACACATACACGCAAGCACACACACACACACACACACACACACACACACACACACACACGCACGCACGCACGCACGTATGAAACCATTCATACGTATATACATATATAGAGGTTACAACACGAGTGGTTTTTTATATGGCTTGTATTTCAGTCACTGGCGAGTGGATCCCGATGATATTCCCGCTGGGTCTTGACTGAAATACAAGCCATATAAAAAACCACGAGTGTTGTAAGCTGTATATCCTATCCCATGCGTACACCAAAGACAACGTGGACCACAACAAAGCACTGTAGTTATCTGTGGTGTGTAAATAGGTGAGCCAGCGAGGTGTGTTCCTCTTCACTACCCCATGCTAAAGCCACGTCGCCGAAGAAATAAAGTGCAAACAAGTGCATCCGTAAATGTGTGTTAAATCTACATTCAAACCACTGTTCGATTTCCTTTTGAATGCATTTTAGTTTCAAGATAGAAAAGAAAGCACACGCAATGAAAGTTTTCATTGAATCAAAGACAGTTTCGATTTAGGTTCTGAGTCCGTCCAAGGTCACAGTGCCAGGCTACGATTGCCAAAACCGGTTTGGTTAACTCGGATCCCAATTCTAGTTTAATTTTTGTGTTGGAGTGTAGAATTACGAAAATAAACTAACATTTTACTGAATAACTTTCTTTAGATTTAACCAGTAATTTCATGTACGTGAAATATATCTCTGAGTTAATTTGTTTGATCGTGCTTGCGTTAATCAACCCGTACCGGTAGCGTCAATTCTGAGCGAGTTTTAGCGTCAACTAAGGTGACTCGAGTCGAACCGGAGGTCGCAAAAACTCGGTCCGGTACGACTGGAGTGACGTCACCGGTTAACCAACTTTCAACCTTGCTTCCTGCGTAGGGTCTCTCCAGTTCCAAGATGGCTGCCAAGGCGAGGTGAGAAACTTCTGCAAATATTTTTTGACAAAGTTACGGATTGTGAGAAGACATTTGTTGTAAATCACTTAGCCTTTCAAAAATTAAGGATACTGGGTTGGATACTGTCTTGGTTTTAATGCATTTTATTTTAGCAGTGATGTTTATTTTGGGAAGAAATGAGGTCAACAGGAGTTTGGGTGCGATTTCGGCTCAAATGTACTTTAGCGCCCTGAACTTTTACCCGGCTGTTTTGCGCTCGATTTTCACGCTCACTTCTTCATTGACGTTCGAATCGATAGTTCGATGTTTTGGCATTACATTCACATCAACAATAAAACAGTACTGCTTGTTCATCATCGTCGTCCATCAACTCTCCACAACAGTAAATCCGTAACGCGCTTGTCGCCATCTTGTTGCAAGGGACGCGACTGGACACAACCCAACAGCGTTTCCGCGAAGAAAAAAACCAGACATGCGCAGTGACCCTACCATAGCTCAACCCTGTTCCTCGCGAAAACTCGCTCTCTGTCTACAACGATGTAATGGCCGCTCCTTGAAACTGCGTGTTGAATACCGTTTGGGCTGATTTTACTCCATCAGGATGAAATACACGTTTGCTGAGCTCTTGGATACTTTCATATAACCATGAACTTACGTCAGTGTAAAGCAAAACAGTTGGACATGCTCGAAAAATGGATGAAACAGCCTGTGCTGGATGACGAAGCGAACCGGCCAGCGAAAAAGGTACACTCGTAACACTGACGCAGTGCATCTGTTCTGCGCGAACTTAGAATCCGGTTTCATTCTAGAATGGACCGGGTCCAGGTTGGAATTCTAACCCTGCGCAAGTACAGGGGTGCCATTCTAGAATGAAACCCTTGTTGCTGGTCCATTCTAGAATCGGCCGTGCGCAAGGTTGGAATTTGGGTCCAAGTTGGAATAGTCATTTCAGTTAGACTATCACACAGCCAAAGCCACAAATGTGGATTTTCTGTTTGTTTTTGTTTTTTGTGTGTTTGGTTGGGTTTTTTTTCTCGGGTTTTTTACACTTTACTCAAAGACATCGTGAATTGGGATTGTGATGTTCTGAAAGTGATTACGATTTTGAGAGACACTCAGCACTGATCGCTACGAACGGAAATTTCCGGACTGACAGTGTTTTGCCGATCTCGCTTGTAACTTTTAATCTTATTCATATACATGAAGTTGGTCTTCTGAATTGTGAAGATATAATGTCAATTTTTTTTTTAAACCTGTGACAACAGCTCTATAACTCACTCTGTCCTTCTGTTGGTCTGTCTGTCGGTTAGTCGGTCTGACCGTCTGTCTGTCTGTCTGTCAAAAAAATTGTCAAAAAACCGGACATTTCCGAGAGGGAGACAGCGCTGACATTGCAAGCGGCCGCAACCGGCTCTCATCACAAAAACAACTGCCCTGCAAACAATACCGCCCTGGTAGTCCCCCTTGCTATGGTCTGCCTTTGTTTATTGCGTACTCAGGAGTGTCAACTTTCTTGACATGACATGACATCGCAAGATCGCCAAAGGATTTTTTTCAGGGGTAGACAAATCAGCCCCATTTTATCAAAGGGAAGGTGCAGGTGGAGATAATTCAAGGGAAGACAACTCTGTCTTACCTACAAACATTACGGCCCCCTTTATTCAAGGGTTTCATTCTAGAATGGCACCCCTGTACTTGCGCAGGGTTAGAATTCCAACCTGGACCCGGTCCATTCTAGAATGAAACCGGATTCTAAGTTCGCGCAGAACACATCTTTGCTTGTTGAACACACAGAGAGACACGAACACACACAGACACCCACCCGTACGCACACACACACACAGACACACGCGCGTGCGCGCGAGTGAATTGCTTAGGTGGGATGTCAAATTAAAAAGATCTGAAACAACTTATTTGATTCTGAGCATACATCATGTGTTTACATTTTTAACTTTGCAGAAGTTAGTCTCAGTGTTCTGGTTGCAGATGTAAAGTCTGATCAAGCTTCAAGGTAATCCGGTCAAGCTAGGGTTCTTCCCCTTTGCCTTTGGGTAACACCGACAGTGCCCGTGCCATTGAACGCTCAGAAATAACTTGCACACACACAGTGACACACACACACACACACCCCTTTTGGGAGGTTGGGGAATCTGTGTTGAATAATGGTAAGCTTACTCTGTCTGCTGTTGATTGTAGCTGTGGAGCTTGTTTGTGTGGAAAAGATATTGATGCTGTATAGTTGGATAGTGGGCCTTTCAAAGACAAAAGGAATGGAAGTGCTTGCTGCAGACTTCTTGAGTTCTGCACTGAGGTTGTTGCACTAGTACTGAGATGGGTGAATCATGATTGAATGTTTGAACCATGTTGTTTGTTTACATGGTTCAATCATTGTTTAATTGAGTGTCTCTGAATTTACTGAAGGTTGCAATGTAGATTTAGAATAAGTGCTGTTGACATTTGTATGAGTGCGTTTTAACTGCAGACGCTGCTCGCTACATAAGGAAAGCTTATTTACCTTCTAATTGTACTGGTTTTGTCTGTCGATCATCGTGCTTCTGTTCAAACTGAACTTTGTGTGTCGCCGGTAAGGTTAGATGAAACTGTGCTTGGAGAACTCGACCCGCTGTGCAGTTAATTGTATCCACTTCATGTTCAGTCTTGCAAAGTGTTGATTCACTTTGTGTCAGTGCAACGTGCCATTTAATTTTTGTTTTGTTAGATCAGCGGTGCATTTTTAGATCAGCGGTGCAGTGTTCGTGGAAGGGAGGTTACTCTAGCTTCACCTCAAATGAACAACGCGGTTCGTTTGCTGTCACTATCAGTTGATTCTTCGCTTTTGTTCTTTTTTTTACTCGACCTGCACCCAAAGTGTAAAGATAAACGCTTTGTTTACTGAATCAACATTCACATGTTGTGTTTTCTTTTGTTTAGCCATGTGAGCACTGCTCTTCATCAATCCACTGAAACATGTTCGGCGAAGGGTCAAGGGTAGGCAGAAGTATAGTTCCTCGGCCAAACCGGAATCGGTACTATGATATATTTTTTTGAGCCCATTATGTATTTATTGAAGCCGAAGAATACAACATATATACCCATAGTTGCATTACAGAGACAAAGAAGCAGCTCATGGGATATAACTTATATATTTTTATTTTATTTTAAATTTTCGCTGTATAACATAACACGAGAATAACATCTAACTTGGAAGATTGTTTGTTTGTTTGTTTGCTTAACGCCCAGCCGACCACGAAGGGCCATATCAGGGCGGTAACTTGGAAGAACATCCTTTTCAAAAATGAAGGTTGACATGCTGACCTACTTCTTTGGCAAAACCACATCCTCGGTTTTGTCCTTCAAAATGGGGCCGACAGGAACTTTGTTGAACTTTGTCAAAACAAAACAAAATAAAACTCACCAGGTAGGAACGGAGGTTGTCGTTGAAATAAGGTCACATTGTCATCATTTTCACGAGTTTTCATTCACAAAGATCTGGGAAATAAATCTCATGTTCCCCATGCAATAACTCGAGGTGGTGAATGGGTTTGAGCTTTCAGGTGAAACGTGGATTGTCAAAGTAAAAGCCAATCAGGCTGATTGTTTGATGTGTGGAACCATCGCGGCTTTGGATTTGTGTTTCCGAGGACAACGATTGTAAGCATTCACTCTCAAAGACCCAATCAATGTTGATAATTACCGCGGCGACTCATGGTCAATTTGCAACTGATCTCTGTAATCGCAAAATCCACAACGAAAAGTCATAAACACTTAAAAGAAAAGAAAATTAATATGCTCAACACTTACTGAACTCACAGGTATGATCGCAGCTCTGTACATTTTCAGACTGGAAGAAAAGCCTCAACAAGCTACGTTTGACGTTACATACAAGTTTGACGTGTTATCTGTGCTACTGTGACGATGCGTTGTGGCCAGGAGTTGGATTCTAAAAATTCGTCTCCCTGTGGGTTATTGTGCATTTTGTTGCACAACCAAAATGATGACAAAAACGATGTTTGGTGGCTTGTTGTCAAACCAGCATTTTGTTGTTGGTCCTCGGGGAGCATATCGCCTTTTGTCTCATATTTATCAACCGCGGCCTTCGGCCTTGGTCGATAAAGATGAAACAAAAGACGATATGGTCCCCTTGGACCAACAAAAAAGCTGGTCTGTCAACAAGCCACCAAACATCTTATATTGACATGATTTCTGTCAAATCACTGTCCTTGTCAAACACTCACGTGACCTTTGCAAGTGTTGTCATTCGAGATGACGTCATATTGACATCAGGGGTTGACAAGAATACGATTGGAACTAATCCATAATCTTGTCAAAACTCACGTGACCTGTACAGGCGTTGTCACTGGAGATGAGACCATACCGACATCAGGGGTAAACAGGAATACGAAAGATTGAATTTTGGGTGTGTGGTTGCGTGCGCCCGTGTGTGTGTGTGTGTGTGTGTGTGTGTGTGTGTGTGTGTGTCTGTGTGAGCGCGTTTGTGTGTCTGTGTGTGTGCGCTCTTACGTGTTCGTGTATATGTACGCTCGCGCGCGTGTGCGTGTGTGTGTACAGTTCAGATACAAACATCTCCCTGCAAATCCTTGTCAAAAATTCACCTGGTCTGTAAAGGGGTTGTTCCTGGAGATGAGACCAAACTGACACCTGGGGTTGACAGGAATAGTGGTGCCGTTCGGTCCATACCTCAGTTGACAGCAGGAGAGCGGAACCCGCTGGTTGGGTAGTCGGGTGCGGTTGAACCAAGCGGACTTGGTGTAATCTCTCCCGCTTCTCACGCCGCAGCACTTGCTCTGTGAGAGAAATTGCTACCTGTTTGAAATTGCGGGTACGGTTGTGTGTGTGTGTGTGTGTGTGTGTGTGCGCGCGCGCGCGTGTGTGTGTGTGTGTGTGTGTATATATGTGTGAGTGTGTGTGCGCGTGCAGGCGTACGTGCGTGTGTACGTGTGTGCATGGACACATACCAACAAGTCGCGTAGTCAAGTTTTGACTAAATGTTTGAACGTAGAGGGGGAATCGAGACGAGGGTCGTGGTGTATGTGTGTATGTGTGTGTGTCTGTACTGTGTGTAGAGCGATTCAGACTAAACTACTGGACCGATCTTTATGAAATTTGACAAGAGAGTTCCTGGGAATGATATCCCCGGACGTTTTTTTTTCGTTTTTTCGATAAATACCTTTGATGACGTCATATCCGGCTTTTTGTTAAAAATGAGGCAGCACTGTCACACCCTCATTTATTAATGAAATTGATTGAAATTTTGGCAAAGCAATCTTCGACGAAGGCCGGACTTTGGTATTGCATTTCAGCTTGGTGGCTTAAAAAAATAATCAATGAATTTGGTCATTACAAATTGGAAACTTGTCATTAAAAATTTCCTTTTTCTAAACGATCCAAAAACAATTTCATCTTGTTCTTCGTCATTTTCTGATTACAAAAACATATACATATATTATATTTGGATTACAAACAAGCTCTAAAAATTAAAAATATCAAAATTATGATTAAAATTAATTGTCCGAAATCGATTTAGAAACAATTTCATCTTATTCCTTGTCGGTCCCTGATTCCAAAACATATAGATATGATATGTTTGGATTAAAAACAAACTCAGTACGCTACAAAGAATAGAGATACAGAAAAGCGTGTTATCCTGCTCAGCGCGACCATTACCGCACTATTCTGGCTTGTCGATTTCACTGGCTTTGCCACGAGCGGTGGACTGACGAAACTACGAGTATGCGGTCTTGGTGAAAAAATGCAGTGCGTTCAGTTTCATTCTGTGAGTTTCACAGCTTGACTAAATGTTGTTATTTCGTCTTACTCGACTTGTTTACTTTTGTGTCTGTGGGAAGCCCTAAACACAGACAAGGACCTCCTGTACATTACAGTTTGGGGTCCCGGGAGCGTGTGCGGGAAGCCCTGAAAACAGACAAACATTTTGAACAGACAGAAGTTAACTTACGAACTGTTGTATCAGGTTCATGGCGGCGTCGTCCGTGTTGTTGTATGCCTGGTATTCTTTCACCATTTTCGTCAACTTACCCTGCAGGCTTTTGATCATCTAAACAGATTGGATTTGTCTGACGTAAGCACACGCAGATGTATACACGCACCCGCACAGACACAGAAACACAAACAGACAGACAGCAAGAAAGACGAACAGACGGACGGACAGTCAGACACAGACACACACACACAAACGTACGCACGCGCGTGCACACACACACACACACGCACACGCGCGCGCACACACACACACACACACGCACGCGCGCACACACACACACACACACACGCACGCGCGCACACACACACCAACACACGCCAACCACGGAACATGCCCCTAATGGTTGTGCCGTGAGGGTGTAAAACTTGAATTTCTCTCTGTTTAAAGTGAGTATAGTGAACTGACCCTGTCTAGCGGCTTTGCCGTGAGGGCGTCAAATTTGAATTTCTCTTTGTTTAATGTGAGTAGAGTGAACTGACCCTGTCTAATGACTTTACTGCGAGGGCGTGACACTTGAATTTCTCTTTGTTTAAAGTGAGTAGCGTGAACTGACCCTGTCTAACGCGTTAAACTTAAATGTCTCTGTGTTTAGAGTGAGTAGAGTAAACTGACCCTGTCTAATGGCTTTGCCGTGAGTGCGTAAAACTTTCTCTTTGTTTAAAGTGAGTAGCGTGAACTGACCTCGTCTTTGTTCTCGTAGATAAACACCAAGGAAGCCAACTGGAGCATCACCATGATGGCAAGCAGCATGCCGTACTGTCATGAAAGGGTCACACGAAATTGTGAGCACTAGAAACAACAACGGGCGTGCTGCACGTGCTAGGGTTCAGATGCGTGAGTGTGTGTGTGAGGGGGGGTATTGTTTGTGTGTGTATGTATGTGTGTGTGCATTGTGTGTGTGTGTGTGTGTGTGTGTGTTGGGGTGTTTGTGTGCGGGTGTGTTAGTGTATGTATGTATGTATGTATGTATGTATGTGTGTGTGTGTGTGTGTGTGTGTGTGTGTGTGTGTGTGTGTGTGTGAGACCACCCATGATAGCAAGCAGTAGGCTATGCCATACTGTCATGAAAAGGTCAAACGATATTGTGAGCACGAGAAACAACAATGTGCTGCTGCACGTGAAGTTGATATATGTGTGTGTGTGTGTGTGTGTGTGGGTGTGCGTGCGCATGCGCGTGTGTGTGCGTGTGTGTAAGAGACCCACCATGATAGCAAGCAGTATGCCATACTGTAATGAAAGGGTCACACGATATTATGAGCACTAGAAACAACTTGCCGCTGCACGTGCGAGAGTGAAGATGTGTGTGTGTGTGTGTGTGTGTGGAGAGGGAGGGGGTAGTGTTTGTACATGTGTGTGTTAGTGTGTATGTGTGTGTTTTGTGCGTGTGTTTTAGTTTGTGTGTGTGTGTGTGTGTGTGTGTGTGTGTGTGTGTGTGTGTGTGTGTGTGTTGAGTGTTTGTTGTTTTGTTAAAGATGTGTGTGTGTGTGTGTGTGTGTGTGTGTGAGTATATGTGTGTGTGTGTGTGTGCTTGTGTGTGTGTTTGTGTTGAGATGTATGTCTGTGTGTGTGTGCGTGTGTGTGTATTTGTGTATGTCACACGCTTTCCTTCTTTGCCACTACTAAAGCAAACGTGTGCAAGATGTAGAGGTTACATGCCGAGTCTCAGTGATTATTAAAAATAATGGTCGAAGTTGGCGGATCATGAAAAATGCGAGCTTCAGCGAGCTTTTTCATGACCGCGAACTGAGACCATTATTTTTAATAATCACTGAGACGAGGTGTGTAACCTCTTTATTCCTCCTTTCTTCAGTTATTCAAAGAAAACAGGAGTTTTTGTGCGAAAGTTTGATCGAATCCGAATCACTCAACCAGTCAACCTGCGCAGGCGATCGATTAATGCGCGGTTGTATAGTTCCGTGCAAATCATTCCATTCTGTTAACACTTCTTGTCAGTTTCCCTGTTTTAGACTAAAATCAAGTACACAGATATGCTGTTATTCTGCTGTGGCGGTAAAGGCAGATATTGTGTGTTCTGTTTATGTTTTAGTATCGTTTAGGAAAATGTTCTTTCGTCAAATGGGACTAGCAGACGAACTTTTGCACCCGTGTTCGAACGTTAATTACTGTATGAAGTTCAGTTTTCTGGGGAAAATAGTGTATGAAACCGCTTTATGTTGTTTAAATTGATGAGATGTGTGCATTTGGTTGCGTGTGATCTGTTTATAAAATGACATATTGTTGAAAACTGACCGTCGGATTGCAGTCAGTGTTGTCGAAGAAACTGCGTTAAAAGAAGGGGAACTACTCTTGTCGGCAAGAGTATGAGTTACTTGCCTTGGGAATTTGCTTGTGATGAACGGTGTGTGCACGGCAGATCTAGACTCAGAAAACAACCTAACTCATGGATTTTATATGGAGATTCATGTGTTCAGGCCTGTAGTTGTTAATTTAAATGCGGTATGTTTGTATTGTTTGCTCCAGAGATGTATATTTCGTACGTATAGAGCGTTCGGAACTTTTCAGTCGCAAAAGTAGTACCAAAACAGAACAGCTTCTCAACCCATTGCACTATCGAGGATTCAGGCTGTTGCTGGCTCGTTATTTGTTTGGTTGCTGGGTCATTATCGAAAAATAACTAGCTCTACAAGTTTACAGAGGTAAAGAAGCAGAGGGGGGAATAATGTATGTTACACGCTTTGGAGCATGTGCAAGAACGGATTCAAACTCGAAATCGTCCCCCCAAAAACCCCAAAATGCACACACGACTTTTATTTCTCCTGCTGTTATCGTTTCTTCTCTTTACAAATTCTTCAACGCTCAGAATACTGAAAACGGCATCCCAGACGACAGTACTGTTTCCATACGCGAATTTAGCTGCCCTTGGAAAGTGGCTCGCTCAGGAGGCCTGTTAGTCTGACACTATAAGGACAGAGTTCAGACATAGATGACAAAGATCCCGGAAAGAACAAACATTTCGCGGATGCAGACACAGAAAGACGTCATGAAGATTGCGATGCTTCAAAAGATACAGACTGTGACGATGACTGTGACGTCATTCACATATACCGAGACGTCATTTATAGTTGTTCGGTCACTTTCGTCAAAAAGTAGATCTCTCCACAATGGCTGCTCCTGTGTTTAGGTTTATCAAGCGTGAGTACGCAAAACGTGTTTGTTCTCTCCTCTGTTGAAGCTGTGAGACATAATCGCCATTACGAGCTAGTCGTGTGACAGAGAGTTTTCTTGCACACTCGACTACAGTCTCGTGTGCAAGAAAACTCTCTGTCACACGACTAGCTCGTAATAGCGGGTAATGTATGTATGTATGTAACTATGTATGTATGTATGTATGTATGTATGTATGTATGTATGTATGTATGTATGTATGTATGTATGTGTGTGTGTCAAGACGTTTGTGTGTGTGTGTGTGTGTGTGAGTGTGTATGTGCGTGCGTGCGTGTGTGCGTGCGTGCGTGTTAAGATGCGTGCGCGGCGCGCGCGCGCGCGCGCGTGTGTGTGTGTGTGTGTGTGTGTGTGTGTGTGTGTGTGTCAATACAGCAATTCCAGAACAAAAACCTGTACTAATCTATTTAGCTTCCCAATCCTAAGAATACACAACAAACACAAACGTGGCCGTCCATTCTAACGGACACCGCTCATTAATAGGACTATTCTGATTGATCGGGCGAGTCAAAAACCGTTGTCTATTGTTACATTATATAATCATTATATTTATACCGCATTACATTCTATTCAGCACCTACCATGTAGATGAGGACGCTGTTACCAATGCTTACACCGAAGCAACCAAGAAATCCCACCAGCATGACAATGCCGCCTCCGACCATGAGTGATATCACTGCTTTCTGCACAGACAAACAAACAGACAGACAGACAGACAGACGGACAAACAGACGCATGCATGCACACTCACACACACGCGCCGAAGCACGCATACACACTCACACGCAAACACGCACACGAATACAAACACGCATGCACGCACGCACGCACACACACACCATCACACACGAACGCACGCATACAACCACGCACGCACGCACCCACACACACACGCACGCATACACACTCACACAAATACAAACACACACGCACGCACACCACCATACACGAACGCACGCATACGACCACGCACACACACACACACACACGCACACGCACGCGGGCGCACACAAATATACACAGAGTAAATAAATACAAACAGCTAAATAAGTCACTTTTATGATGTGTTTGTAATCTCCCAGTAAATGTAATATGTAGACACGCAAGTTCAGGAATACTGTCAGACAACAAATCGGTGTAAGTATGAGTATGATACTGTGAACGAGTCATATTGTAACTGAGGTTCAAAAAAAAAAAAGAAAAGAAAGAGGAAAGAGAAAAGAAAAAAAGAAGAAAAAAGAAAAAGAAAATAAAAAAGAGAAGAAAAAAAAAATATAAAAAAATAGGTGGTAGAACGAACGGACAGACAGACATGCAGAGAGACCGACTGACGTGGTAGAAGTACACGCAGGCTAACGAGAATGCTGGCAACAAGATGGTGAGAGCGACACACAGAGACACAGAGAGTTGAATTATGCCCGTCATTGTAGACTGGCAACAAGATGGTGAGAGCGACACAAAGAGACAAAGAGAGTTCAGTGAATTATGCCCGTCATTGTAGACTGGCAACAAGATGGTGAGAGCGACACACACAGACAAAGAGAGTTGAATTATGCCCGTCATTGTAGACTGGCAACAAGATGGTGAGAGCGACACACACAGACAAAGAGAGTTGAATTATGTCCGTCATTGTAGACTGGCAACAAGATGGTGAGAGCGACACAAAGAGACAAAGAGAGTTGAATTATGCCCGTCATTGTAGACTGGCAACAAGATGGTGAGAGCGACACACACAAAGAGAGTTGAATTATGCCCGTCATTGTAGACTGGCAACAAGATGGCGAGAGCGACACAAAGAAACAAAGAGAGTTGAATTATGCCCGTCATTGTAGACTGGCAACAAGATGGTGAGAGCGACACACACAGACAAAGAGAGTTGAATTATGCCCGTCATTGTAGACTGGCAACAAGATGGTGAGAGCGACACACACAGACAAAGAGAGTTGAATTATGTCCGTCATTGTAGACTGGCAACAAGATGGTGAGAGCCACACAAAGAGACAAAGAGAGTTGAATTATGCCCGTCATTGTAGACTGGCAACAAGATGGTGAGAGCGACACACACAGACAAATAGAGTTGAATTATGCCCGTCATTGTAGACTGGCAACAAGATGGTGAGAGCGACACACACAGACAAAGAGAGTTGAATTATACCCGTCATTGTAGACTGGCAACAAGATGGCGAGAGCGACACAAAGAGACAAAGAGAGTTGAATTATGCCCGTCATTTTAGACTGGCAACAAGATGGTGAGAGCGACACACACAGACAAAGAGAGTTGAATTATGTCCGTCATTGTAGACTGGCAACAAGATGGTGAGAGCGACACAAAGAGACAAAGAGAGTTGAATTATGCCCGTCATTGTAGACTGGCAACAAGATGGTGAGAGCGACACACACAGACAAAGAGAGTTGAATTATGCCCGTCATTGTAGACTGGCAACAAGATGGTGAGAGCGACACACAGAGACAAAGAGAGTTGCATTATGCCCTGTGTCTTTTTAGGTTCAGTTCTTTTTCTACACCTGCCCATAATAGTCTCGAGATGCTGAATTGATGTCAGTCGTCGAGGGTGCCAGTTTTATATTGTAGACCGCAAACGAGAGAGCGAGAGCGACACACTAAGACAAAGAGAGTTGAATTAAAGGCACAATACGCCTCCCGTAAACCATCACATATACTGTCAGGCTTTTACACACTGTACAAACACCCTTCCATTTGAACACTCACCGAACGGGAACATCCTAGGTGCCCTACGTAAAGAGCGAGCAATTTTCAAAGAATTAATTTTTCGGATTGAGACCATCATCTCAATCGGACCCATCCTGAACTCAGGTCAAAAATGAGTTACTTCCCTTCAACTGGTGATAGCCGTTGAGCAATGATTGTGCGTTTTGGCGCTAGACCTAACTTTAAAAATCTAAATAATAAATTGACAGTTTGTTCCACAAACATTCTTAAATCATAGAAGAATTATTTTTTCATCAAGACAAGATCAGTATAATTCGAAGTTTTGAAAGTTTTAAAAAAGAAAATCCCGGAAGCAGGGTCACGCAAGGTATGGTTTTCGTAGCAGACGACGGTTTATAGGCAGTCAAAAGCCATCGCTCGAGTTCTTATGAACCACATTCGTTTGTTTCGTGAAAAGTCAGAAGTACATAATAACGTGCGATTGCAGATAAGCTCACAGCGAGCCGCATTCAAATTACAAACTGACGACTGCATTGTGAAAAAGGGAAACTGGATCACACGGGTTCACGATGGCTCAGGGGTAAGATAAACCAGGCAAAAATAAATTCTTTGAAAATTGCTCGCTCCTTACGTAGGGCACCTAGGATGTTCCCGTTTGGTGAGCGTTCAAATGGAAGGGTGTTTGTACTGTGTGTAAAAGCCTGACAGTATCTGTGATGGTTTACGGAAGGCTTACTGTGCCTTTAAGCCCTGTGTCTTTTTAGATTCAGTTCTCTCTCTACACCCACCTCCCTGAATCCAGAGATGCTGAAGTCATTGTTCGAACCCGGTTCGTCCAGACCGTTGTAGGCATCTGCGGTCTCTGGGAGTGAGTACGCCACAGCGCAAACGGCGAGAATCGTGATCCCTGTCACCTGCCACACATAAGCTTGGCTATCCCCCTTGTTGATAACTTTGTGGTATTGGGGCAATGCTGTGTGTGTGTGTGAGTGTGTGTGTGTGTAGGGCGGGGGGGGGGGGGGGGTAGTGTGTATGTGCGTGTGTCAGCACTTGTGTATATGTGTGTGTGTGTGTGTAGGGTGTGTGTGTGTGTGTGAGGGGGGGTTAGTGTGTTTATGTGTGCGTGTGCGTGTGTCAGTACTTGTGCGTGTGTGTTTGTGTGAGTGAGTGTGTGTGTGTGTGTGTGTGTGTGTGTGTAAGGCCATACATTTGTGTTTGTGTGTGTATGTGCGTGTGTGTGTGTGTGTGTGTTTGTGTATGTGTATGTGAGAGAGAAAGAGAGAGAGAGAGAGAGAGAGAGAGAGAGAGAGAGAGACAGAGAGAGAGACAGACAGAGAGAGAGAGACAGAGAGAAAAAGAGAGAGAGAGAGAGAGAGAGAGAGAGACAGAGACAGAGACAGAGACAGAGATAGAGAAAGCACTTACAAAGAAGATGAAGTTAAAGAAGAAGAAACAGCCTGTCACTGGTGTTATGATGTAATCAATGCAACCCTTCCTCGGACCGCCTGTAACACACAATAACGTGGTGTCATAAACTACACACTGACATGACAGAGACACTGGAACATACAATCACACATAAACTGTGTGTATGAGTGTAAGTGTGTGTGTGTGGGTGGGTGTGGGTGTGTGTCTGTATGAATGTGTGTGTGTGTGTGTGTGTGCACGGTGTGTGTGTGTGTACGTGTGTGCATGCGTGTGTAATGTAAATGTAATCAGCCAATGCACTTCTGACAGAAAGTCCTCGCAAGGACACGGTCTAGGAGCCATCCCATAACGTCGACCTGTGGCCTACCCGGCCTGGACTCGAACCCGTGACTCGAGGAAATGGGTGGGATCCAAGCGATGGGCCTGATCAAATCAGATTGAGATTTGATTGAGGTTTCGATCAGTCCGACCTTGTACTTGGGTCCAGTCCAGCCGGGTACGTACGGTATCGTGCACACTACCCCAGTGCTGTACCTACCATCCATGAGTTGACCGCTCGGAGATTGTTCGGGCCCAAGGCTGGTTTTCTGGACACGGAAACAGCCTGTCACTGTTGTTATGATCCAATCAATGCAACCCTTCCAAGGACCGCCTGTAACACACAATAACGTGCTGTCATAAACTACACACTGACATGACAGAGACACTGGAACATACAATCAGACATAAACTGACACTGCCATACACGAAAACACAAACACGCGTACACGTGACATTTTCTCTCATTCTCAGTCTTGTCTCTCTCTTTAGAAAAGTACCTATCCGGGCACGGTTAGCCAAGTGGTAAGGCGTCCGCCCCGTGATCGGGAGGTCGTGGGTTCGAAGCCCGGCCGGGTCATACCTAAGACTTTAAAATTGGCAATCTAGTGGCTGCTCCGCCTGGCGTCTGGCATTATGGGGTTAGTGCTAGGACTGGTTGGTCCGGTGTCAGAATAATGTGACTGGGTGAGACATGAAGCCTGTGCTGCGACTTCTGTCTTGTGTGTGGCGCACGTAAAAAGTCAAAGCAGCACCGCCCTGATATGGCCCTGCTCTCTCTCACACACATACACAACCACACACAAACACACACACATGCACACACAAACAAACAAACCTATCCGGGGTATGGTCGAAAGAAAGCTTGCTTGCATGCTTATGCCACGACTCGTGTGGATACAAGATCTATCCTTGTTTATGCTATGCTAACTTGTTTTTTCTGTCTCCAGAACTAGTGTCTATTTGGGACATGACGTGGTTATATGCTTGTTTATCGGGCGTAGTGTCTATTTGGGACATGACGTGGTTATATGCTTGTTTATCGGGCGTAGTGTATGTTTGGGACATGACAAGGTTATATGCTTGTTTATCGGGCGTAGTGTCTATTTGGGACATGACGTGGTTATATGCTTGTTTATCGGGCGTAGTGTCTATTTGGGACATGACGTGGTTATATGCTTGTTTATCGGGCGTAGTGTCTATTTGGGACATGACAAGGTTATATGCTTGTTTATCGGGCGTAGTGTCTATTTGGGACATGACGTGGTTATATGCTTGTTTATCGGGCGTAGTGTCTATTTGGGACATGACGTGGTTATATGCTTGTTTATCGGGCGTAGTGTATGTTTGGGACATGACAAGGTTATATGCTTGTTTATCGGGCGTAGTGTCTATTTGGGACATGACGTGGTTATATGCTTGTTTATCGGGCGTAGTGTCTATTTGGGACATGACGTGGTTATATGCTTGTTTATCGGGCGTAGTGTCTATTTGGGACATGACAAGGTTATATGCTTGTTTATCGGGCGTAGTGTATGTTTGGGACATGACAAGGTTATATGCTTGTTTATCGGGCGTAGTGTATGTTTGGGACATGACAAGGTTATATGCTTGTTTATCGGGCGTAGTGTATGTTTGGGACATGACAAGGTTATATGCTTGTTTATCGGGCGTAGTGTATGTTTGGGACATGACAAGGTTATATGCTTGTTTATCGGGCGTAGTGTCTATTTGGGACATGACAAGGTTATATGCTTGTTTATCGGGCGTAGTGTATGTTTGGGACATGACAAGGTTATATGCTTGTTTATCGGGCGTAGTGTATGTTTGGGACATGACAAGGTTATATGCTTGTTTATCGGGCGTAGTGTATGTTTGGGACATGACAAGGTTATATGCTTGTTTATCGGGCGTAGTGTATGTTTGGGACATGACAAGGTTATATGCTTGTTTATCGGGCGTAGTGTATGTTTGGGACATGACAAGGCTATATGCTTGTTTATCGGGCGTAGTGTATGTTTGGGACATGACGTGGTTATATGCTTGTTTATCGGGCGTAGTGTCTATTTGGGACATGACGTGGTTATATGCTTGTTTATCGGGCGTAGTGTCTATTTGGGACATGACGTGGTTATATGCTTGTTTATCGGGCGTAGTGTCTATTTGGGACATGACAAGGTTATATGCTTGTTTATCGGGCGTAGTGTATGTTTGGGACATGACAAGGTTATATGCTTGTTTATCGGGCGTAGTGTCTATTTGGGACATGACAAGGTTATATGCTTGTTTATCGGGCGTAGTGTATGTTTGGGACATGACAAGGTTATATGCTTGTTTATCGGGCGTAGTGTATGTTTGGGACATGACAAGGCTATATGCTTGTTTATCGGGCGTAGTGTATGTTTGGGACATGACGTGGTTATATGCTTGTTTATCGGGCGTAGTGTATGTTTGGGACATGACAAGGTTATATGCTTGTTTATCGGGCGTAGTGTATGTTTGGGACATGACAAGGTTATATGCTTGTTTATCGGGCGTAGTGTCTATTTGGGACATGACAAGGTTATATGCTTGTTTATCGGGCGTAGTGTATGTTTGGGACATGACAAGGCTATATGCTTGTTTATCGGGCGTAGTGTATGTTTGGGACATGACGTGGTTATATGCTTGTTTATCGGGCGTAGTGTATGTTTGGGACATGACAAGGTTATATGCTTGTTTATCGGGCGTAGTGTATGTTTGGGACATGACAAGGTTATATGCTTGTTTATCGGGCGTAGTGTATGTTTGGGACATGACAAGGTTATATGCTTGTTTATCGGGCGTAGTGTATGTTTGGGACATGACGTGGTTATATGCTTGTTTATCGGGCGTAGTGTATGTTTGGGACATGACAAGGTTATAATGCTTGTTTATCGGGCGTAGTGTATGTTTGGGACATGACAAGGTTATAATGCTTGTTTATCGGGCGTAGTGTATGTTTGGGACATGACAAGGCTATATGCTTGTTTATCGGGCGTAGTGTATGTTTGGGACATGACAAGGCTATATGCTTGTTTATCGGGCGTAGTGTATGTTTGGGACATGACAAGGCTATATGCTTGTTTATCGGGCGTAGTGTCTGTTTGGGACATGACGTGGTTATATGCTTGTTTATCGGGCGTAGTGTATGTTTGGGACATGACAAGGTTATATGCTTGTTTATCGGGCGTAGTGTATGTTTGGGACATGACAAGGTTATATGCTTGTTTATCGGGCGTAGTGTATGTTTGGGACATGACAAGGTTATATGCTTGTTTATCGGGCGTAGTGTATGTTTGGGACATGACGTGGTTATATGCTTGTTTATCGGGCGTAGTGTATGTTTGGGACATGACAAGGTTATAATGCTTGTTTATCGGGCGTAGTGTATGTTTGGGACATGACAAGGTTATAATGCTTGTTTATCGGGCGTAGTGTATGTTTGGGACATGACAAGGCTATATGCTTGTTTATCGGGCGTAGTGTATGTTTGGGACATGACAAGGCTATATGCTTGTTTATCGGGCGTAGTGTATGTTTGGGACATGACAAGGTTATATGCTTGTTTATCGGGCGTAGTGTATGTTTGGGACATGACAAGGCTATATGCTTGTTTATCGGGCGTAGTGTATGTTTGGGACATGACAAGGTTATATGCTTGTTTATCGGGCGTAGTGTATGTTTGGGACATGACAAGGTTATATGCTTGTTTATCGGGCGTAGTGTATGTTTGGGACATGACAAGGTTATATGCTTGTTTATCGGGCGTAGTGTATGTTTGGGACATGACAAGGTTATATGCTTGTTTATCGGGCGTAGTGTATGTTTGGGACATGACAAGGTTATATGCTTGTTTATCGGGCGTAGTGTATGTTTGGGACATGACAAGGTTATATGCTTGTTTATCGGGCGTAGTGTATGTTTGGGACATGACAAGGCTATATGCTTGTTTATCGGGCGTAGTGTATGTTTGGGACATGACAAGGCTATATGCTTGTTTATCGGGCGTAGTGTATGTTTGGGACATGACAAGGTTATATGCTTGTTTATCGGGCGTAGTGTATGTTTGGGACATGACAAGGTTATATGCTTGTTTATCGGGCGTAGTGTCTATTTGGGACATGACAAGGTTATATGCTTGTTTATCGGGCGTAGTGTATGTTTGGGACATGACAAGGTTATATGCTTGTTTATCGGGCGTAGTGTATGTTTGGGACATGACAAGGCTATATGCTTGTTTATCGGGCGTAGTGTATGTTTGGGACATGACGTGGTTATATGCTTGTTTATCGGGCGTAGTGTATGTTTGGGACATGACAAGGTTATATGCTTGTTTATCGGGCGTAGTGTATGTTTGGGACATGACAAGGTTATATGCTTGTTTATCGGGCGTAGTGTATGTTTGGGACATGACAAGGTTATATGCTTGTTTATCGGGCGTAGTGTATGTTTGGGACATGACGTGGTTATATGCTTGTTTATCGGGCGTAGTGTATGTTTGGGACATGACAAGGTTATAATGCTTGTTTATCGGGCGTAGTGTATGTTTGGGACATGACAAGGTTATAATGCTTGTTTATCGGGCGTAGTGTATGTTTGGGACATGACAAGGCTATATGCTTGTTTATCGGGCGTAGTGTATGTTTGGGACATGACAAGGTTATATGCTTGTTTATCGGGCGTAGTGTCTATTTGGGACATGACGTGGTTATATGCTTGTTTATCGGGCGTAGTGTCTATTTGGGACATGACGTGGTTATATGCTTGTTTATCGGGCGTAGTGTCTATTTGGGACATGACGTGGTTATATGCTTGTTTATCGGGCGTAGTGTCTATTTGGGACATGACAAGGTTATATGCTTGTTTATCGGGCGTAGTGTATGTTTGGGACATGACAAGGTTATATGCTTGTTTATCGGGCGTAGTGTCTATTTGGGACATGACAAGGTTATATGCTTGTTTATCGGGCGTAGTGTATGTTTGGGACATGACAAGGTTATATGCTTGTTTATCGGGCGTAGTGTATGTTTGGGACATGACAAGGCTATATGCTTGTTTATCGGGCGTAGTGTATGTTTGGGACATGACGTGGTTATATGCTTGTTTATCGGGCGTAGTGTCTATTTGGGACATGACGTGGTTATATGCTTGTTTATCGGGCGTAGTGTCTATTTGGGACATGACGTGGTTATATGCTTGTTTATCGGGCGTAGTGTCTATTTGGGACATGACAAGGTTATATGCTTGTTTATCGGGCGTAGTGTATGTTTGGGACATGACAAGGTTATATGCTTGTTTATCGGGCGTAGTGTCTATTTGGGACATGACAAGGTTATATGCTTGTTTATCGGGCGTAGTGTATGTTTGGGACATGACAAGGTTATATGCTTGTTTATCGGGCGTAGTGTATGTTTGGGACATGACAAGGCTATATGCTTGTTTATCGGGCGTAGTGTATGTTTGGGACATGACGTGGTTATATGCTTGTTTATCGGGCGTAGTGTATGTTTGGGACATGACAAGGTTATATGCTTGTTTATCGGGCGTAGTGTATGTTTGGGACATGACAAGGTTATATGCTTGTTTATCGGGCGTAGTGTCTATTTGGGACATGACAAGGTTATATGCTTGTTTATCGGGCGTAGTGTATGTTTGGGACATGACAAGGCTATATGCTTGTTTATCGGGCGTAGTGTATGTTTGGGACATGACGTGGTTATATGCTTGTTTATCGGGCGTAGTGTATGTTTGGGACATGACAAGGTTATATGCTTGTTTATCGGGCGTAGTGTATGTTTGGGACATGACAAGGTTATATGCTTGTTTATCGGGCGTAGTGTATGTTTGGGACATGACAAGGTTATATGCTTGTTTATCGGGCGTAGTGTATGTTTGGGACATGACGTGGTTATATGCTTGTTTATCGGGCGTAGTGTATGTTTGGGACATGACAAGGTTATAATGCTTGTTTATCGGGCGTAGTGTATGTTTGGGACATGACAAGGTTATAATGCTTGTTTATCGGGCGTAGTGTATGTTTGGGACATGACAAGGCTATATGCTTGTTTATCGGGCGTAGTGTATGTTTGGGACATGACAAGGCTATATGCTTGTTTATCGGGCGTAGTGTATGTTTGGGACATGACAAGGTTATATGCTTGTTTATCGGGCGTAGTGTATGTTTGGGACATGACGTGGTTATATGCTTGTTTATCGGGCGTAGTGTATGTTTGGGACATGACAAGGTTATATGCTTGTTTATCGGGCGTAGTGTATGTTTGGGACATGACAAGGTTATATGCTTGTTTATCGGGCGTAGTGTATGTTTGGGACATGACAAGGTTATATGCTTGTTTATCGGGCGTAGTGTATGTTTGGGACATGACGTGGTTATATGCTTGTTTATCGGGCGTAGTGTATGTTTGGGACATGACAAGGTTATATGCTTGTTTATCGGGCGTAGTGTATGTTTGGGACATGACAAGGTTATATGCTTGTTTATCGGGCGTAGTGTATGTTTGGGACATGACAAGGCTATATGCTTGTTTATCGGGCGTAGTGTATGTTTGGGACATGACAAGGCTATATGCTTGTTTATCGGGCGTAGTGTATGTTTGGGACATGACAAGGTTATATGCTTGTTTATCGGGCGTAGTGTATGTTTGGGACATGACAAGGCTATATGCTTGTTTATCGGGCGTAGTGTATGTTTGGGACATGACAAGGTTATATGCTTGTTTATCGGGCGTAGTGTATGTTTGGGACATGACAAGGTTATATGCTTGTTTATCGGGCGTAGTGTATGTTTGGGACATGACAAGGTTATATGCTTGTTTATCGGGCGTAGTGTATGTTTGGGACATGACAAGGTTATATGCTTGTTTATCGGGCGTAGTGTATGTTTGGGACATGACAAGGTTATATGCTTGTTTATCGGGCGTAGTGTATGTTTGGGACATGACAAGGTTATATGCTTGTTTATCGGGCGTAGTGTATGTTTGGGACATGACAAGGTTATATGCTTGTTTATCGGGCGTAGTGTATGTTTGGGACATGACAAGGTTATATGCTTGTTTATCGGGCGTAGTGTATGTTTGGGACATGACAAGGTTATATGCTTGTTTATCGGGCGTAGTGTATGTTTGGGACATGACAAGGTTATATGCTTGTTTATCGGGCGTAGTGTATGTTTGGGACATGACAAGGTTATATGCTTGTTTATCGGGCGTAGTGTATGTTTGGGACATGACAAGGTTATATGCTTGTTTATCGGGCGTAGTGTATGTTTGGGACATGACAAGGTTATATGCTTGTTTATCGGGCGTAGTGTATGTTTGGGACATGACAAGGTTATATGCTTGTTTATCGGGCGTAGTGTATGTTTGGGACATGACAAGGTTATATGCTTGTTTATCGGGCGTAGTGTATGTTTGGGACATGACAAGGTTATATGCTTGTTTATCGGGCGTAGTGTATGTTTGGGACATGACAAGGTTATATGCTTGTTTATCGGGCGTAGTGTATGTTTGGGACATGACAAGGTTATATGCTTGTTTATCGGGCGTAGTGTATGTTTGGGACATGACAAGGTTATAATGCTTGTTTATCGGGCGTAGTGTATGTTTGGGACATGACAAGGTTATAATGCTTGTTTATCGGGCGTAGTGTATGTTTGGGACATGACAAGGTTATATGCTTGTTTATCGGGCGTAGTGTATGTTTGGGACATGACAAGGTTATATGCTTGTTTATCGGGCGTAGTGTATGTTTGGGACATGACAAGGTTATATGCTTGTTTATCGGGCGTAGTGTATGTTTGGGACATGACAAGGTTATATGCTTGTTTATCGGGCGTAGTGTATGTTTGGGACATGACAAGGTTATATGCTTGTTTATCGGGCGTAGTGTATGTTTGGGACATGACAAGGTTATATGCTTGTTTATCGGGCGTAGTGTATGTTTGGGACATGACAAGGTTATATGCTTGTTTATCGGGCGTAGTGTATGTTTGGGACATGACAAGGTTATATGCTTGTTTATCGGGCGTAGTGTATGTTTGGGACATGACAAGGTTATATGCTTGTTTATCGGGCGTAGTGTATGTTTGGGACATGACAAGGTTATATGCTTGTTTATCGGGCGTAGTGTATGTTTGGGACATGACAAGGTTATATGCTTGTTTATCGGGCGTAGTGTATGTTTGGGACATGACAAGGTTATATGCTTGTTTATCGGGCGTAGTGTATGTTTGGGACATGACAAGGTTATATGCTTGTTTATCGGGCGTAGTGTATGTTTGGGACATGACAAGGTTATATGCTTGTTTATCGGGCGTAGTGTATGTTTGGGACATGACAAGGTTATATGCTTGTTTATCGGGCGTAGTGTATGTTTGGGACATGACAAGGTTATATGCTTGTTTATCGGGCGTAGTGTATGTTTGGGACATGACAAGGTTATATGCTTGTTTATCGGGCGTAGTGTATGTTTGGGACATGACAAGGTTATATGCTTGTTTATCGGGCGTAGTGTATGTTTGGGACATGACAAGGTTATATGCTTGTTTATCGGGCGTAGTGTATGTTTGGGACATGACAAGGTTATATGCTTGTTTATCGGGCGTAGTGTATGTTTGGGACATGACAAGGTTATATGCTTGTTTATCGGGCGTAGTGTATGTTTGGGACATGACAAGGTTATATGCTTGTTTATCGGGCGTAGTGTATGTTTGGGACATGACAAGGTTATATGCTTGTTTATCGGGCGTAGTGTATGTTTGGGACATGACAAGGTTATATGCTTGTTTATCGGGCGTAGTGTATGTTTGGGACATGACAAG
The DNA here is from genome assembly GCF_037325665.1 of Littorina saxatilis. Classification (NCBI taxonomy): domain Eukaryota; kingdom Metazoa; phylum Mollusca; class Gastropoda; order Littorinimorpha; family Littorinidae; genus Littorina; species Littorina saxatilis. Next base: position 35,680,262 of record NC_090255.1, read on the forward strand.
GTTATATGCTTGTTTATCGGGCGTAGTGTATGTTTGGGACATGACAAGGTTATATGCTTGTTTATCGGGCGTAGTGTATGTTTGGGACATGACAAGGTTATATGCTTGTTTATCGGGCGTAGTGTATGTTTGGGACATGACAAGGTTATATGCTTGTTTATCGGGCGTAGTGTCTATTTGGGACATGACAAGGTTATATGCTTGTTTATCGGGCGTAGTGTATGTTTGGGACATGACAAGGTTATATGCTTGTTTATCGGGCGTAGTGTCTATTTGGGACATGACAAGGTTATATGCTTGTTTATCGGGCGTAGTGTATGTTTGGGACATGACAAGGTTATATGCTTGTTTATCGGGCGTAGTGTCTGTTTGGGACATGACAAGGTTATATGCTTGTTTATCGGGCGTAGTGTATGTTTGGGACATGACAAGGTTATATGCTTGTTTATCGGGCGTAGTGTATGTTTGGGACATGACAAGGTTATATGCTTGTTTATCGGGCGTAGTGTATGTTTGGGACATGACAAGGTTATATGCTTGTTTATCGGGCGTAGTGTATGTTTGGGACATGACAAGGTTATAATGCTTGTTTATCGGGCGTAGTGTATGTTTGGGACATGACAAGGTTATATGCTTGTTTATCGGGCGTAGTGTATGTTTGGGACATGACAAGGTTATATGCTTGTTTATCGGGCGTAGTGTATGTTTGGGACATGACAAGGTTATATGCTTGTTTATCGGGCGTAGTGTATGTTTGGGACATGACAAGGTTATATGCTTGTTTATCGGGCGTAGTGTATGTTTGGGACATGACAAGGTTATATGCTTGTTTATCGGGCGTAGTGTATGTTTGGGACATGACAAGGTTATATGCTTGTTTATCGGGCGTAGTGTATGTTTGGGACATGACAAGGTTATATGCTTGTTTATCGGGCGTAGTGTATGTTTGGGACATGACAAGGTTATATGCTTGTTTATCGGGCGTAGTGTATGTTTGGGACATGACAAGGTTATATGCTTGTTTATCGGGCGTAGTGTATGTTTGGGACATGACAAGGTTATATGCTTGTTTATCGGGCGTAGTGTATGTTTGGGACATGACAAGGTTATATGCTTGTTTATCGGGCGTAGTGTATGTTTGGGACATGACAAGGTTATATGCTTGTTTATCGGGCGTAGTGTATGTTTGGGACATGACAAGGTTATATGCTTGTTTATCGGGCGTAGTGTATGTTTGGGACATGACAAGGTTATATGCTTGTTTATCGGGCGTAGTGTATGTTTGGGACATGACAAGGTTATATGCTTGTTTATCGGGCGTAGTGTATGTTTGGGACATGACAAGGTTATATGCTTGTTTATCGGGCGTAGTGTATGTTTGGGACATGACAAGGTTATATGCTTGTTTATCGGGCGTAGTGTATGTTTGGGACATGACAAGGTTATATGCTTGTTTATCGGGCGTAGTGTATGTTTGGGACATGACAAGGTTATATGCTTGTTTATCGGGCGTAGTGTATGTTTGGGACATGACAAGGTTATATGCTTGTTTATCGGGCGTAGTGTATGTTTGGGACATGACAAGGTTATATGCTTGTTTATCGGGCGTAGTGTATGTTTGGGACATGACAAGGTTATATGCTTGTTTATCGGGCGTAGTGTATGTTTGGGACATGACAAGGTTATATGCTTGTTTATCGGGCGTAGTGTATGTTTGGGACATGACAAGGTTATATGCTTGTTTATCGGGCGTAGTGTATGTTTGGGACATGACAAGGTTATATGCTTGTTTATCGGGCGTAGTGTATGTTTGGGACATGACAAGGTTATATGCTTGTTTATCGGGCGTAGTGTATGTTTGGGACATGACAAGGTTATATGCTTGTTTATCGGGCGTAGTGTATGTTTGGGACATGACAAGGTTATATGCTTGTTTATCGGGCGTAGTGTATGTTTGGGACATGACAAGGTTATATGCTTGTTTATCGGGCGTAGTGTATGTTTGGGACATGACAAGGTTATATGCTTGTTTATCGGGCGTAGTGTATGTTTGGGACATGACAAGGTTATATGCTTGTTTATCGGGCGTAGTGTATGTTTGGGACATGACAAGGTTATATGCTTGTTTATCGGGCGTAGTGTATGTTTGGGACATGACAAGGTTATATGCTTGTTTATCGGGCGTAGTGTATGTTTGGGACATGACAAGGTTATATGCTTGTTTATCGGGCGTAGTGTATGTTTGGGACATGACAAGGTTATATGCTTGTTTATCGGGCGTAGTGTATGTTTGGGACATGACAAGGTTATATGCTTGTTTATCGGGCGTAGTGTATGTTTGGGACATGACAAGGTTATATGCTTGTTTATCGGGCGTAGTGTATGTTTGGGACATGACAAGGTTATATGCTTGTTTATCGGGCGTAGTGTATGTTTGGGACATGACAAGGTTATATGCTTGTTTATCGGGCGTAGTGTATGTTTGGGACATGACAAGGTTATATGCTTGTTTATCGGGCGTAGTGTATGTTTGGGACATGACAAGGTTATATGCTTGTTTATCGGGCGTAGTGTATGTTTGGGACATGACAAGGTTATATGCTTGTTTATCGGGCGTAGTGTATGTTTGGGACATGACAAGGTTATATGCTTGTTTATCGGGCGTAGTGTATGTTTGGGACATGACAAGGTTATATGCTTGTTTATCGGGCGTAGTGTATGTTTGGGACATGACAAGGTTATATGCTTGTTTATCGGGCGTAGTGTATGTTTGGGACATGACAAGGTTATATGCTTGTTTATCGGGCGTAGTGTATGTTTGGGACATGACAAGGTTATATGCTTGTTTATCGGGCGTAGTGTATGTTTGGGACATGACAAGGTTATATGCTTGTTTATCGGGCGTAGTGTATGTTTGGGACATGACAAGGTTATATGCTTGTTTATCGGGCGTAGTGTATGTTTGGGACATGACAAGGTTATATGCTTGTTTATCGGGCGTAGTGTATGTTTGGGACATGACAAGGTTATATGCTTGTTTATCGGGCGTAGTGTATGTTTGGGACATGACAAGGTTATATGCTTGTTTATCGGGCGTAGTGTATGTTTGGGACATGACAAGGTTATATGCTTGTTTATCGGGCGTAGTGTATGTTTGGGACATGACAAGGTTATATGCTTGTTTATCGGGCGTAGTGTATGTTTGGGACATGACAAGGTTATATGCTTGTTTATCGGGCGTAGTGTATGTTTGGGACATGACAAGGTTATATGCTTGTTTATCGGGCGTAGTGTATGTTTGGGACATGACAAGGTTATATGCTTGTTTATCGGGCGTAGTGTATGTTTGGGACATGACAAGGTTATATGCTTGTTTATCGGGCGTAGTGTATGTTTGGGACATGACAAGGTTATATGCTTGTTTATCGGGCGTAGTGTATGTTTGGGACATGACAAGGTTATATGCTTGTTTATCGGGCGTAGTGTATGTTTGGGACATGACAAGGTTATATGCTTGTTTATCGGGCGTAGTGTATGTTTGGGACATGACAAGGTTATATGCTTGTTTATCGGGCGTAGTGTATGTTTGGGACATGACAAGGTTATATGCTTGTTTATCGGGCGTAGTGTATGTTTGGGACATGACAAGGTTATATGCTTGTTTATCGGGCGTAGTGTATGTTTGGGACATGACAAGGTTATATGCTTGTTTATCGGGCGTAGTGTATGTTTGGGACATGACAAGGTTATATGCTTGTTTATCGGGCGTAGTGTATGTTTGGGACATGACAAGGTTATATGCTTGTTTATCGGGCGTAGTGTATGTTTGGGACATGACAAGGTTATATGCTTGTTTATCGGGCGTAGTGTATGTTTGGGACATGACAAGGTTATATGCTTGTTTATCGGGCGTAGTGTATGTTTGGGACATGACAAGGTTATATGCTTGTTTATCGGGCGTAGTGTATGTTTGGGACATGACAAGGTTATATGCTTGTTTATCGGGCGTAGTGTATGTTTGGGACATGACAAGGTTATATGCTTGTTTATCGGGCGTAGTGTCTGTTTGGGACATGACAAGGTTATATGCTTGTTTATCGGGCGTAGTGTATGTTTGGGACATGACAAGGTTATATGCTTGTTTATCGGGCGTAGTGTATATTTGGGACATGACAAGGTTATATGCTTGTTTATCGGGCGTAGTGTATGTTTGGGACATGACAAGGTTATATGCTTGTTTATCGGGCGTAGTGTATGTTTGGGACATGACAAGGTTATATGCTTGTTTATCGGGCGTAGTGTATATTTGGGACATGACAAGGTTATATGCTTGTTTATCGGGCGTAGTGTCTGTTTGGGACATGACAAGGTTATATGCTTGTTTATCGGGCGTAGTGTCTATTTGGGACATGACAAGGTTATATGCTTGTTTATCGGGCGTAGTGTCTATTTGGGACATGACAAGGTTATATGCTTGTTTATCGGGCGTAGTGTCTATTTGGGACATGACAAGGTTATATGCTTGTTTATCGGGCGTAGTGTATGTTTGGGACATGACAAGGTTATATGCTTGTTTATCGGGCGTAGTGTATGTTTGGGACATGACAAGGTTATATGCTTGTTTATCGGGCGTAGTGTATGTTTGGGACATGACAAGGTTATATGCTTGTTTATCGGGCGTAGTGTATGTTTGGGACATGACAAGGTTATATGCTTGTTTATCGGGCGTAGTGTATGTTTGGGACATGACAAGGTTATATGCTTGTTTATCGGGCGTAGTGTATGTTTGGGATTGAGCAGGCCGGGGCAGTGGTTCCAAAGGGAAACTAATAGCGATAGAACGAACGTACTGGACTGTATGATTATCTCCCTTCAACATTTATCTCGCTCTCTATTTGGGACATGACAAGGTTATATGCTTGTTTATCGGGCGTAGTGTCTATTTGGGACATGACAAGGTTATATGCTTGTTTATCGGGCGTAGTGTATGTTTGGGACATGACAAGGTTATATGCTTGTTTATCGGGCGTAGTGTATGTTTGGGACATGACAAGGTTATATGCTTGTTTATCGGGCGTAGTGACAGGAATAGGTTATATGCTTGTTTATCGGGCGTAGTGTCTATTTGGGACATGACAAGGTTATATGCTTGTTTATCGGGCGTAGTGTATGTTTGGGACATGACAAGGTTATATGCTTGTTTATCGGGCGTAGTGTATGTTTGGATTGAGCAGGCCGGGGCAGTGGTTCCAAAGGGAAACTAATACGCGATAGAACGAACGTACTGGACTGTATGATTATCTCCCTTCAACATTTATCTCGCTCTCTCTTCATCAGGAGACAGACATACAGACAGACAGCGAGACAGAAATACAGCGAGACAGACATACAGACAGACAGCGAGACAGACAGACAAGAGACAGACACAGCGAGACAGACATACAGACAGACAGCGAGAATGACATACAGCGAGACAGACATACGTATACAGACAGCGAGAATGACAGACAGACATACAGCGAGACAGACATACAGACAGACAGCGAGACAGACAGCGAGACAGACATACAGCGAGACAGACAGACATACAGACAGACACAGCGAGACAGACATACAGACAACGAGACAGACATACAGACAGACAGCGAGACAGACAGACAGACAAGAGACAAGAGACAGACAGACAGACATAGAGCGAGACAGACATACAGACAGACAGCGAGACAGACAGACAGGCAAGAGACAGACAGACAGACATACAGCGAGACAGACATACAGCGAGACAGACATACAGCGAGACAGACATACAGACAGACAGCGAGAGAGACATACAGACAGACAGCGAGACAGACAGGCAGGCAAGAGACATACCCAATGTTTTTGGTGCAGGATCTGCAGACAAATATGAGACACATGACAACTTTATTGAGCAAACTAATTAACTAATATTAGGGCTTCCGAGCTGAAATGCAATCCTATAGTCCGGACGTCGTCAACGATTGCTTGACCAATATTTCAATCAATTTGCTTAAAAAATGAAGGCGTGACAGTGCCGCCTCATTTTTAACAAAAAGCCGGATATGATGTCATCCAAGACATTTATCAAAAAAATGAAAAAAACACGTCTGGGGATATTATACCCAGGAACTTTCATGTGAAGTTTAATGAAAATTGGTCAAGTAGTTTTCTCTGAATCGCTCTACACATACACACACACAGACACATACACCACAACCTCGTCTCCATTCCCCGTCTATGTTAAAACATTAAGTCAAAACTTTACTAAATGTAAAGAGCATCTATTTTACATTGAAACGCTTTGATTTTATTCTGAGCACATTTGAACAGAGAACAAAGCGTATCCTATATGTCTT
>NC_090255.1:35686835-35704335 GCF_037325665.1 Littorina saxatilis
GATTACTTTCAACAACAACAACAACAACCCTCACTAAATAGTGTTGATTACTTTCAACAACAACAACAACCCTCACTAAATAGTGTTGATTACTTTCAACAACAACAACAACAACCCTCACTAAATAGTGTTGATTACTTTCGCTCAACAGTTGTTGTCGTTCTACTCACTTTTTGTTGTACCACTTTTCTTTGCACCCATCTTCTCAGCCCAGTGCAAAAGTTGCAGCCACGAATTTTGTTTGAAGCGAAGGCAGGGAAACTTCTAGGAAATGACGTCATGTCAATGACGTCAACATGTAAAAGACGTCTGGAATAAGCCATGAGATCATGTGACATGTGTATGATACTGATAGAAACTTTAACATTTCCGAGTCTATGGATAAAGCTCGCATAAGAAGATTACGTCTCGGTCAAAAGTGTTTGACGTGTGTGATAGAAACTATTTGAAGACGTCACATTATGACGTAAGAGGGTTAGACGTCACGCAAAGGAATTACTGAAAGTCTCGGTCATTGTTATTGTGAGCGGACCGAGACTAGTTGGCAGAATGATCCAGGGTCTCGCTTTCTTGCACAGTTTCACCTATTGCTGTGTGTGTGTGTGTGTGTGTGTGTGTGTGTGTGTGTGTGTATGTGTGACGGAGTGATTGAGTTTGTGTTACTGTTTGTCGATTTCTTACGTGAGCCTTGAAGGCTTCGCCTCTTGTTTTTCAAGCAGGGAGGTAGATCTAATACACTTTCAACCCAAATCCATACCTGAATCATAATGTTGACAAGTAATTAAAAGGATAGAAATTTCGGCCAGGATTGTGCATTTGAACAAAGAAATCATTTGGAAAGACGATCGACGAACAGACGGGCGAACGAACAAAGGAATCAGCAGTGTGCAAATAAGCGACAAGCAGAAGAAGAAGAAGAAGAAGAAGAAGAAGAAGAAGAACAACAACAACAACAAGAACAAGAACAAGAACAAAACCAAGAACAACAACAAGAACAACAACAGCAACAGCAACAACGATCGAAAGCAGCATCAGCAGCAGCAGAAGCAGTAGCAGCAGCAGCAGCAGCAGCAGCAGCAGCAGCAAAACAACAACAACAACAAGAACAACAACACCACAAACAACAACAACAACACCACAAACAACAACAACAACAACAACAACAACAACCCTGATTCTCTTTAACTGCCTTGGATAATCTACATTAACTTCTCCTGCTCTCTTATAAGCGTCACAGCTGACTGTCAACGTGTCCTCGCAGTTACTCCACAAACCCAAACCAGTCATCCCAAATCTCACACACGATCAAACAAAATATGCAAGACAGTCCTCCATAAACGCAACTCCGTATCGCTAACACCAGCTGGTTACAAATAAAGCCCAACGTACACATTTCAAGCCACACCCAACCAAACCGGGCAAACTGAATGCTCTGTGCGCTAAGGTGTGGGTTTGGGGGAAGGGAGTCGAAGGAAAGGTATTGTGCTGAGATAAAAACTCGCATTCACTTGTGAATACATTTCGGGTAGAACTGGGCTATGCACACTATGGGTCTACGGGTGGTGTTGTATATTGGCAGAGGTAGGAGGTTTAAGATCAGATTGCAAAGCTCAACGGCAACGCGTAGCGATAAGGTGAGTGAATAGCTGCGATATTAACAAATGCCATCAACGCACGAACAGCTTAAAAGCCTTGCCTGGTTAAAACTTTTATTTAACAGTTCATAGATACAGTTTATAATGAGCATGCTAAGAAAAAACAACATAAGCTATAAGCTTTTAGTGGTGATCGTAAAAAAACCCACAAAAAAAAACCCAACACATACACATGACAGTATTTTTCTGCGAGACTTAACATATTGCTCTTCAAAAAAAAAAAAGAAAAAAAAAGCGTATAAACAATATTTGACCAGAAAGAAACTTCGTCTCGTTAAATATTGGTCGTTATGTCGATTGATGAGTTACACAAATTTACGTCACGCCACAGACATGTTGAAGAGTGTTTCTTCTCGCTCAAAAATTTCTGATCTGGTCGGTCTCTTACACGGGATAACACACCCAAACCACCACCACCACCACCCCCCCCCCCCACACACACACACACACACGCCGCAGTACAAAAGAAAACAAAGCTTTGCCAGAATACCTTTCCTGGTTGATTTGTCAGAATCTTAATCAAATGAGGCAGGGCGCTATTTTAAGATCCAAGAAACAAAGGGACGTAAGAGAGGTCATTGCTCTAAATGCATACAACATGTGCAACAAGAGTTACAGTAAGTGAGAGTTATACGGAACCAATCTCCTGGCGTCTCATAGAATGACAATTAAGGATGCACATTAATTTTAATTGAAACGACTGATTTATAAATATCAATCTAAATATCTAAATACGTAGGCTTCATAAGTTCTTGGTTAACAATAACAACAACAGTTTACGTTGTTGGGGGTCGTGGGTTTCAACGTGCTAATTTCGTATTCCCTATGCACTGCTTAAAAAGACGCCTTGAGTCAGCAGGAGAAATGCATTCAAAACGCTTATAGCTGTGAATAGAAATCTATACATGCAGTGGTGTAGATCATTCTGTGATTGGATTAAAAAAAAAATTTGTGTTGAAGGCAGTGAAGCATAATTTTTGTTTCAGTGTGATGTAGGCAAACAAGGAGTACTCTATTCGCAGGCTCATTTCTTAACTTGGGTGTGAATACTTGACTGGTGATTTGTTTTCTTTCTCAGGTAAGGGTTTACTTTTTGGGTTAACATTATGTTTTCTTCGATGTTTGTGCTCAGTTTGTGGTTGCATTTTTGATTCCATTACGCTCTAGAGTAACCGGTGTAGTTTGTGCTCGTTTATTTAGACTACATGTTCTATTTCGACGTTTCTTTTCGGGTGTGAACGGTTTTAGCTTTCCCTGTGTCTGTGTCTTGTGTATGTTATTTTGTATGATCCGCAAAATGCAACCGTTGTTAGAGGAACAGTTCGACTAAATGCTATGTTCTTTAAATACAGTTTTTGAATTCGATTTTGTTCTGTTGTTCTCGGTGTATGCCTGTCTGTCTCGTTTTCATAGTGTGCCACTGCTGTTCAATTGTATACCTTTCCTACCTGCTTGTACATTTTCCACTGCCCACGTAGACGCGAATAGACACACACACACACACACACACACACACACACACACACACACACACACACACACACACACACACACACACACACACACTCTTTCACACACACACACACACTCTTTCACACACACACACACACACACACACACACACACACACACACACACACACACACATACACACACACACAGAATCTCCACAACCCCCTTAACGATGAAAAGAACATATAGTAGCCTATATGACAATTACAAAAGGCATCTTTTACCCATAGAATGGGAGACAAAGTCGCCCGTGCTTTGAATAAGTATAAGGAAATATAATATGCGTAGACACCATGTACGATCTTTTTTGTTAAGATTAGACCCCGCCTAAGACGGATAATCGGTCACAAAAACATACGCAGAGCCTAGGCAAATTGTGATGCCTAGCAAACAAGCAAACTTACGATCAGGTAAACACATATTAACTCTATCTTGGTTTTGCCTGATTGTTCTTTTTCTGATTTGAAGTCTTTATGTGTTTACATTGACGCTGAACAAATTGTGCCAAGTTTTGTTTCTCCCCATATTCGCCCTTTTACTGTTTGTTCTGTCCGTGGTTTGTTCTGTCCGTGGTTTGTTCTGTCCGTGGATTGTTCTGTCCGTGGTTTGTTCTGTCCGTGGTTTGTTCTGTCCATGGATTGTTCTGTCCGTGGTTTGTTCTGTCCGTGGATTGTTCTGTCCATGGATTGTTCTGTCCATGGTTTGTTCTGTCCGTGGTTTGTTCTGTCCGTGGATTGTTCTGTCCATGGATTGTTCTGTCCGTGGTTTGTTCTGTCCGTGGTTTGTTCTGTCCATGGTTTGTTCTGTCCGTGGTTTGTTCTGTCCGTGGTTTGTTCTGTCCGTGGATTGTTCTGTCCGTGGATTGTTCTGTCCGTGGATTGTTCTGTCCGTTGTTTGTTCTGTCCGTGGTTTGTTCTGTCCGTGGTTTGTTCTGTCCGTGGTTTGTTCTGTCCGTGGATTGTTCTGTCCGTGGTTTGTTCTGTCCGTGGATTGTTCTGTCCGTGGTTTGTTCTGTCCGTGGATTGTTCTGTCCGTGGATTGTTCTGTCCATGGTTTGTTCTGTCCATGGTTTGTTCTGTCCGTGGTTTGTTCTGTCCGTGGTTTGTTCTGTCCATGGTTTGTTCTGTCCATGGTTTGTTCTGTCCGTGGTTTGTTCTGTCCATGGTTTGTTCTGTCCGTGGTTTGTTCTGTCCGTGGTTTGTTCTGTCCGTGGTTTGTTCTGTCCATGGTTTGTTCTGTCCGTTGTTTGTTCTGTCCGTGGTTTGTTCTGTCCATGGTTTGTTCTGTCCATGGTTTGTTCTGTCCATGGTTTGTTCTGTCCGTGGTTTGTTCTGTCCGTGGTTTGTTCTGTCCGTTGTTTGTTCTGTCCGTTGTTTGTTCTGTCCGTGGTTTGTTCTGTCCGTTGTTTGTTCTGTCCGTTGTTTGTTCTGTCCATGGTTTGTTCTGTCCGTGGTTTGTTCTGTCCGTGGATTGTTCTGTCCGTGGTTTGTTCTGTCCATGGTTTGTTCTGTCCGTGGTTTGTTCTGGCCGTGGTTTGTTCTGTCCGTGTTTTGTTCTGTCCGTGGTTTGTTCTGTCCGTTGTTTGTTCTGTCCGTTGTTTGTTCTGTCCGTTGTTTGTTCTGTCCGTTGTTTGTTCTGTCCGTGGTTTGTTCTGTCCATGGTTTGTTCTGTCCGTGGTTTGTTCTGTCCGTGGTTTGTTCTGTCCATGGTTTGTTCTGTCCGTGGTGTGTTCTGTCCGTGGTTTGTTCTGTCCATGGTTTGTTCTGTCCGTGGATTGTTCTGTCCATGGTTTGTTCTGTCCGTGGTTTGTTCTGTCCATGGTTTGTTCTGTCCGTGGTTTGTTCTGTCCATGGTTTGTTCTGTCCATGGTTTGGTCTGTCCGTGGATTGTTCTGTCCATGGTTTGTTCTGTCCGTGGTTTGTTCTGTCCATGGTTTGTTCTGTCCATGGTTTGTTCTGTCCGTGGATTGTTCTGTCCGTGGTTTGTTCTGTCCGTGGTTTGTTCTGTCCATGGTTTGTTCTGTCCATGGTTTGTTCTGTCCGTGGTTTGTTCTGTCCATGGTTTGTTCTGTCCGTGGTTTGTTCTGTCCGTGGTTTGTTCTGTCCATGGTTTGTTCTGTCCGTGGATTGTTCTGTCCGTGGTTTGTTCTGTCCGTGGTTTGTTCTGTCCATGGTTTGTTCTGTCCGTGGATTGTTCTGTCCGTTGTTTGTTCTGTCCGTGGTTTGTTCTGTCCGTGGTTTGTTCTGTCCATGGATTGTTCTGTCCGTGGTTTGTTCTGTCCATGGTTTGTTCTGTCCGTTGTTTGTTCTGTCCGTGGTTTGTTCTGTCCGTGGTTTGTTCTGTCCATGGATTGTTCTGTCCGTGGTTTGTTCTGTCCATGGTTTGTTCTGTCCATGGTTTGTTCTGTCCGTGGTGTGTTCTGTCCGTGGTTTGTTCTGTCCGTGGTTTGTTCTGTCCATGGTTTGTTCTGTCCGTGGATTGTTCTGTCCATGGTTTGTTCTGTCCGTGGTTTGTTCTGTCCATGGTTTGTTCTGTCCGTGGATTGTTCTGTCCATGGTTTGTTCTGTCCGTGGTTTGTTCTGTCCATGGTTTGTTCTGTCCGTGGATTGTTCTGTCCATGGTTTGTTCTGTCCGTGGATTGTTCTGTCCATGGTTTGTTCTGTCCGTGGTTTGTTCTGTCCATGGTTTGTTCTGTCCGTGGATTGTTCTGTCCGTGGATTGTTCTGTCTATGGTTTGTTCTGTCTATGGTTTGTTCTGTCCGTGGTTTGGTCTGTCCGTGGTTTGTTCTGTCCATGGTTTGTTCTGTCCGTGGTTTGTTCTGTCCATGGTTTGTTCTGTCCATGGTTTGTTCTGTCCATGGTTTGTTCTGTGCGTGGTTTGTTCTGTCCGTGGTTTGTTCTGTCCGTGGTTTGTTCTGTCCGTGGTTTGTTCTGTCCATGGTTTGTTCTGTCCATGGTTTGTTCTGTCCATGGTTTGTTCTGTCCGTGGATTGTTCTGTCCGTGGTTTGTTCTGTCCGTGGATTGTTCTGTCCGTGGTTTGTTCTGTCCGTGGTTTGTTCTGTCCGTGGTTTGTTCTGTCCGTGGTTTGTTCTGTCCATGGTTTGTTCTGTCCGTGGTGTGTTCTGTCCGTGGTTTGTTCTGTCCGTGGATTGTTCTGTCCGTGGTTTGTTCTGTCCGTGGATTGTTCTGTCCGTGGTTTGTTCTGTCCGTGGATTGTTCTGTCCGTTGTTTGTTCTGTCCATGGTTTGTTCTGTCCGTGGTTTGTTCTGTCCGTGGTTTGTTCTGTCCGTGGTTTGTTCTGTCCATGGTTTGTTCTGTCCGTAGTTTGTTCTGTCCGTAGTTTGTTCTGTCCGTGGTTTGTTCTGTCCGTGGTTTGTTCTGTCCGTGGTTTGTTCTGTCCGTGGATTGTTCTGTCCATGGATTGTTCTGTCCGTGGTTTGTTCTGTCCGTGGTTTGGTCTGTCAGTGGTTTGTTCTGTCCGTGGTTTGGTCTGTCCGTGGTTTGTTCTGTCCATGGTTTGTTCTGTCCGTGGTTTGTTCTGTCCGTTGTTTGTTCTGTCCATGGTTTGTTCTGTCCATGGTTTGGTCTGTCCGTGGTTTGTTCTGTCCATGGTTTGTTCTGTCCGTGGTTTGTTCTGTCCGTGGTTTGTTCTGTCCATGGTTTGTTCTGTCCGTGGTTTGTTCTGTCCGTGGTTTGTTCTGTCCGTGGTTTGTTCTGTCCGTTGTTTGTTCTGTCCGTGGTTTGTTCTGTCCGTGGATTGTTCTGTCCGTGGATTGTTCTGTCCGTGGATTGTTCTGTCCGTGGATTGTTCTGTCCGTGGTTTGTTCTGTCCATGGTTTGATCTGTCCGTGGATTGTTCTGTCCATGGTTTGTTCTGTCCGTTGTTTGTTCTGTCCGTGGTTTGTTCTGTCCATGGTTTGTTCTGTCCGTGGTTTGTTCTGTCCGTGGATTGTTCTGTCCGTGGATTGCGTAATTTTATGAACTTCTTGCGAACTGTGCATGTTCGTTCTTCGGTCTGTGAGTCATTCGATACCGGCCGGACAGACAGACAGACAGACAGACAGACAGTCAGACAGACAGACAGACAGACAGTCAGACAGTCAGACACACAGACACACAGACAGACAGTCAGTCAGACAGACAGACAGACAGACAGACAGTCAGACAGACAGACAGGCAGTCAGACAGTCAGACAGTCAGACAGACAGACAGGCAGTCAGACAGACAGTCAGTCAGACAGACAGACAGTCAGACAGACAGACACACAGACACACAGACACACAGACAGGAAACACACATAACAGAACAAGACGTGTCTATTTGGGAAAAACAATGGGATGGAAAGATGTTTTATAGTGAAGGAACGCATAATAGCAGGGGAGAACTTATCCTTGTTTCAAAGCATTTTGTAGGGGAAGTGAGTTTATTGAAGAGTTATGATAGAATATTAGTAATTTCTGTTATAAAAGAAGATAAAGAGTATATTGTAGTTAATATGTATGCTCCAAATGTAAGCCAAGAAAAAGTAAGATTTTATAATAAGTTGAACTCAGTGTTGCTAAAGTATACGGAAGAAAAAGTGTTGTTAATGGGAGACTTTAATTTAGTTATGTCAAATGAGTTGGATATTATTGCTGGTGAAAATCATAAACAAAATGAAGTTGAGTTGTTGAAAGATATAATATTTAGACTGAATATGAGTGATGTTTGGAGAATGTTGCATGGCGAGGAAAAAGAGTATACATGGTGCAGACGTAACCCTTTTATCGCACGGCGACTGGATTATTGCTTTGTAACAGAGGACATTATTCCAAACTGTGTAAGTTGTGAAATTGTGTCGGTTGCAAATACCGATCACAGAGGGGTTTTGGTGGAAATGTGTGATTCCCAATTTGTACGGGGCCCAGGCTACTGGCGCTTTAATAATTCCTATTTGAAAGATCAAGCATTTGTTGAAAAAATGAATGCGTTAATAGAGGAGATGTGTAATAATGTGCCTAGGGGTGCTAATGCTCAGGATCAATGGGAAACATGTAAATCAAACATTAAATCGGTTTGTATAGAATTTGGTAAATCAAGGTCAAGAAGCCAGAAGAATGAATTTGTAGATTTACAAGCAAAGTTGCAACAGTTGGAAAAACATTGTGCACAACAACCTAATAATGAGAAATTGCAGGCAGAAATGTTTAATGTTAAATCGAAATTGGAAATAATGACCATGGATAAAGCAAGAGGAGCTCATGTACGATCAAGAGCCAAGTGGGTAGAAGAAGGAGAAAGAAATACGAAATATTTTTTGAATTTGGAAAAAGTACAAGCCCAAAATAATGTGATGACACATGTGAGGGCAAGTAATGGTGATATTGTTGATGATCAATTTCTTGTGTTGAATGAACAAGTGCAGTATTATAAATGTTTGTATGGTAAAAGTCCAGAAAGTCAGGAACGCATCAGGGCTGAAGCAAAGGAATTTTGTGATGAAGAAGAATTGGTTAAATTAACGAACGAAGATAGTAATGTATGTGAAGGGATGTTGACGGAAGCAGAGGTGGCAGCAGCATTAAAGATGATGAAAAATGGTTCATCACCTGGAAGTGACGGACTCACTACAGAGTTTATTAAAATGTTTTGGAATAGATTAAATAGCATGATTACAGACTCGTTTAATGAAGCCTTTCGTAATAATAATTTGTCTTTTACGCAAAAACAAGGAATAATTAAGTTATTACAAAAAAATACAGAATTACCCAGGGAAGACCTTAATAATTGGCGTCCAATTACCCTACTTAATACAGATTATAAGATCTTGGCAAAGGTTTTAAATCAGAGATTGAGTTCAGTTATTTGTAAGTTAGTAAATGAAGATCAAGTTGGTTACATAAAAGGAAGGAATATTGGAACCGTGATTCGTACAATAGATGACGTAATAGAGTATTTAAATCGAACGAATAAGTCTGGGTTTATATTGGCCCTTGACTATTGTAAAGCGTTTGATTCCATTTATAAGGAATTTATGATAGAAGCATTTAGATCATATGGTTTTGGTGAAGATTTTCAAAAATGGGTTAAGCTTTTAATGACAGACACTTTTAGTAGTATTAATCACGGAGGGTGGATTTCAGAACCGTTTCCCTTGAAGTGTGGTATAAGACAAGGTTGTCCATTTTCACCCCTGGCCTTTATATTGGCGGTGGAAATACTTGCCATTAAAATTAGGAAAAGTGATATAACGGGTGTTGAATTACCCTCAAAGGTGGGCGAGGAGAGTGCCCTAAAAATTAAACAGTTAGCAGACGATACAACAATATTTTTACAGAACAGTGGTGATGTCTTTAAAGTTAAAGATATAATAATACAGTTTGCAAAGTTTTCAGGACTGACCCTGAATGTTAATAAAACCAAAATAATGAAAATTGGACAGCATTGTGGTCAGCAAAAGTTGCCCTTTGAGTGCACAGAGAAGATTAAGATTTTAGGTATATATTTCGTAAATAATGATAGAGCAATAACTGTTGAACAGAATTGGGTATTAAGAGTTCAGAAGATTAAGAAGTTGATTAAGATATGGAGTCGACGAGATTTAAGGATTCACGGTAAAATTGTAATAATCAAATGTTTTTTTATTTCACAGCTAGTATTTGTGATGCAGACGATTGGATTGCCAGATCGGGTTTTGACAGAGTTAAATAGATTGTTTTATAAGTTTATTTGGCAGAGAAAGTGTTCGAATAAAAAAGCATTTGAAAAAGTGAAAAGAAAAGTAATGGAGAAAGAAATAAGTGAAGGTGGGTTGAAAATGCTAAATGTGCACAGGATGCAAGAGTCTTTTTATTTACAATGGGTCGGACGTTTGTATGAAAAGAAGGGAGCAAATTGGACGTTTATACCACTATGGTTTCTGGGACATGTTGTTTCAGGGTATGGTTGTTTTGATTTGAATGTTAAACCGAGTAAGGAATTGAATTTGACAATGATTGGAAGCCCATTTTGGCAGAGGGTAGTGTGGACACATTTGAGTTACAAGCGTAGGATGGAACATGATAAGATTGATGTAAACAATTTTTATAAACAGATTTTGTGGAGTAATGATTTGATTCGGTATAAAGGGAAAATGTTGTTTTATTTGTATTGGAAAAATGCTGGGATTGAACGAGTAAGTGATTTGTTTATAGTGGAAGAAAAGAGATTGAAGTCAGCAGCAGAGGTATATATACAAATTAGAAAGAATAATGCAAATATTTTATTGGATTATTGGGCATTAATAAACGCATTACCCAAAGTATGGATTAATTGGATTGAAAATAAACATATTATTGTCCAGATGGATAAGCAATTGTTTGATGGTAGCCTGTATATGATAAAAATAAGCCAAATACGAAAAATGATAGAAAAGAAAAGTGTAGATAATGCTGTAGAAAAACCTTGTGTATATAATTTTTGGTTGAGGAAGTTTGGTGTACAAGTAGATAAGGAAATTTGGACACTTGCCCATGTTTCCAAAGAAGTGAGGTTAAGAGAATTGGAATGGAAAATCTTACATAACATATATCCAACAAATATTTTATTATGTAAAATGCAAGTCAGGGAGAATAACAGATGTTGTATTTGTTGGACGGAAGTTGATTTTGTTGAACATTTCTTTTATGAGTGCATACCGGTAAAGTTGTTTTGGACGAAGATAGAAAACTGGATAGAGGAAAAGGCTGGATTGAGGGTTAATTTTAAGATGCAGGATATAATATTTGGCTATTAAGACACAAGTTGTTGTAAAAAGATGAGACATTTTGTAAATCACGTAATATTAATTGGGAAAATGTGTATTAGTATTTTTAGAAAGACAACTTGTCAGGGATCAGTGTTCGTAATTTTCGAGTTTCAAATATTAAGTAGAAAATTTGATTTGTAAATATAAGGAAAAAAAGAAAAAAAAAAAAAAAAAAAAAAAAAAAAGACACACAGACAGACACACAGATATGCACACACACACAGACAGACACACAGATATGCACACACACAGACAGACATACAGATATGCACACACACACAGACAGACACACAGATATGCACACACATAGACAGACACACAGATATGCACACACCGACCCATAAAACACTCCCTCCACCCCCCTCCCAACAGACACACCCAGACATGTTGTTTTGATCAATACACAGCCTACGTGAACGAAAAACTTGTTTTCCCTGGGACAGGTTCACTCTTTTTTTGTTCTCTTTTTTTTCCAACACGTTTTTAATTCTTTTTGATACGTATGTAACATGGCAACAACATCAGACAACAACATCCAATAACATCAGACAACATCATCAGACAACAACATCCAACAACACCAGACAACAACACCAGACAACAACATCAGACAACAACATCAGACAACAACATCAGACAACAACATCAGACAACAACATCAGACAACAACATCCAATAACATCAGACAACAACATCAGACAACAACATCAGACAACAACATCCAATAACATCAGACAACAACATCAGACAACAACATCAGACAACAACATCCAATAACATCAGACAACAACATCAGACAACAACATCAGACAACAACATCAGACAACAACATCAGACAACAACATCAGACAACAACATCAGACAACAACATCAGACAACAACATCAGACAACAACATCCAATAACATCAGACAACAACATCAGACAACAACATCAGACAACAACATCCAATAACATCAGACAACAACATCAGACAACAACATCAGACAACAACATCCAATAACATCAGACAACAACATCAGACAACAACATCAGACAACAACATCAGACAACAACATCAGACAACAACATCAGACAACAACATCAGACAACAACATCCAATAACATCAGACAACAACATCAGACAACAACATCAGACAACAACATCCAATAACATCAGACAACAACATCAGACAACAACATCAGACAACAACATCAGACAACAACATCAGACAACAACATCAGACAACAACATCCAATAACATCAGACAACAACATCAGACAACAACATCAGACAACAACATCAGACAACAACATCAGACAACAACATCAGACAACAACATCAGACAACAACATCAGACAACAACATCAGACAACAACATCAGACAACAACATCCAATAACATCAGACAACAACATCAGACAACAACATCCAATAACATCAGACAACAACATCAGACAACAACATCAGACAACAACATCCAATAACATCAGACATACAAGATTAGGCTGGTTCACTCTTTTCTGGTTTTTCTCTCCTTTCTTTGCATGTCTTTTAATCTTCTAATTTGTTTCTCGAAGTTAGTTATTTTGTTAACCTCGTTACTATTGTTCGTGTGTCGTGAAACTACATTTTTATCCTGTTTGGTTTGGTTTCTTGGCAATCCCATGAAATTGTAATTTGATCACCCATGCAGTCAGTTATTTTTCTAACCTCGTTACTTGTTTGTATGTCTGTCTCCATCTAGGTGGAGGGGTGACAGTCTGCAGCCAGCAATATGTCTGAAAAGGGGGCCAGTCCCACCCAGCTTACACTAATCTTCATCAACCTGCTGTTTGTGGTAAGTACACACACGTTTAGTGGATGAGAAGAGACAGAAAGTGTTTGTGTGTTTGTGTGTGTTTATGTGTGTTTGTGTGTGTGTGTGTGTTTGTGTGTGTGTGTGTGTACGTGTGTGTTTGTGTGTGTGAGTGTGTGTGTGTGTGTGTGTGTGTTTGTGTGTGTGTGTGTGTGTGTTTGTGTGTGTGTGTGAGTGTGTGTGTGTGTGTGTGTGTGTGTGTGTGTGTGTGTGTGTATGTGTGTGCATCATGTGTATGTGTGTCTGTATGCCAGTCCCACCCAGCTTACACTATAGTCTCCATTAACCTGCTGTTTGTGATGAGTACACACACGTTGGGTAGATGAGAAGATAGAGAATTAGTGCAACTTGTCTTCGTGTTTTGACATTCTGAGAATAAAGAGAAAGGGACAAAGAGAGAGAGAGAGAGAGAGAGAGAGAGAGAGTGTGTGTGTGTGTGTGTGTGTGTGTGTGTGTGTGTGTGTGTGTGTGTGTGTGTGTGTGTGTGTGTGTGTGTGTGTGTGTGTGTTGAGTTGTAATGCATTGCGTTGTCCGACATATATTATTCAGTAAAATTAATTCCATTTAGAAATTCCCATCCGGCAAGGCATGCAACAAGTTGTTTTTTTGTGGTGGTGTACAGGGTTGTATCTTAAATTTGCTCCGAAATGATTAAGCAGAGTTCGAGTGTCATTCATTATTTGGAATGAGAAATGTTAGTGTCTTTCAAAGTCTTCTATACTTCTGCTTAAAATGGGATATAAATCTATACCCCCTCCCCCCTAAACATATACACACCCACACACACACGCACGCATGCACGCACGTACGAACGCACGCACGCACACACACACACACACACACACACACACACACACACACACACACACACACGCGCACACACACACACACACACACACACGCACCGTGGACACACACACACACACACACACACACACACACACACACACACACACACACACACACACACACACACACTAAGACACACATACAACTTGGGAGAAAGATGAATGTGAGTAAATGTTTTGGATCATCTTGTAAAATATGATCGTTTACACAAGAAAGAAAGTGTACATTTCAAACATTACTTGTTGTTATGCAGGTGGCCGGCATCGCCTCCATGGCAGTAGGAGGCTGGGTGTTGATTTACAGGGAAGAGGTTCGCGTCCTTACCTTGATAGATGTCGCCACCAACGACTTGGGTCTGCTTCAGAACGCCGCCATTTTGCTCGTCACTTCCGGTATTGTCATCTTCGTTCTCGGTTTCATGGGATGCCGTGCGACTTTTCGGGATCAGAAGTGTTACAGAGTTGTGGTGAGTCATTGTTCTTGATCAAATGACTAAATTATATAATCATGCTGAATTTTGGAACTCAATCTGTCAATTCATTTCAGGAGAAATATTCTCTGGTTTGATTCTTTGGTTTGTATATAAAAAAAAGTTTGTATTGCCACTAGATTTTGAGTTCTGGATTTATAACGCTATAGTTCAACATTAACGCAAACTGTAATGAAGAGGTATGTTTCAGGACTTCTGTCCTCTTGTTTAGTTTTGTGTTCATATTTGTCAGGTTTTCTACCGGCTGTCAACATACTTTCACCATTTGGTTGAACAAATAAATGAGTGTAAGAAGATCACGTGACATATTATGATGCGGTATGATAATATACAACGCCATGATATGATTATATTGTTTATTTTTCAGTATATTGGCCTGGTGTTACTGTGTTGTGTCATCACGGTCGTTGCATGTGTTCTGGCTTTCGTCTACCGGGACCAGGTAACCGATTCTTCTGTTCATATTACTCGTGATAGTAGATACACGAATCTAGCATAAGTTTGTTTCTCTTTATGTATAGCTCTTTGCCTTTAAACCGTAACAACATTTCAAAGACCTCATTACAAACATTGAAATGGCATTCAAGAACAATATCAGCCACTTATAATTATCAACCTGAGATAGAAATGATAAAGACAAAGGAGTACTCAATAATTGTGAAAGTTATTGAGTAATGACACTTTATATTACATTCTCTTTGCATGGGACGCGTGCACGTTGGTTTTACTGATTGTTCAGTTTTAAAAAAAATCTAAAATGATTAGTCACTACTCTTTCACAAAAGAGTTTGATTTACACGGAGGACACATGCTTTGAAAAAAATATATTTCAGTCCCACGGCATATTTTAGACATTTTTACAAACAGGTCAACTTTTACAAACTGTAAGTGGTGTTGTTTTTTTTTAGATTGTAAAGAGCGCGCGAACCCTGTGTTTGTGAACTAGAAAGACCCGGCGTAACTAAGTCAAGATAGTCCTTAACAAGCAGTATTGATCTAGATAGACGAACCGATTCATTCTCACACATCTGCGCTTGGGTTGCAGAATATATTTCAACAATTAGGTTACCCGGGAAAAAAAATTTTCCCTCTGTTCTAGCAAAAACCAGTCAAACGGTTGTGTCCTCTGTCAATTTTCGAGCCAATGGTACAAACATTTTTTAAATTTGTTTATAACAAATACTTATGATTCAACACCAACAACTAGTACTTAAAGCTTTTAAAAATGGTCTGAAGATTCAGTCAATGTTGATGGTACGTCCATTTAAAAAAATCCACCTTATCACACCGATTCTTGAATTCACATTCCTTCAATGAACTAGCTGATCGATTCACTGAAGCGCAAAATCGAGAGTTAGTTTGATTTACTGCAAGCAAGAGCAAGAGCCAGTAAACGTAATTATTGGCCCTGTGCTACATTTTATCACTGATCTAAAAATAGATCAGTGCATTTTATTGATGGAGAAAAGTGCTAAGATTTGTTAAAGGGGAATAATCTTCAAAGCAAGAAACGTACTTGCGGTGCAATAGTTTTGTCCCCTACATAAACATAAACATCTTTAGTTTCATATCGATTAAATGATTGAAGAACAATCTGTTCATTTCTTTTCCTTCAGCTTACGTTCTCACTGACTCACTGACTGGTTCACTGGTTCTCTTGTTCGTTCGTTTCCTCCCTCACTCACTCACTCACTCACTCACTCACTCACTCACTCACTCACTCACTCACTCACTCACTCACTCACTCACTCACTCAAAGTGTTCTTGCAAATACAGTGATTCTGTTGCACTTTCCACAAGGGGAGGAAATCACCACAAACGACGTTTTTATCTCGAAGAGTTCTGTCCCATGCAGCCCCAAACCTTTGGGGGCGCCAACATGGCATGTGTATTACTAAGAGAATGATGCATTTTGTACTATCCTTTCAAGAAACATATTCACAAACCCGTGTAGCCTTTTGTAATTTGTTCTAGATATCCCGTCCTCATGAGAAAATAATGTCAAGGAACATACAAATAAATGAATGTCTCAAATTAATAATAGAAAGGTGATTAGTAAAATGATGTTTGAACTATTTGTCATCAATTTTTAGACGTTGGTTTCGCAACGGACTGTGATTTTGCCACCAAAAGAGTGTAGAAATTCGGCTTTACGACATCACATAAACATAGCTCGTAGCAAGGGAAAACACACACCTTGTAAATTTGAACTTGTTATCTTTGAAATATTTTCAGGTGGAAGACAAGTTACTGACTCACCTGGAGAAAAAACTGAAGACAGAATACCAAGGGTTCACCTCTTCCAAAGTGGATTTCTCGCAAGCTCTGGATTACGCACAAGTTGATGTGAGTACAACGACATTTAATTTTTTTTGTAATTTGTATTTTTTTTCAAAATTTTAATCAATCAATCAATAAATAAGCGATAACAAACATGGTATCTTGTGTGTTTTATGTTTGTACACATACTTTCTCATTTACATGAGGTGCAGAAAAACCCACCACCTGTAATTACTCTTACTCATTATGTTAAATTTGACATTATACAAAAGGACACAAATTAATCATACGTGAAACATGAGTACAACGACATTTAGTTCTTTTGTCCAATAGTTAAGTTTCAGTTTTCTCTGTTTGTTAGAGCTCTGTTTTTAAATAATATTTGCTTTGAACACGGTATGACGTTATTCGACATGATGTAGATTTTTAAATTTGTCAAAAATCAAAAAACCAGAATGGTAAGGTATTGGAACGTTTTAATTTTCACCAAACCAAGACGTTCACGATCACATCGGCCAAATGGCCTTGATAGACTAGTTGACAGATAGACAGACAGACAGACAGACAGACAGTCAGACAGACAGACAGACAAATAAATGAAGTGACTTAAACAAAAAAAATCCCTTTGATGTTCTTGTCTCATTCTCCGTAATTCAGCAAGTTTTTAATTCTGGAGGAAAATATAATGATAATTTTCTGGAGTTTTCCCATTATTTCCTTCTCTTCTTTCAAAACCTTAAACACATTTCGACGTTGGGGGTTTAACGTCCTCTGAGGTAGCTGGATTGTTTAGACTTCTTCTTCTTCAGCGTTCCACGATTGTCTGGTTACGTGTGAGCTCGTTTGCCCATTTGGGTTCCCCACACTGTACTCTGAGAGCATAGTCAGCTTCACTCCGCTTTTGTTGAGTAGGCATGCTGGGTATTTTCGTGTTTCCATAACCCACCGAACTCTAACATGTATTACAGGATCTTTTCCGTGCGCACTTGGTCTTGTGCTTGCGTGTACACACGAAGGGGGATAAAGCACTAGCAGGTCTGCACATTAGTTGACCTTGGAGATCGGACAAATCTCCACTCTTAACCCACCAGGCGGCAGCGACCGGGATTCGA
>NC_090255.1:35709335-35736835 GCF_037325665.1 Littorina saxatilis
CGATGGTTTCGTTGACCTTTGACCTTTTTCAAGGTCACAGGTCAGCGTCAAAGGAAAAATTAGACATTTTATATCTTTGACAAAGTTCATCGGATGTGATTGAAACTTTGTAGGATTATTCTTTACATCAAAGTATTTACATCTGTAGCCTTTTACGAACGTTATCAGAAAAACAAGGGAGATAACTAGCCTTTTCTGTTCGGCAACACACAACTTAACGTTGGGCTTTTCTCGGAAACTATAAAAGTGACCGGGCTCAAATTTTATGTGAACGTGACTCATTGTGTTGTGAATAGCAATTTCTTCCTGTCCATCTGATGCCTCATATAATATTCAGAACTGCGAAAGTGACTCGATCGAGCGTTTGCTCTTCTTGTTGTTGTTGATTTTTGTTTTCATGCTTTTTTTTATTTTTATTTTTTTTATTCTCTTTTTGTAAAGTTTTTTTTTTTTTTACATGTATATGGTGTGTTTTTAATTGGAGTCCTGTAAAACTACAAAGAGAAAATGTTGTGGCGTCATAAGAAAAAAAACCACAATACACACACGTGCTATGAAGACATTTGATTTTTTTTTTAATCGAAGTTTTGTAAATATGCATCCTTTACACAGAAGGAGGTCAGACTCGCACGTCAAAAAATAACCTGGTCCCCTTCCGCTGACGTCAGAGAGAACCACTTAGCAGGTACGAATGACGTCAGACGTCTTTGAGGTGCGGTAAGGTGTAATCTGTCTTGTGGCGAGTGTGAAGATTACAAGGAAATAACGAAAGTGACTTGGATATTGTGAAAGATTTGGTGAATGTTTTTTGCTTCTTTTTTTTTTTACTTACTTCTTTTGTTTTCTGAATTGCTTGCACACACACACACACACACACACACACACACACACACACACACACACACACACACACACACACACACACACACACACACACACACACACACTCACACACAGGGACACAGAAACACACATACACACACAGACACAGATACAGACATAGACAGACACAGACAGACAGACACAGACAGACAGACAGACACACACACACGCACACACGCACACACACACACACACTGACACACACTGACACACACACACTGCCACACACACACATACACACACACACACACACGCGCGCGCACACACACACACACACGCACACGCAAACACACGCACGCACGCACGCCTGCACACACACACACACACACACACACACACACACACACACACACACACACACACACACACACACACACACACACACACACACGTTGGGAGTCAGAAAATATGATTCTGGGACGTCATACTTCCCTCCCCTTCGAGTATTGACGTTCACATCCGGCACCCCACAGAGGTTGATTAGATAATGGCGACACTAGAGTGAATAAAAATCGTGATAAACCCATGGAGGTACACTAAAATTTTTAAGGTATTTAGCACATGCGATTTATCAAAAACTCCAGCGAGTATTTGCATTTATGTTAAGCGCAGACAGCCAGCCAGATAGCCAGACAAGAAGACAGACAGACAGACAGACAAAATTGAAAAAAAAACCCAACTTCTTGAAACATCACTCAGTCTCCATACTCTTATATGACTTAATAACAACCTTCAAGCGATAAACTTGATTTTGTTAGGAAAAATCTATTGAACAACAAAACAACATTTTTTTGAGTAAGAAGTAATCGTAATCGTTTTGCATGAAAGCAAATGTAGCGAACTCTTATTTAAGCTACTGGATACAGGAAATGCCTCCGGCTGTTTGAAAAAAAACCACACACACACTATAATAACGTAGCTGATACCAACATATCTTTTTAAATTTATTTAAAGTGACAATCTCCGCCTTGAAACAATTTAGTTCTGACATATCATTAAAACAATATTTAAAGTGACTAACATTTAAACATTTTCTTCACCTCCCCCACCCAAAACCCACAACTGCTACAACAACCAGTACTAACGTTGGCGATAACATTACAATTGTAGTTCTTTGCGACCAATTGACCACAAAGTAAAAAACAATGGAGATACGAAGAAAACGCGCTTTGCTAGAAATGAAACAATGCTGCCTTTTTGTTATTATTTTGTTTTAATCAATTAACAGAGAAGAATATTTTCACACTCTTTGACAGGAGAGCATCTTCGCACACAAAATCACAAATTTGAGAACAAAAAGTAAAAAAATCTCAAGGCCTAAATCTCGTGTTGGAAATGTTGATGGTACGGTAGCACACGCCTGCACATGCCAAAAACTACACATAAGTCATATTGTTTATTGCTGAACGTTAACGCGGCAGCGATAACGGTGTCTGGCGGGACCTTATGAAAGGAATCTTCCCTTTAAAAAGCGCGACACACCTTGTCTTCTGGCGAGAACGAGGCACAAGGGGTATATGAGGTGATATATGACCTGTCAGTGTAAGTGAGCGACGTGTATGCATGTAATACTCTGTTACTCCGTGTGTGTGTGTGTCTATGTTGGCTCATCCTGGAAGGTAAGGGGGTTTTCCTTCTTTTTGCTTATGCTTGTAAATCAGAAACTAACAGTTCGTAGTTGTTTTGATTTGTGTAATGCCCACACTTGTTTTTGTGTGTGAAGTTTTGTTCACAAATCGAAATGGCCTTTGCTTGTGTATTTTTTCCCAGAAAAGTTTACTTTACAATTCTGAGGTTTATTTTAGGTTCAAGTTCAATGAAGATGACACGTACCGGACATTTTCATTATTGTTAGCCACGAAAAGAGAAAGAGGAAATACTAAATCAGAATCATAATTCTTTATCAATTCGTTATCAATGTATTTTCTCATATTTAAACTTTCAGAGATGTTACTAGGATTTATTTTTCTCCGCACATTTGCTGGAAGAGTCATACAAGTTAGACAACTTTTTACAGTTAAAGGCACAGTAAGCCTCCCGTAAACCATCACAGAGCTCCCCGAGCGTCTACATATAGGGCCTAGTACAAGCATACTTCCATTTGAACGCTCACCGAACGGGAACATCCTGGCTGCTTTCTGTCGAGCTTGAGAAATTTTCAAAGAATTTATTTTCGTGGACTTGGCCTCAACAGCAATGGCGCCTTGTTTTGGTGCTGGACGGCTGTTATGAATACCGGAATTCACGCCCGGACAGTAAGCCTCCCCTAAACCATCACAGATACTGTCAGGCTTTTACACACAGTACAAACACCCTTCCATTTGAACTCTCACCAAACGGGAACATCCTAGGTGCCCTACGTAAAGAGCGAGCAATTTTTAAAGAATTAATTTTGCAGATTGTCTCGAACACTTTTTGGACCCATCCTGAACTCAGGTCAAACATGAGTTACTTCCCTTCGGGTCTCATTCTATCGATGTAAACTGGCGAGCCGTGAATCGATGATTATCAAAATGTTTTTGGACCGTGGTGCGTTTTTGCGCTAGACCTAACTTTTAAAATCTAAATAATAAATTGACAGCTTGTTACACAAACATTCTTTAATTATAAAAGAATTCTTTTTTCATCAAGACAAGATCAGTACAATTCGAAGTTGTGAAAGTTTGAAAAAAGAAAAGCCCGGAAGCAGGGTCACGCAAGGGTCGTAGCAGACGACGCCGGTTTATCAGTGCATATCGCCGTTCCTCTCAACAGTCAAAAGCCATCGCTAGAGTTCTTGTGAACCACAGCCGTTTGTTTCGTGCATAAAAACGTGCTATTGTAAATAGTCGCATTCAAATAACTAACTGACGACTACATTGTGAAAAAGGGAAACTGGATCACACGGGTTCACGATGGCTCAGGGGTAAGATAAACCACGCAAAAATAAATTCTTTGAAAATTGTTCGCTCTTTACGGAGGGCACCTAGGATGTTCTCAATCAGTGAGTGTTTAAATGAAAGGGTGTTTGTACTGTGTGTAAAAGCCTGACCGTATCTGTGATGGTTTACGGGAGGCTTACTGTGCCTTTAAGAGTTACTGTAGTCCTTGACATTGCCATATTAATTTTCATTCTCGTGAAAAAGTCGGCAGTTCTGCTGCAACGACGGAACATTTTAAATCAACCGAGGTTGCTGACAACATGATTAATGTACCTTTCAACAACATGTGATACTTAAGCTGGTCTTTTTTTTGCAAAAAAACACCCACACAAACCCAAACCTTTCTACCCTTTCTAAAAAGATCTCATGAAATCCTTTGCACTTTCATAAAGGTACGTTGATTTTGACAAAACTGAGATTACTTTGGCAAAGCTCAAGACAGGCTCACTCGAAGATTTGATTTGACGGAGTAAAATACATAACTTCCCGACTTCAATAATGAGCGTGCCGGGTAGGCGACTCTAATAGACTTTGAAACATCCACCCTCTTCACCTCGTCCAAATCTGACCTACAGACCGGCACGGTTGGCCTAGTGGTAAGGCGTCCGCCCCGTGATCGGGAGGTCGTGGGTTCGAACCCCGGCCGGGTCATACCTAAGACTTTAAAATTGGCAATCTAGTGGCTGCTCCGCCTGGCGTCTGGCATTATGGGGTTAGTGCTGGGACTGGTTGGTCCGGCGTCAGAATAATGTGACTGGGTGAGACATGAAGCCTGTGCTGCGACTTCTGTCTTGTGTGTGGCGCACGTTATATGTCAAAGCAGCACCGCCCAAACAAACAAACGGGGAGTTCCTTATTTCATGTATGCGGTTATAGTACCAATAGAATTTATTGAATAAACTTGTTTAAACCAAACAAACAAACAAACAAAATCTGACCTACGGAGACATCTGCTTGTATTTTCAATTTTTAATTGTAATAACTATTTTATATCGCTTATCGCTTGGGGAATTTCTTCCAGAAAATTCGGGCTGCTATACCTGGGGACAGCATGCAGCGACAGAATCGCGCTACCAAATATGTTGGTTTCGTTCATGGGCTGAAACTCCCACGGCTTTTACGTGTAGGGCCGTTTCTACGCCGCCATTTTTGCAGCCAAACGCCGCTTTCGGGGGAAGCATGCTGGGTATTTTCGTGTTTTTATAACCCACCGAACTCTGACGTGGATTGCAAGATCTTTTCCGTGCGCACTTGGTCTTGTGCTTGCGTGTACACACGAAGCGGGATAAGGCACTAGCAGGTCTGCACATTAGTTGAGCTGGGAGATCGGAAAAATCTCCACTCTTAACCCACCAGGCGGCCGCTGCCGGGATTTGAACTCACGACCTTCCGATTAGGAGACCGATGTCATATTCACTAGGCCACTGCGCCCGTCATCGCTACCCAATTTAAACCAAATTATGAGAACAATATACTTTAATTTTGACATTTGGTATCTGTCACTGCGCTCACGCCTAGCTTCCTCCTATCCTCTTAGCTCGCGATTATCTTTCGAGAACTCTCCACCCACCACTCATTAATCTTTGTGTGTTAATCCGCTGTTAGTGTTATCTTTCACATAGATAGTGTCGGTGTGTGAAAAGTGAATTGCACACGACTCAGACTTGTCATAACCTCCGCACATGACCACTTCACTCCAACTGAGTCAGATCTAAGGATTAGGAAGCAATTTCAGTTACTTGTGTCAAGCAAGTAAGCAGCCTGTCTTGATCTCTGTCTTTGTCTCTTTCTCCCCACACCCCTAGTATCCTCGTCACTAGCCCCCCCCCCCTCCCCCCAAAAAAAAACACAAAAAAAACCAACAAAAACACAACCAACCACCAACACAAAAAACACAAAATCCCCCACCAAGAAACCACCTACACCTGGCAAAGCCACCCCCCCTTACCCTCACACAGCTAACAGTCTGCTGTTGTTGTTGTTGTTGCTGATGTTGTTGTTGTTGTCGTTGTCGTCGATGTCGTCGATGTCGTCGTTTTAGTAGCCGTCGTAATTTTTTGTTGTTCATGCTGTTATTGTATTCTTATTTCTGTCATAGCAAAGGCCTAATAGTAATAGGGATTTTCCTAAACAAAATGGATGAGTCACCCCAACACAACTCTAGCCTAATTGACGTCAGCACTCAATGACGTGACGTGACACAGTTTTATGATCATCATCAATCACAGTTTGAACGAACTGTTTCCCCATTTCAAACGCTGCATCATTACTGACAGAAATATATTGCTTTTTGAAGGGAATTCTTTTGCTTAGAGGCATGCCCCATAAATGCATATCGTTACCACTGTGTCCATTTGTGTAATTCTTATTCTCAACGTTTTCACGCACTGTACCAGATAGGCCTAGTGGTAATGCGTCCGCCCCGTGATCGGGAGGTCGTGGGTTCGAACCCCGGCCGGGTCATACCTAAGACTTTAAAATTGGCAATCTAGTGTCTGCTCCGCCTGGCGTCTGGCATTATGGGGTTAGTGCTAGGACTGGTTGGTCCGGTGTCAGAATAATGTGACTGGGTGAGACATGAAGCCTGTGCTGCGACTTCTGTCTTGTGTGTGGCGCACGTTATTACGTCAAAGCAGCACCGCCCTGATATGGCCCTTCGTGGTCGGCTGGGCGTTAAGCAAAAAAAAAACAAACAAACCCAGATTAGGTTTGCATTGTTGTCTGTGTATTTCTTCATTTGTTTTTCTTTGAGATGATATTTATTTGAAGAAGAAAACACTCACACACGACAAAAGTGCGTTTTGACATGAACAGCGAAGAAACAAATGATTCACCGTAATTATGACCTGAGGTGAAAAATGTTGTTTACATTTACATTTAGTGCAAGACAACTCTCCTACGAATAGATAGGACCACCAATAGCTAACATCAGCTTAGGCATCCTGAACTCAGGTCAAAATGAGTTCGGCTCATTCTCTCCCTGACCGGACGCTTTGCAGTCCTACGCGAATCTATCAAAACAAAAATACAGAGTTATCTCCCATATGGTTTTCGCGAGCTCTGATCTAAATTTGAGATCAGTGTTCGCGAGACGAAAATGATTGCAGATTGGCCGACTTCGACAGTGATCTCCGTTCTGTTCTTCACAGTTATGATAAAGACATCGTTCTAAGGTCAAAACAAGTCGAAATTTTGGGACTGCTGCCGGAAGGAGACCGTAATATATGGTGTCATCACTGTCAACTGGTTACAGAAAAAATCGTCTGCTCCATGGATCCAGTGAACGCCGAAACCAAACGGTTGATTATCACGTGACACTTTTGCCGTAAATACAGCCGCGAAAAATAGCTCGCTTGAAACTGTCTTACATATCAATTCCTTTGTAAGTTAAACATGACAAAACACCATGAAAAATCATTATCGACGATCGCGAATCTGCTTATATCAATAATAATTACAAAAAGCTCTAAATATGAAAAAAAATCGGTTTCCTTGCCAGACCTGAGTTCAGGATGCAGCTCAGGATACATTGTAAACGCGCGTGTGTGTGTGTGTGTGTGTGTGTGTGTGTGTGTGTGTGTCTGTGTGTGTGTCTGTGTGTGTGTCTGTGTGTGTGCGTGTGTGTGTGTGCTGTGTGTGTGTTTTAGAATATTAACAAACCATTTTCTGAATTGGCCGCTACTGCTGCTGGTGACGTATAATTTCAAGTTCATCATAGTTTAAACCAGAGAACCTGTCTGACATGCCCCTAATGGCTTTGCCGTGAGGGCGAACAGCTTTCTAGCTAACACTTTTGAGTTCTGCTTTAGAAATGGACTCTAAACACTCAGCGATACATTACCGAGATAATGCCGGTAGTAATTCAGCAGCTTAGAAGATTACCCAAACTGCCCTGGAAATAAAGTTCATGCTAAACAGCATTGGTCTAAACGATCACTCTAACTGCTGTCTCTTGAGGGCAGACGACTTCCTTGGTGTTAAAGGCATACTACCTGTGAAGACAGTTCTGTTCACTATCTCAGAACTGGTCAGTCGTTTTTGTTTCACATCAGAATTAACCTTTTGTGGGGTCCTGTTGACTAAATGTTTTAACATAGAGGGGGAATCGAGACGAGGGACGTGGTGTTTGTGTGTGTGTGTGTGTGTGTGTGTGTATGTGTGTGTGTGTGTGTGTGTGTGTGTGTGTGTGTGTGTGTGTGTGTGTGTGTGTGTGTGTGTGTGTGTGTCTGTCTGCGTGTGTGTGTGTGTAGAGCGATTCAGAGTAAACTACTGGACCGATCTTTATGAAATTTTACATGAGAGTTCCTGGGTATGATATCCCCAGCTTTTTTTTCTTTATTTGGATAAATGTCTTTGATGACGTCATATCCGGCTTTTTGTAAAAGTTAAGGCGGCACTGTCACACCCTAATTTTTCGATAAAATTGATTGAAATTGTTGTAAAGCAATATTCGACGAAGGCCGAACTTGGGTATTGCATTTCAGCTTGGAGGCTTAAAAATGTATTGATGACTTTGGTCTAAACATCTAAAAATTGTAATTAAAATTATATTTTTATAAAATGATCCAAAATTACGTTCAACTTATTCTTCGTCATTTTCTGATTCCAAAAACATATATATATGTTATATTCGGATTAAAAACAAGCTCTGAAAATTAAAAATATAAAAATTATGATTAAAATAAAATTTCCGAAATCGATTAAAATACAATCTCATCTTATTCCTAGTCGGTTCCTAATTCCAAAAACATATAGATATTATATGTTTGGATTAAAAACACGTTCAGAAAGTTAAAACGAAGAGAGGTACGGAAAAGCGTGCTGTGCAGCAGAGCGCAACCACTGCCGCGCTAAACAGGCTCGTTAATTTCACTGTCTTTTGCACGAGCGGCGGACTACGGTCATTGTGAAAAAAATGCAGTGCGTTAAGTTTCATTCTGTGAGTTTCACAGCTTGACTAAATGTAGTAATTTCGCCTTACGCGACTTGTTAATGTGTATAATTATCTTCATTGTTGTCAGTTTGATATGAACAGCGATATGAACAGCGATGACACAACCATTCACCGTAATTTTGACCTGAAATGAGTTGCATACATTTATATTTAGTGTAAGATAAGATAAGAACATGGGATTGTTTGTATGAATTAATTTCTATGGTTGACAGTAGTGGCCAGAAATACATTATTTTTTTCTTGAAAGATTCTCACCCTGCACAGGAAACAACCAGACTATGAATTGTTGCTATGTGTCCATGTATAGGGATGGTCTTATCTCACGTGAAACAACCAGACTATGAATTGTTGCTATGCGTCCATGTATAGGGATGGTCTTATCTCACGTGAAACAACCAGACTATGAATTGTTGCTATGTGTCCATGTATAGGGATGGTCTTATCTCACGTGAAACAACCAGACTATGAATTGTTGCTATGTGTCTATGTATAGGGATGGTCTTATCTCACGTGAAACAACCAGACTATGAATTGTTGCTATGTGTCCATGTATAGGGATGGTCTTATCTCACGTGAAACAACCAGACTATGAATTGTTGCTATGTGTCTATGTATACGGATGGTCTTATCTCACAGGAAACAACCAGACTATGAATTGTTGCCATGTGTCCATGTATAGGGATGGTCTTATCTCACGTGAAACAACCAGACTATGAATTGTTGCTGTGTGTCCATGTATAGGGATGGTCTTATCTCACGTGAAACAACCAGACTATGAATTGTTGCTATGTGTCCATGTATAGGGATGGTCTTATCTCACGTGAAACAACCAGACTATGAATTGTTGCTATGTGTCCATGTATAGGAATGGTCTTATCTCACGTGAAACAACCAGACTATGAATTGTTGCTATGTGTCCATGTATAGGGATGGTCTTATCTCACGTGAAACAACCAGACTATGAATTGTTGCTATGTGTCCATGTATAGGGATGGTCTTATCTCACGTGAAACAACCAGACTATGAATTGTTGCTATGTGTCCATGTATAGGAATGGTCTTATCTCACGTGAAACAACCAGACTATGAATTGTTGCTATGTGTCCATGTATAGGGATGGTCTTATCTCACGTGAAACAACCAGACTATGAATTGTTGCTATGTGTCCATGTATAGGGATGGTCTTATCTCACGTGAAACAACCAGACTATGAATTGTTGCTATGTGTCCATGTATAGGGATGGTCTTATCTCACGTGAAACAACCAGACTATGAATTGTTGTTATGTGTCCATGTATAGGGATGGTCTTATCTCACGTGAAACAACCAGACTATGAATTGTTGCTATGTGTCCATGTATAGGGATGGTCTTATCTCACGTGAAACAACCAGACTATGAATTGTTGCTATGTGTCCATGTATAGGGATGGTCTTATCTCACGTGAAACAACCAGACTATGAATTGTTGCTATGTGTCCATGTATAGGGATGGTCTTATCTCACGTGAAACAACCAGACTATGAATTGTTGCTGTGTGTCCATGTATAGGGATGGTCTTATCTCACGTGAAACAACCTGACTATGAATTGTTGCTATGTGTCCATGTATAGGGATGGTCTTATCTCACGTGAAACAACCAGACTATGAATTGTTGCTGTGTGTCCATGTATAGGGATGGTCTTATCTCACGTGAAACAACCAGACTATGAATTGTTGCTGTGTGTCCATGTATAGGGATGGTCTTATCTCACGTGAAACAACCAGACTATGAATTGTTGCTATGTGTCCATGTATAGGGATGGTCTTATCTCACGTGAAACAACCAGACTATGAATTGTTGCTGTGTGTCCATGTATAGGGATGGTCTTATCTCACGTGAAACAACCAGACTATGAATTGTTGCTATGTGACCAGGTATAGGGATGGTCTTATCTCACGTGAAACAACCAGACTATGAATTGTTGCTATGTGTCCATGTATAGGGATGGTCTTATCTCACGTGAAACAACCTGACTATGAATTGTTGCTATGTGTCCATGTATAGGGATGGTCTTATCTCACGTGAAACAACCAGACTATGAATTGTTACTATGTGTCCATGTATAGGGATGGTCTTATCTCACGTGAAACAACCAGACTATGAATTGTTGCTATGTGTCCATGTATAGGGATGGTCTTATCTCACGTGAAACAACCAGACTATGAATTGTTGCTATGTGTCCATGTATAGGGATGGTCTTATCTCACGTGAAACAACCAGACTATGAATTGTTGCTATGTGTCCATGTATAGGGATGGTCTTATCTCACGTGAAACAACCAGACTATGAATTGTTGCTATGTGTCCATGTATAGGGATGGTCTTATCTCACGTGAAACAACCAGACTATGAATTGTTGCTATGTGTCCATGTATAGGGATGGTCTTATCTCACGTGAAACAACCAGACTATGAATTGTTGCTATGTGTCCATGTATAGGGATGGTCTTATCTCACGTGAAACAACCAGACTATGAATTGTTGCTATGTGTCCGTGTATAGGGATGGTCTTATCTCACGTGAAACAACCAGACTATGAATTGTTGCTATGTGTCCATGTATAGGGATGGTCTTATCTCACGTGAAACAACCAGACTATGAATTGTTGCTATGTGTCCATGTATAGGGATGGTCTTATCTCACGTGAAACAACCAGACTATGAATTGTTGCTATGTGTCCATGTATAGGGATGGTCTTATCTCACGTGAAACAACCAGACTATGAATTGTTGCTATGTGTCCATGTATAGGGATGGTCTTATCTCACGTGAAACAACCAGACTATGAATTGTTGCTATGTGTCCATGTATAGGGATGGTCTTATCTCACGTGAAACAACCTGACTATGAATTGTTGCTATGTGTCCATGTATAGGGATGGTCTTATCTCACGTGAAACAACCAGACTATGAATTGTTGCTATGTGTCCATGTATAGGGATGGTCTTATCTCACGTGAAACAACCAGACTATGAATTGTTGCTATGTGTCCATGTATAGGGATGGTCTTATCTCACGTGAAACAACCAGACTATGAATTGTTGCTATGTGTCCATGTATAGGGATGGTCTTATCTCACGTGAAACAACCAGACTATGAATTGTTGCTGTGTGTCCATGTATAGGGATGGTCTTATCTCACGTGAAACAACCTGACTATGAATTGTTGCTATGTGTCCATGTATGGGGATGGTCTTATCTCACGTGAAACAACCAGACTATGAATTGTTGCTGTGTGTCCATGTATAGGGATGGTCTTATCTCACGTGAAACAACCTGACTATGAATTGTTGCTATGTGTCCATGTATAGGGATGGTCTTATCTCACGTGAAACAACCAGACTATGAATTGTTGCTATGTGTCCATGTATAGGGATGGTCTTATCTCACGTGAAACAACCAGACTATGAATTGTTGCTGTGTGTCCATGTATAGGGATGGTCTTATCTCACGTGAAACAACCAGACTCTGAATTGTTGCTATGTGTCCATGTATAGGGATGGTCTTATCTCACGTGAAACAACCAGACAATGAATTGTTGCTATGTGTCCATGTATAGGGATGGTCTTATCTCACGTGAAACAACCAGACTATGAATTGTTGCTATGTGTCCATGTATAGGGATGGTCTTATCTCACGTGAAACAACCAGACTATGAATTGTTGCTATGTGTCCATGTATAGGGATGGTCTTATCTCACGTGAAACAACCAGACTATGAATTGTTGCTATGTGTCCATGTATAGGGATGGTCTTATCTCACGTGAAACAACCAGACTATGAATTGTTGCTATGTGTCCATGTATAGGGATGGTCTTATCTCACGTGAAACAACCAGACTATGAATTGTTGCTATGTGTCCATGTATAGGGATGGTCTTATCTCACGTGAAACAACCAGACTATGAATTGTTGCTATGTGTCCATGTATAGGGATGGTCTTATCTCACGTGAAACAACCAGACTATGAATTGTTGCTATATGTCCATGTATGGAGATGGTCTTATCTCACGTGAAACAACCAGACTATGAATTGTTGCTATGTGTCCATGTATAGGGATGATCTTATCTCACGTGAAACAACCAGACTATGAATTGTTGCTATGTGTCCATGTATAGGGATGGTCTTATCTCACGTGAAACAACCAGACTATGAATTGTTGCTATGTGTCCATGTATAGGGATGGTCTTATCTCACGTGAAACAACCAGACTATGAATTGTTGCTATGTGTCCATGTATAGGGATGGTCTTATCTCACGTGAAACAACCAGACTATGAATTGTTGCTATGTGTCCATGTATAGGGATGGTCTTATCTCGCGTGAAAGCATGGTCAGATTGGAGATGGTGAACCAAATAAGTTACATGGGAAGAAGGGGGCCTTTAAGGCAGACATTTGCCGTGGTCTAGCCACATCAATCAAAATGACCTTCGCACATGACCACTTGACCCCCAGTGACCTCAGGTCATCATCATAAAATGTCACAATCGTGTCAACAGCACTCACTCACTCACTCACTCACTCGCTCACACTACCTCATGCACGGCGTTCCTCTGAGATTTTTCCTAATGTAAACAGGACTCTTAGATTAAAGACTTGCCATATCCTTATAGCTGATGGATACTAACTCCATTGTTTAGGGGTAAGTCATTAATTTGGACCAATGTAAAAGAAAAAGAAAAAAAATAGGCAAAAGAGAGAGGGAGAGACTTTCGGAGACTTGAAACATTTGTTAACATCACTGCGTTTTTTCTTCTCTTGACGAAACGGTGTGCATACCCCATTAAATTGCTTATATCCTCCAGTTTTTATTCTGCGAATTTGCACGTACTTTTATTTTTCATATATTTATTTTATCTTATCTACACTGGCCACAGAGACACAGGCCTATTTTTATTTTTTATTATAGAAAATAATCACAGTGCACCATGGCTGTATAGACCGGCACGGTGGCCTAGTGGTAAGGCGTCCGCCTCGTGATCGGGAGGTCGTGGGTTCGAACCCCGGCCGGGTCATACCTAAGACTTTAAAATTGGCTCCGCCTGGCGTCTGGCATTATGGGGTTAGTGCTAGGACTGGTTGGTCTGGTGTCAGAATAATGTGACTGGGTGAGACATGAAGCCTGTGCTGCGACTCCTGTCTTGTGTGTGGCGCACGTTATATGTCAAAGCAGCACCGCCCTGATATGGCCCTTCGTGGTCGGCTGGGCGTTAAGCAAACAAACAAACAAACAAACATGGCTCCACTATTAAAAAACACGATTCAAACCTTCGGTCTTTAGACTACTCTTTTAATTGTTTGCAATGTATTTATACCTCCATTATAAAAAGAACAACAGAAGTGGGAAAAAAGCATAGTGTTGGTGAATCATAAGAAGTTAAATCTATTGCAGGCGCCTAGTAACTTCGTCATAGAGTAAAAAAAAAAAAAAAAAGAAAAAAAAAAAAGAAAGAAAGAACAGAATAATGATGGCGTCGGTGACTCACTTCACGTTAACTTGGTTGCAGGCGCCGGATAACTTCGTCATCGAAGGAGAAGGGTATGATATCACCGTTATCCGCCTTTTCAGGTCATCAGGGTGAGATATCATCGATATAGCGGCCTCCTTTGTGTGATAAACTAAGCGAAAAGCCCCCACTGCACGCTGGCCAATATCCGACTCTGTGAGCATAATATTCAGACATTTGAGATGTATAATAGCATAAAGAAGAAAACAAGGAGACGGTTATAATTCCACCAAAAAAATATTGTTTTAGATCAGAATTGACCTTTTTTGCTGTCCTGTTTTAATGTGACTTTTGTTTTCATTATGTGAGGAAGATAGACAGCCAAGCAAAAGCGCAATGTGCTTATGCAGTTCAGTTTAAGTTTGTGTGTGTGTATGTATGTGTGTGTGAGTGTGTGTGTGTGTGTGTGTGTGTGTGTGTGTGTGTGTGTGTGCACGATATGTGTGTGAGTGCGTGTGTGCACGGTGTGTGTGTGTGTGTGTGTGTGTGTGTGTGTGTGTGTATGTGAGTGTGTGTGTGTGTGTGTTTGTGTGTTTGTATGTGTGTTTGCGTGCATGCGTGCATGCGGCGTTTGTGCACGCAAGAGAGTGTGTGTTTGTTTGTGTGTGCGTTAATAGTTATCCCATGAGTGCATGCCCGTGTGCGTATGTCAGTTTGTTCATGACTGTTATACAATTATTTGTTCATATTTTTAACTTGCAGTTTGAACCAGGAAGGGCTGATTTTGCGCTTCGAAAATGTAAAGACGAACATAAAGCAACTTGAATGATAGGCTACATGAACTATACTCATCAAGTTTTCCCATCAATCTTCAAGTCACGTAGTCGGCCTCTGACGTGACCTGCATTTGATGACCGATAAAGGACAGTGCTTGTCACCGAATATCAAGTAATGGAGACTTGATTCAAGGAGAGACGTCATGGACCCAGTTTGTGATACCACTCAGTGTACGGACATATCCCTGTGGGCAACATGTAGTTTGAAGTACCTCTGTCGAAATTAAGGTGAGAGTGCTTGACGTCCAAAAATAAGTGATTTTGCTTCGCTGTGGACAAAGGGCTGCAGTTGGAGCGTGTTCAGGAAAATCTCCCCCCAAAATGACTTCTATCACACCACAAACTGATAAACTGGTTCACCAGAGCAAGGGAGATAACGTCGAGAACAAGGGTGGAACCAAGGATGCGGTTATCTCCCGTGAACTTCGCGCAAAGGGGACGTGTGGGGGACACGTCACTCTTGACCCACGTGACCTTTCCCACCACAACTTGCAACTTAATCACTTCAGCAGCAATTTTCCTTCATTTACTCTCCGTTCAGCAGACAGTGAAAACAACCCCGAGCAAACACATTTGTCGTCTGCTCAGTCGGACCACAACAGAAAAGGATTTGTGTGTCCCGCAGTAATTGTGACAGGACAGATTTCGCCTGCGTCAGAGACAGTCCTACCCGGATCAGGTAAAACAGAAGACGATTCAGCCAGTGAAATAACCTCAGACGGAATTAAAGGCGGATTTACATCCATTGTTTACAACTATCCCGGATGTAGGTTATCATCTGCGGAAGAGAACAATCAATTGCTTTCGTACCAGTCGGGGACCACCGACCAGAGCTCCCACCTTACTTCATGTGAAAGCAAGGCAACGTTTGTCCAGTCCGAACACTGTGAGACAAATGCTGATGCAACTTCGAGTTTGTTGGCTGCCGGGAAAAGCGGAACACTTCAACCCAACGAAATAAAAAGTGGTGCAACTTCGAGTTTGTTGGCTGCCGGGAAAAGCGGAACACTTCAACCCAACGAAATAAAAAGTGGTGCAACTTCGAGTTTGTTGGCTGCCGGGAAAAGCGGAACACTTCGACCCAACGAGATAAAAAGTGGTGCAACTTCGAGTTTCTTGTCCACAGTGAAGACTAGAACTCTCACGCAAAGTGAAATAAAAAGTGGTTCCAATTCGAGTGTGTTTGCTACAGTAAAACCCGGACCACTCACACCCAGCGACATAAAAACTGGTTCAAATTCGAGTGTGTTGGCTGACGTAAAACCCGGATCACCCTCCTCCAGCGAAATAAAAGCGAATAATTATCAGAAGGAATACACCGACCCAGGTCAGCCCACAGACCGATGCTTAGGACTGCCTACGTCAACCGTATTAGGCGTGTTGAACAGTAATAAATCAGAACTGCTCAGTCCTACTGAAGTGAAACTTGAGCTGTCTTCTTTTGAGAATAATGAAACGAAAACCGGACTAGGATCGCAGCGTTCCCAACAGGAAACTTTACCTCGTTCTACTGCAGAATCGAAAACTGGATTAAGTGCTCCGGAACGTGGACAGTCTAGCTTCTGTTTGGGTGTCAACCGAGAAACGTTGAGATCTGCTTTGAATCAGTGCTTCGCTAACAGGGCATGGTGTCCAGAAAATCTTACAGGGGCTGAAAGAAAAGTCAGTGCTTCCAGCAAAGAAGCGGGGCTATCTGTCAAGAACGCCAATAGTTTTGAAAAACTAAACCCCAGGCTGGGTTTCAACTATCCAAACACTCACGGCGAACCAGTCAAAGATCCTTACGAAATTCAATTAAATCCGGTGTCTGTCGAGTCTGATCGTTTCAGCGCAGAGAGGCAATTACAAACAAAAGGAGACAACAATAGACTTCGCATGCATTCCGGAAATGCCAACCCCCACAGTCCTGTTACCATAGGAACGCACGCGCCGAGTCTGTCGCATTTCCACGAAAGTTTCTGCTGCGGTGGCACCGTCAACGTCCTTCCTCCAATCGTCGAACGCGCGGAGAGCGACGTCAAGCCTTTTCCACCAA
This sequence comes from Littorina saxatilis, assembly GCF_037325665.1. NCBI lineage: Eukaryota > Metazoa > Mollusca > Gastropoda > Littorinimorpha > Littorinidae > Littorina > Littorina saxatilis. Next base: position 35,726,445 of record NC_090255.1, read on the forward strand.
TTGCCGAGTACGAGGAGAGTGACGTCACGGCCGCCATGTTGTCTGACAGACTGGAGGCACAAAAGCTTCCTCTGCGAGGCAAGACATTGAGGGTAGAACCGTTCTTCGTGCGAAAAAAATCACACGAATGTGGCACTACCAACAACAGCAACAGCAACAACAACAACAACAACAACAACAACAACAACAACAACAACAACAACAGCAACAGACCAAACAAACCGAAAACACAGAACGATGAGGACCTTTTATTCACCAACGATGCCAACATTGCAAAACTGAGGACGCCGGTTCGCAAGCACCAGCTTCCTACCTTTGTTCTTCGCCGTACTTCTTCTTCTTCCTCTTCTTCAGACGCAGAACTTTCTCCCCTGGACCCGAACCTGTCGACTACACCTGGGAGAAGCGGCGCCAACAGAAAACTGGGCGTGAGTCAAGAGAACACGCAGGCAGGCCTCGGCCGCGGAAACGACTTGAAAACAAGAGAGGAAAACCCCGGAATACCAGTCTCAAACCAGAACGATCAAACTGTAAGCGCGCTACGAGATACAGACGGGAGCATGGCATCTCAAGATCCAGGTACAACGATTTGCAAGCCAGAGAGAGCCAAGGAAGTGTCAAATGTCAGGAGCCCTTGCAGTGACCAAAATCTGTCAGGGGAACATGGGGACGGCAGTGTGGTACCAGTCTGCAAGACTTCACAGTCACCTGATTCCCCCAGCCTGCGAACGAACCAGCAAACCTCTCTACGCACCGTATGTCCAGGAAGGAACATCGTTCAACCATCCCCCGAGCACCTTCCCCACGGCAAACAAGCGATGTACAACGTGAGCATGGTCGACGACAGCATACGTGTAGATATCAACCCGCAGGTCTCCACTCACGCTGAAGACCAGTCTGCTGCCAAGCGTTCCACCAACACCCCTAACGTGCGGATGCCAGGGAACAAAGGAAAATCCTGTCACCCGTCTGTCAGCGACGATGACGAGTTTCCAGACGACGGATGGCAGAAGTTTCACGAGTGGTCAGAGATGCGAGAAGGCCGCAGTATGAGCCTACACAAAGAAAGCCAACTTGTGTTGGATCTCGCGGCTCTCAAGAAGGTCCAGGCTGTTGAGGACGAGGTGAAAAGCTGGGTGGAGCGGCGAGTGGCAGCCATAGGGTCACAAGAGGCTTCTGCAGGAGATGGCCGAAGAAGCCGCCATCGCTCTCTGGATGACGTGACGGGGGATTACACGAAAGAAAATGAAGGGAAAACCTCGTGGAGACCTCCGCCTTTCCTGCCGTCCAATTCCGAAAAGTCTCTCTCTCCAGCACGGCGCACCTCCATTGTCGTCAGCCTGGACTCGGAAAAGGTGAGGCGAAACTCCGTGACCATTCTGCGACCCAAGACCCGCCGTGTGTCCATGTCCAACGCTTCCTCCCGATCCCAGTCCCCCTCCGATCGCGTCGCAGCTGCCCCGAAACGCCGCACTAGCACCAAGTCCATGCTGGGGAAGTTGATCCCCCCCGCGACCGTCCAGGTGGCCTCCACTGTCCCCGAAGTCGCCTCCGCTTTGGAGTTCCTGACGTGGACCCACCTCCTGTCCACCTACCCGCCAGGCGAGGTGCACAGCACCAGCATACAGAGATCGGAGATCATGGTCAGTATTCCGGTGTGTCGGGTCACTAAGGGAGGCTCTACGATCAGCGTCACCAGCGTGGAAGCCATCGAGCAGACCCTGTTCAACGTCCATCCAACCTTGCAGGTTCTTCTGGCCAATCCTCAGTCCAACGACGACAAGGTCCCCGGCGGTCCAGTTCCTCCTCCTCCTCCGCACGCTCTGTCCGCCTGTGTCGCTGATCCCCAAGCCCCAGCCTCGGTGTCAACGTCAGCGGCGACGTCACTTCCAGAAGCGGGAAAAGGGATAAAAGGTGAGTGTTCAACAATGATTTTATCAAACACATCATTCAGAAATGATTGAAAACAAATTAAAATGTTAAACAAATATAAACACGTACATCTATGCACAGGGGAAGTGATCAGCCGTCAAAAGTCACGTGACTGCCAAGAAATAAAGGGAACTAACTTCAATCTATTCTGGTGATTACTATTGTTGTCGATCTTTGTGCTATGGACCCATTGACGTCGGAACAAGTCAGTGTTAACAAATTGAATATAAAATCATAATACGTAATGTGTAACAATACACACACAAGGTACACACACTCTCAAACACACACACGCAAGCACACACACACACACACACACACACACACACACACACAAACACACACACACACACACACACACACACACACACACACACACACACACACACACACACACACACACACACACACACACTTGTCGCGAAAATCATGACCAAATCTGAGAAAATGGTCTTCAGGGGAGGCAATCATCTTGCAACACTACATGTGGCAATATACAGCGGTTGTTTCCCTTGTCAGACTATTTGATTTTTTTCGTCATAGCAAAAATCATACTTCAAACGTATTGTGGCTGTCAAGGGGTCGATGGTGCAGGTGGTGTTGTTTGTGACAGTCCAGGGCCGGACTAGGTAAGTACTAGGGGGGGGGGGGGGGGGTTACAGATGGGGGTCCAGGGTGGGGGTTGTAAGGGGACTTCGCCCCCTTGAAGCTGAACGTTTTTTGATGTTTCTGGAGGGAAAGGAAGCCTCTCCTTGAACGAAAAAGGTAAATTCGACAGCAAGCTGTATAGGCAATGAAGAGATGAGGGGGTGAGAGGTGCGATTTCTCCTCGGATTTCATGATGATCCAGATGCAACCCCCCCCCTCCCTCCCCCACAAAAAAAGCGTTTGGGAGGTACATGCTTAAGCGGGGGGGGGGGGGGGGGTTGCGCAACCCCTATAACCCCCCCCCCCCCTAGTCCGGCCCTGCAGTCCCTTTGTCATTGTTCTTGTTCAAAGGTAAAGGCTTAGTGTGTTTAAGATTGATAGTGAGTGTTGTTGTTGTTGTTGTTGTTGTTGTTGTTGTTGTTGGTGTTGTTGTTGATGTTGTTGTTGTTGTTGTTGGTGGTGGTGGTGTTGGTGTTGAGGTGGATGTGGTGTATTTGGGATACCGGGTGTTAATGCTGCTGTTGCTATATCTAATTCCGTTAAACAAAAAACGTGTTTATTACTTTGCGCCTTACCAAAGACACCCTCACCGTTATTTTGCACATGAGACTAAGCCTACGGTTTGTATGGCAGTTGTTTGCATAAACTCTGCATTTACTTAGAATCTAGAATCTGGTTCAAAACGTGAAGGCTTTACATGGCACGTGCGACGCAACATAATCTGGGGACAATTTAAATTATATTTGACGCAAAGTTTCAGCCCCACAACTAATAATTCAGTGTTTATGACTGTGTGAATGGTTGGTTCAGCTCAAAAAATGTGTAAACCAAACAGTGGTTTTCCAAATTTATTTCATTGTAGTTTGTTGTGTCATTTGCTATCCATTTAAAGATTTCATTGTGTAATATCCCTTTACTGTCAATCTTACTGAATCTTGTTGGACTTAATTTATTTATATATTTATTTATCATAAGCGCAGTATTCATTCTTTCATCTGTTTCTTTTCTACTGTCTCATATTTGTTTGTCTAAATTTCTGCCCTTTTTAAAATGATAATGTTTGCAAGATGGAAATGACTTGTCGACAAATATAGCATCGACACACGTTGGTTTAAATACACTTGTGTGCGGCGCAAGTCTCGAAATGAGGCTTTGTATGCATGCAAAGACTTCATGTGAAAAGAATATACATACATCAGGCAGGAGAAGTAAGAGTTAGTCATAAATTGGGTGAAGAGGAGTGAGGGAGGGGAAGGGGGGGGGGGGGGGGAGGGGAGGAGCTGAGAAAGGCCGAAGATAGGCCTTTGAGGTGTCAACGCCGGCGGCCGCGAGATATGTATTCCAATCATGTGAAATTCTTTCCTCCAACTCATGTCATTTGTATTTTCCGTTGACAGGTTCTGAAGACATGACGGCGGTGACTAATGTCTTTTTAATTTGTCTGCACTTCGTCCGGAGGGGGGGGGGGGGGGGGGAAGAGAGAGAGAGCGAGAGAGAGAGAGAGAGAGAGAGAGAGAGAGCGAGAGAGAGAGAGAGAGAGAAAGAGAGTGAGAGAGAGAGAAAGAGAGAGCTAGAGATAGTGGGAGAGAGAGAGAGAGAGAGAGAGAGAGAGAGAGAGAGAGAGAGAGAGAGAGAGAGAGAGAGAGAGAGAGAGAGAGAGAGAGAGAGAGAGAGACAATGACAAATTCTTTATTTACGAGGGTAATGGCATAAGCAAACAGGTGCTTTTTTACATCCTGCCCTCGCCCATGGGAGGGTTTAATCTAATGACAATACGTTTTAAAAATGTTGGAATATCAATTAAAGAAGTAATAAAAGTAAACGACAGACAAGCAAACGATTAATAGACTAAACAAACAAAAATATACATACAAACGAACATGACATATTATATTAGAGAGAGAGAGAGAGAGAGAGAGAGAGAGAGAGAGAGAGAGAGAGAGAGAGAGAGAGAGAGAGAGAGAGAGAGATGGCAACAAAGTGAAACAAGATCACACACACACACACACACACACACACACACACACACACACACACACACACACACACACACACACACACACACACGTCGCACAAAACAATACAATGCAACACAGGAAGACAGAGATAAACGGAAAGAGACATTCAGACGGAAAGACAGGCGGACAGACAGGCGGACATAGAGACAGACTTAAGGACAGACATAAGGACAGACAGACAGACAGATAGACTGACTGACTGACTGACAGACGAATGCGCAAACCTCATGCAGTTTTCTCTCTCTCTCTCTCTCTCTCTCTCTCTCTCTCTCAGTTGAGTCATCGCATATGCCCCTCTGGTTTACGTTTAGCGTCGATTGTGCCCATGTCCGTCCTCCCATCAGTGAAGCAACACAGCCACCTACAAAAAGACTCATATGGGACAGAGAAAAAGAGCAAGAGGTCAAAACTTTGATCCAGTCTGAAAGCTTTGTAAACAAACTGGCCGCTGCTACAGCTATGATCAAAGAGGACGCAGAGGGGTCAGTGGAGTTGTTTACGTGTGCTTTGAAAGACGCTGCTAAACCAATGGAAAGGGTGTTTAAAAATGACTCACCTTTAATCTCCGAAAACAAGTGGTTCGATTCTGAATGCCGAAAATTAAAAAGACAAACACGCAAGGCATTTCGGATGTACAAAAAGGAAAAGACAGGACAAGAGAAAGACAGGTTAAAGATGTTATACCTAACGGAGAGAAAGTCATACTCCAAAGTGCTCAAACAGAAAAAAGACAGTCATAAACAAAATAGAGTGAATAGCCTGCTGTTGAATATTTCTGACTCTCATGCATTTTGGAAGGAGATAAAGAAATTCAGGAGGAAACGTAAACCCGCAGGAACTATTGACAATCAGGCATGGTATGATCATTTTAAGAAAGTACTTAACGAGGATGATGACAGAAGGCATGTTCAAGAACATGACCATACTGACACTGAAGAAGAAAACGAACTTGACTGCGACATTCTCAACAGTGATATTACCGAAGAAGAAGTGAGGACTGCTTTAAGTGGCTTAAAAAAAGGGAAAGCAGCGGGACCAGATGGCGTTTTAAATGATCTCCTAAAAACCACAGGTGACACAATCGTCCCCTATCTTTTGACGTTGTTTAACGACCTTTTTAGGACTGGTGACTACCCTTCAGATTGGGCAAAGGCTATCATTCAACCAATATTTAAGAAAGGTGATGATGAGAACCCTGACAATTATAGAGGCGTCTCTTTGTTAAGTTGTGTGAGCAAGTTGTATACCAGTATTATGAATGCCCGTTTGACAGCGTGGGCTGAGGAAAACAACATTCTCTCTGAGTCACAGGCGGGTTTTAGAAAAAATTACTCCACAATTGACCACATGTTCACTCTTTATGCAGCAGTTACCAAGCAGCTTCAACTAAAAAAGAAGTTATATGTTGCTTTTGTGGACTTTCAAAAGGCGTTTGACACCGTTAAAAGGGATGTTTTGTGGAATGTTTTATTAAAGATTGGTGTAAAAGGAAGAATGTTTAACATGCTTAGGTCAATGTACTCATCTGTTCTCTCTTGCGTCCGATGTAACTCTGGCAATACTGATTATTTTGAATGCCTACAAGGCCTGAAGCAAGGCTGTCTAGCGAGCCCAACGCTTTTTTCGTTTCTTATAAACGAACTTGCCTCGGAAATAATATGTAAGGGCAGACACGGAATTCAAATGCTTCCCGGCGAGATCGAACTGTTTCTTTTGATGTTCGCTGACGACATTGCACTGCTATCATCGTCCATAGTGGGTTTGCAAAACCAACTGAACATCTTACATAACGTTTCAAAGCGTCTTGGGTTAAGGCTAAACATGAATAAAACCAATGTCGTTGTTTTTCGAAACGGTGGTCATTTAGCCAAAAGTGAGAAATGGTTCTACGGAAACGCGCAAGTATCAAGTGCTAGCTCTTACAAGTATCTCGGTCTGACATTCACAACCCAAGCCCGTTTGAATCTCTCTTTCAATGACGCAATCACCAGAGCCAAACAAGGTGTCATTGAGATTTTTAAAGTCTTATGGAATATAGGATGCCACGACATGGACATATTTTTCAAATTATTTGATGCGCAAATTGCTCCCATCTTGCTCTATGGCTCAGAACTATGGGGATGTTTTGACTGTTCACAGATTGAAAAGGTTCACATGTATGCCTGTAAAAGATTACTCGGGATCTCGTCAAACAGTCCAAACCAGATGGTGTATGGGGAACTTGGAAGATGCACTTTGTCAATCCTAGCAAATATCCGAAGCGTAAAGTACTGGTTGAGACTTAACTGTATGCCGGATTCGAGATATGCAAAGATGTCATACATCATGTTAAAAAACGCAGTTGAAAGGGGAAAACAGAATTGGGTCTCACAAGTTAAATGCCTCCTTTGCATGAATGGATTTGGAGATGTGTGGTTGAACGGGTCTGTAGGTAGGGAATGTGCGTTTATTAGAACATTACAGCAACGTCTGCAAGACTGCTTTGAGCAAAACTGGCACTGTAAACTTGATACAAGTGTGAGATTTGATGTATACAGGATGTTTAAAGGAGAACTTGAAAAAGAAAAGTATCTGGGTGTCATTGAAAACCAGTACATACGCAAAATGTACACAAAGTTCAGACTGGGCATTACACCATTGAAGGTAAATAAACTGCGCTATAATCCCGAGTGCGCTGAATCCAGAAATTGTACATTTTGTAAATCAACTGAAGAAAATGAAAACCACTTCCTGTTTAAATGCCCAGCTTACAATGCAATCCGTCAAAAGTACATTGGTGCTTGTTTTGACCTTGACCAGTTCTCCAACTCATCGTTGTGTATTTTACAGACTGACAACAAATTACGACTGATTGCATTGTCAAATTATGTGTTCTACGCGTTTAGACAAAGAGAAAATCAATTGTGAAATAGACCGGTATGATCGTACAACCCAAAATCCTTGTCTTCATCTTACTGTATTTTTTTTTCTTCTCTGTTTTTACTTCTTGTGCTAGGTGTTGATTTTAAGTTGCCTTGCTTCCGGACGGTCAAGTCCACTTTGTTCACATGCTAACTATTTCTCCCCCTTGTACATACACATTGTGTTTGATGCAATAAAAATTCGCCTTCGCCTTCGCCTTCTCTCTCTCTCTCTCTCTTTCTCTCTCTCTCCCTCCCTCCCTCTCTCTCTATGTCTGTCCGGCTGTCTCTCTGTCTCTGTCTCTCTCTCTCTCTTTCTCTCTCTATATACAGGGTGGGCCACAAAAAGAGGGACAAAATCAAACTCTCATATTTTCTAAGAAAATAATTGTTTCTTTCTGACCAGAATGTCATTTGTTGTTGTTAACCACACTACCAGTGTTTCTGAACTTATCAACCAAGCGTGTGATAGTATGACGATGTGGTATTTTCTTTCCAGGGTGTTCGCGTCGAAACTGTCTTTGAACCAGAGTAGGCGACTACAGTTCCACAATCTTGGTCCTCTCTTCGACGAAAAAGTGATCGTAGGGGTCCATTCTTCTGTCAGATAAAACTTACAGGTCTTCTGGATATATCATCTGAAAATCAGAAAGAAACAATTATTTTCTTGGAAAATATGAGAGTTTGATTTTGTCCCTCTTTTTGTGGCCCACGTCATCCAGCAGCGCGGGGCCTGGATTGAACATGTCATCAATTACTGACAAGAGCAACCAAATGTTCTTCGATTTCGAAATGCTTTGGTATAATAAAAATTTGAGATGTTGTCCACATCTGGTGAAAAAAATCTTGCGAAAATTCTTGTATTTGTAGAAACTATTACAGTTTCTTTTTGTCCCTCTTTTTGTGGTACACCCTGTATATATATTACTCAAAGGAAAAAGTTAGGGACCACTTACGCAAACAAACACAGCTTCCAAACCACCAAACAAAATTGAATCAAATTTGTAACATGTTTAATTGATTATCTCTGCGATCCCTTTTCCAAAATATGGTGAGATTTCATTCACGCATTACGTGTCAACAAGCTCTGAAACAACATGGGGGTCGAAAACAACATTTGCAAGTTTCGAACAGTTCAGTAATGGGTGTGTCGGCCGCGTTTTGCGATGCCTTCTGCAGTCCTGTTCCGCATCGAGTTTACCAGCTTCCTGCAGAAGGCCTGAGGAATCATGGCCTGCCATTCGATTTGCAGGAACTGAAGCAGTTGCTGCAGGTTCCTGGGGGTTGTTCCTCACTCGCCTGTCCAGCTCATCCCACAGGTGCTCGATGGGGTTGGAATCAGGGCTGCAAGCCGGCCAGTTTATCCTGGTGACACCAGCCTGCTGGATGAAGTGGTTGACCAGCCTCGCTCTGCGAGGTGTCGCGTTATCGTCCTGGAACACAGCCTGCACACCAATCTGGTGTAGAGCGTGTAGAACCAAAGGGGCGACAATCTCATCTCGGTAGCGCTGGCCCGTCAGGTTGCCAACAATGTGGTAGAGGTGGGTTCTGTGTCGAAAACTGAAGGCCCCCAACACCATGATGGAGCCCCCGCCGAAGGCCACCCTCTCCTGCACCAGACCGTTGTTGTACCGCTCACCCTTATGCCTCCACACACGAGCCCGACCGTCATGATGGTGCAGATTAAAGCGGGACTCATCGCTGAACAGCACATCGGCCCATTGCTGGCGTGTCCACCTGGCATGGTTGTGACAGAACGCCAAACGAGCCTGGCGATGAGCTGCTGTCAGTCGTGGCCGTACAGCTGGACGACGTGATCGCAGGCCAACTTCGTGCAGGCGTTTGCGGATGGTTTTCGCTGACGTTGGTGTTTGTTGCCACCCTCAGCTGGCCCCTGATGATGTTTGCAGTGGTGCCTCGCTGCTGCAGAGCTTGTCTTCTGATGAAGCGATCTTCACGCTGTGTTGTCTTCTTAGGCCGTCCTGACCTGGGCCTCTCCAGAACGCTGTTGGTGGCCTGGAACTTCTGATGCAGCCTGACCACGACAGAATGGGACACTCCAAGTCGTCTGCCCACTTCTCGCTTGCTTACGCCGTCTTGCAGCCATGCGATGGCCCGGGCTTTGTTGAAGGTGGTCACCTTTCGTCTGGGAGGCATAGTGAGAAGATGGTGGCTAGCGGAAAATCGCGGGGCTATAAAGCCTAACTGGTGACAACAGTTCACTCTCAACACATCCTCCCTGCACGTGCATAACGAATTTTTCATCTTTCTCGCCCAGGCTTGCCCACGCGCCAGCGTAACAATGGTCCACTTTTTGCAGTTTGGCAGTTTCTGTCTCGTGCCCTAGCCAGGCCTCCGTGGATCCCGAGCAAGTTTCCTGCTAACACAGCATTGCTCACCTACTGATGTGTACGGCCTGACAGCCGTTTGGTTTTTATAAACTTAGGAACAAGGAGTTTGGCACAGATGAAGTCAGCTGTTGTTTTCAAGGGCGGTCCCTAACTTTTGCCGTTCAGTATATATGTATGTATATGTGTGGACTGGGTGGCCGAGTGGTAACGCACTTGCGCTCGGAAGCGAGAGGTCGCGTGTTCGACCCTGGGTCAGGCCGCAATTTTCTCCCCCCTTTCCTAACCTAGGTGGTGGGTTCAAGTGCTAATCTTTCGGATGAGACGAAAAACCGAGGTCCCTTCGTGTACACTACACTGGGGTGTGCACGTTAAAGATCCCACGATTGACAAAAGGGTCTTTCCTGGCAAAATTGTAGAGGCATAGATAAAAATGTCCACCAAATACCCGTTTGACTTGGAATAATAGGCCGTGAAAGGTGAATGTTCGCCTCACAGGCTTGAGGTTTGCTGGTCGATGTGAATGCGTGATATATATTGTGTAA
>NC_090255.1:35741835-35768173 GCF_037325665.1 Littorina saxatilis
CGTGCGCATGCGTATTAGTAGGGATTCCCCCAATTTCCCCGACCTTGACCTTAATACTCTCGCTTAATACTTTGGCGTTCAAGTCAGTTCATGCATTGTGAACAGTGTTAGAAAGTTGACTTCGGGAGTTCCCACTTCGAAAAGAGGCCTCTACTTCCAGTGTTTCTTACTTCTAGTTCATGCATACGGGCCCAGGACAGTGTGTGTGTCGAAATATTCAGATGCAGGTTTAAAACCGGAGTCTATAAAACTTTGTGGCCGTTTGTACGCGGAGCCATTGACGATATCTTGAGTTTTCATTACATCGGAAAACGTCACTAGTTTGTGTGCTTGTTTGTGTTCGGAGATTCTAGGCTGAAAGTAAAAGGACAGCTTGAAGTAATTCATTCTGTGTTTATCTGTGCTTGAAAAGAAGACCACTGAAGTTAACGCCAGGAAAAATTGAGAAAAAAGAGGAAATAAACGACAAAAAGAAACATCATTTTTCAATCAGAGTTTCTGTGGTGGGAAGAACAAGAACAGAGTACTGTACATGAAAGAGCTCCGTACTAGTCTCAAGAACAAAGGATATCTGCAAAAAATTTCAATCAAACGAAGATTCTGATTTTATTTTTTGACTGAAAACGAAAGAGGACAACATGCCAGCGTTCTTTGATGAAGTGTTCTATGATGTCCCAGGTATGCGTTTTGCTTGTGCGTTATTTGATTATTGAATGGCGAAGAAGACTTTTTTGTATTCTTTGTTTTCAGTGTAGTTACATACACATTTTTACATTTAGTCAAGTTTTGACTAAATGTTTTAACGTAGGAGGGGGGGGGGGGGGAATCGAGACGAGGGTTGTGGTGTATGTGTGTGTGTGTGTGTGTGTGTGTGCGTGTGTGTGTGTGTGTAGAGCGATTCAGACTAAACTGCTGGACCGATCTTTATGAAATTTGACATGAGAGTTCCTGGGACTGATATCCCCGGAAGTTTTTTTCTTTGTTTCGATAAATACATTTGATGACGTCATATCCGGCTTTTTGTAAAAGTTGAGGCGGCACTGTCACACCCTCATTTTTCAATCAAATTGATTGAAATTTTGGCCAAGCAATCTTCGACGAAGGCCGGACTTCGGTATTGCATTTCAGCTTGTTGGCTTAAAAATTAATTAATGACTTTGGTCATTAAAAATCTGAAAATTGTAAAAAAAAAATTCTTTTCATAAAACGCTCTAAATTTACGTTCATCTTCATCATTTTCTGATTCCAAAAACATATAAATATGTTATATTTGGATTAAAAACAAGCTCTGAAAATTAAAAATATAAAAATTATGATCAAAATTAACTTCCCAAAATCGATTTAAAAACAATTTCATCTTATTCCTTGTCGGTTCCTGATTCTAAAAACATATAGATATGATATGTTTGGATTAAAAACATGCTCAGAAAGTTAAAACGAAGAGAGGTACAGTAAAGCGTGCTATGAAGCACAGCGCTACCGCGCCAAACAGGCTCGTCACTTTCACTGCCTTTTGCACTAGCGGCGGACTACGTTCAGTTTCATTCTGTGAGTTCCACAGCTTGACTAAATTTAGTAATTTCGCCATACGCGTCTTGTTAGAATATTTTACTTGTTCGTTAACAGTCAGCGAAAAATCTTTTGCTTTGAAACTGCACACACATACACACACACACACACACACACACACACACACACACACACACACACACACACGCTCGCACGCACGCACGCACGCACACACACACACACACGCACACACACACACACACGCATGGACGTACGCATACACACACATATGCAACACATGGAAAACAGAGAGAGGCAGAGAGACAGAGAGAGACAGAGAGACAGACAGAGAGACAGACAGACATAGATGATACATAATCAGCTTCACCAAATTCTTTATGTGTTTCATGTCATCATAGAACATCGCGTTGTTGTATGGTTTTCATTGTCATTTAGGTCATTTATTGTTCACAACACACAAAACACACACACACACACACACACACACACACACACACACACACATACACACACACACACACACACACACACACACACACACACACACACACACACACACACACACACACACACACAAACACAAACACACACACTGAAGCCCTTTTAGCATTTACTTATGGTCGTATATCTGTCTCGTTATTGGCTCACGTAAGTGTAGCATATGCGATCGTAACTTTGTCTGTCTGTGCGTGCGTGCGTATGTGCGTATGTGCGTGCGTGCGTGTGTATGTCCGTGGTAGAAACTCTAACATTTGAAGACGTCACATTACATTGACGTAACATTATGACGTAAGAGGGTTAGACGTCACGCGAAGGAAGTACTGAAAGTCTCGGTCATTATTATTTTGAGCGGGCCGAGACTAGTTGGCAGTCGTGTCCCTGTAAGTAGGCTACATGCAGACAGACAGATCTAGATCTAGTGTCTCGCTTTCTTGCACAGTTTCACCTATGCTCTTTCTGTGTGTGTGTGTGTGTGTGTGTGTGTGTGTGTGTGTGTGTGTGTGTGTGTGTGTGTGTGTGTGTGTGTGTGTGTGTGTGTGTGACGGAGTGATTGAGTTTGTGTTACTGTTTGTCGATTTCTTACGTGAGCCTTGATGGCTTCGCCTCTTGTTAGTTATGTTCCTTGGCCTCATATGACTCATGCACGCTAAAATTCCTTTTTTATGGGAACGTACATGGGTCTTCTCTTCCACCTTTATTTCTTCTCATCGGTCTTGGAACTTGACGGATAAACCAATAGTAGCGAGCCATGCGCCAATTAAAAGAAAAAGAAATTAGCTCAACTGCTATAATTAGTTTCATCGGATTAGTCATTACAAAGTAATAATAAAAATAATATACAGTACAGTATATTATATTTATTATTAATTTTTTTTTAAACTTGCCTCTCTCTACTTATCTGTATTATTTTGTATTCATTGCCATTCGCAATGTGTGTTTTGTCTCTTGTTTTGATTGACACCACTGTTCATCCCTTTTCTTTGTCCACAGACACAGACGATGAGATAACAGATCTGAAAAAGAGGAAGTACCCTGTGGATAGCGTTCAGCGACCAAATCTTCAAAGTGAGTAGAACGATGTGGTCGAATGGCTAGGACATCCACAATTCAATGAAGAACTGACAGTCTGAATATAAAAGCTTGGAGCAGCTATATAGTCTTAAAAAATAGTTCCTTAGCTCCATTGTGTTCCTTTTTTATTTTTATTTTTTACATAAAGTCAAGTTTTGACTAAATGTTTGAACATAACATAGACTGGGAATCGAGACGAGGGTTGTAGTGTATACATATATATATGTTACAGTCAAAACGGGAAATCAGTCATTACGGGTAATGACTAAAAGTTTTAGTCATTTCCGGAAATGACTGATTTGATCAGTCATTACCGGAATTGCCTAAAATCTTTAGGCATTACCCGTAAATGACTAAACTTTGTGAATATTTTTTACCCTTATTGCCTGACTGCTAGTTCATGTTCAGTCATTACTGGTAATGTCTAGAGCATATTTTTAGTCATTTACGGGTAATGACTAAAGATTTTAGGCATTTCCAGTAATGACTGATCAAAACCGTCATTTCCGGAAATGACTAAAAGGCGAGATAACAACACGTACACTCTTGCAACAAAACATGGGATTCTAAAAGGTTCGTATGAAAGGAGTGGGTTTGAACTATGTCCACAAAAACTCCTGGATACGGCAGACCTTAACTTGACACAATCCTGAGCCTGCGAGAAACAGTTATTCGCGGATCACAGAGTGGTGGGCAGGGTTATATCAAGTGCAACTGTGCAGGAACAAAAAAGTGTCGCACTAACAGGTGCAAGTGCTACAAATCAAAGATAAAATGCAACAGTCGCTGCCACCAAAGCCTGAACTGCCACAACAAATGAAATGTGTGTGTGTCTGTGTGTGCGTGCGTGTGTGTGTGTCATTTACTTCAATTTTCCATTGATTTATTCTATTTTACTCCAGATTTCTGTTCAATTTATCGAATGTGTATTTGTCATTACAGCGTCAAAGTGTGTGTTCAAGACGGTTTAGTTGCAAGGGGTATTGACAGGGGGAGGGAGAGAGAAAGAGAGAGAGAGAGAGAGAGAGAGAGAGAGAGAGAGAGAGACAGAGAGAGAGACAGAGAGAGAGACAGACAGACAGGCAGAGAGAGAGAGAGACAAAGAGAGAGAGAGAGAGAGGCACAGACAGAGAGAGACACAGACAAAGACAGAGAGAGAGATAATTCCATTTTCTTTAAATTTCTGTTCATTTTATCTTTTCTTTATTCCAAATTTCTGTTCATTTTATCTAATGTGTATTTGAAATAAAAGATTGACAAATGTTTAACATCAGAGTTGCGAATAGATTGAGAGATTATGCGGTTCGGGGTTTGAGCGCTTTATGGCGAAGGGAGTGCGTTCTATATAGCATTTCTATTGGCCGATCTGAGAAGTACACGCATTTAGTGCGCGTTTTATAGCAATTGGCTTTCGCACACACGGGTGCAACCTTCGTGTCTACCACTCTGTGTGTTTTATAGCCTTTACAACCAAATAAATTTAATGTGTTTTTGCTTGATTTTTGAATTATTACTAAGTTTAATATTGACTTATGTTAAATATTGTATGGAAACACAATATCATGCATAATTGGATAAAAATTAGATGATTGTGGGGGAGCAAACTATGAAGACTCACAATTTTTGTAATAATGGGATTCATCTCAGAACATTTAGTTCATGTTCAGTCATTACTGGTAATGTCTAGAGCATATTTTTAGTCATTTACGGGTAATGACTACAGTTTTTAGGCATTTCCAGTAATGACTGATCAAAACCGTCATTTCCAGAAATGACTAAAACTTTTAGTCATTACCCGTAATGACTGATTTTCCGTTTTGACTGTAACATATATATATATACGACTAGAGTCTGTGTGTCTGTGTGTCTGTGTGTCTGTGCGCGATGCACGGCCAAAGTTCTCGATGGATCTGTTTCAAATTTGGTGGGCATATTCAGGTACACCCGGGACAGGACACAACCTGGTCGATATTTCAACACGTGCTCTCAGCGCGCAGCGCTGAACCGATTTTGGTTTTTCTCTGTTTTTCTCTGGATCCATTCCCAGTAACTCTTCCTTATCTTCTCCAGTGTTTTCAGCGTTTATCTCCCTTCCTTCGTGTGGCGTCAATCAATATTCCCGTTACTACGTTACTATTTTTAGAATGTCACGATTGCACCCGTAAGTTGTCCTTACTGTAAAAGTGAAAAGGTCGAATCAATTTATAGCCACGCGAAAAATACACTGTCATCTATCTCTATATATTTATAGATATAGATATACATATATATATACGGCTTCTCTGTGTGTGTGTGTGTGTTTGTGTGTGTGTGTGGGCAACACCTGTGGATTGTAGAGTTCTGTTTGTGATGTGGTCTAGCGGCTTTGGTGTGTCAGTATGTTCAGGCCTTCCTTCGAGAAGCCATAACAGTTATTCTCAATCCCGTTTGAGTGGACTTTGCCTTCAAAGGTGATTGTGGTGTTTCGGCACTCAGTTACATTTGGCGTCGTCGACAGCGATGGGACTCAACATGAAATGTTCAGGCCACTGAATCATTTTCGTGCTGTTCCCATTCCACCTGGGAGGGACCTTAGCTTCTCCAGTGTTTTCAGCGTTTATCTCCCTTCCTTCGTGTGGCGTCAATCCATATTCCCGTTACTACGTTACTATTTTTAGAATGTCACTGCACTGTCCAGAACGCTTTCATTGCACCCGTAAGTTGTCCTTACTGTAAAAGTGAAAAGGTCGAATCAATTTATAGCCACGCGAAAAATACACTGTCATCTATCTCTATATATTTATAGATATAGATATACATATATATATACGGCTTCTGTGTGTGTGTGTGTTTGTGTGTGTGTGTGGGCAACACCTGTGGATTGTAGAGTTCTGTTTGTGATGGGGTCTGGCGGCTTTTGTCTGTCTGTACAATTACGCCGGAAAACTCCGAGAGAGAGAGACTCGCCCGCTTCCCTCTTTGCTTGCTCTGTCTGTATGTTCTGGCATTTGAGAAGCCATAACAGATAATATAGGGCTTAGAAATAAGCTCTAAAATTCTCAATCCCGTTTGACAGGACTTCGCCTTCAAAGGTGATTGTGGTGAACCGCCACGCTGTCTGTCTCTGTCTCGCGATTCACCCCGGCGAAGCCGGGTATTCCTTCTAGTATATATATATATATATATATGTGTGTGTGTGTGTGTGTGTGTGTGTGTGTGTGTGTGTGTGTGTGTGTGTGTGTGTGTGTGTGTGTGTGTGTGTATGCGGGAAATCGACGAAGTTATGTTGTGTCTGGGTGAAAAAAAATGCAGTGTGTTCTATTTCATTTTGTGAGTTCGACAGATTGACTAAATGTAGTAATTTGTCTTTTCGCGACTTGTTTCTTCTCAGTTTGTTGGTTTGCTGGTTTGTTTATTTGTTTCCTTGCTTATTAGTTTGTTCATTTCCTTTTTTTTAAAGTTTTATTTTATTTATTTGTCCATTGATTGATTGATTGATTGATTGATTGGTTTTTAGCTCAGACTCGAACCCACTCCTTCCAGCCAAATGTAACGTGAAATATAATTCAAATGAGACTTGAAAGTCACATTATGTTTTCAAATGTTGTTTTATATCTCATGCCAGAACTCGTCAATAACTTCACTAGTTGTTTTCTGCAGGCGCAAATGCACGGCGTATCTCCATCAATACATGCATACGCACCATGCGAGAAGGCAGTGGGAATTACGATAGTCAGCTAATTGGATGCGAGAACTTGGGCTCCTATGCTGATGAAGGTTTGTATTGATTCACACACACACACACACACACACACACACACACACACACACACACACACACCCACACACACACAAACACACACACCCAACACACACACACACACGCACACACATACGCACGAACGCACGCACACACGGACGCACACACCCTCGTACACACACACACACGCACGCACGCACGCACGCACACACGCACGCACGCACACGAACGCACGGACGTACTCACGCACGCACGTACGCACACACACACACACACACACACTCGCACGCACGCACTCACGCACTCACGCACGCATACACACACGCACGCACACAACATAATAGAGAGAGAGAGAGAGAGAGAGAGAGAGAGAGAGAGAGAGAGAGAGAGAGAGAGAGAGAGAGAGAGAGAGAGAGAGAGAGAGAGAGAGAGAGAGAGAGAGAGAGATCTCCAACTGTGGAGACATACCTGAGGTAACTTTAAAGTAAAAGTGCATTGCCCCCCCAAAAAACTGAACTGTATTATAGGTTTTAGGCAGAGAGAGAGAGAGAGAGAGAGACAATGACAATGACAATGACAAATCTTTATTTTTCGAGGGTGACAAGAATAAGCATAGATATGCTTTTTTGCATCTGGCCCTCGCCCTAAAGAGGGACTAAACTATTTTACTATAACTATGACTAGGGAAAAAAAGGTTACATAAAAACATTAATGGTAGAACATATAAGTTTATGTACATGAAGCGCATTATGTACAAGCATTGTAGATCATTAGGTAGTGTTCAAAATTGGGTGTAAAGCAATGAAGATAAACGGAAAGTAACCCAACAATACATTAGCTCAGCAAAACAATGTATTACAGAGCCAAATCTTCGTGATTTTGTCACAATAAACCATAATTCCGATAATGAACAACTGTATACAAAGAAAACATACCAATCAAGTTTATTTGTTCATAGAGTTCATTAAATGGAAAGAATATTTGGTTCTAAAAGAATCTGTGTTGGTGGATTGCCGCAGGGCGTCCGGAAGAGCGTTCCAGAGGCTGCTTCCTGAATAAACAAGACTTGATTTAAATAGGTCTATCCTAGGAAGAGGAGTGTTTAGTTTTATAAAGTGGTGCGAATTCTTCAAAGAGAACTTTGAGCAAATGGTTTCGGGTGCATTTTCTGTCATAATTTTATGCATCATTATTCCTTTGTTGTAATTCATTCTTGACTTCAGAGGTAGGACCCCTATGTTGATGTAGTCTGAGTCGGTGAGAGTAGTCTGTTTGAGTAATACTACTTTTAGCGCTCTTTTGTGTAATCTGCTGAGTAGCTTTAGGGAATTATCACTTGCAGAGTCCCATAGAGTGGATGCGTAATCAATAAGAGACTGAATATGAGCAGTGAAAAATAACTTCCTGGCTTGACAATTAAGGAAGTGTTTAATTCTAGATAAGAGGTACACTTTCTTTGACACTAATTTACTAAGTTGTTCAATGTGAGTTGACCAAGACAGGTTGTTATCGATGTGGACACCTAGAACTTTGTGATGGTCGACTTTTTCCACTATATTGCCGTCAATCATTAAATCGGGACCAGTTGAGGTAAAATTCTGTCGTTTTTGTCTAGTTGTAATTATCATATATTTGGTTTTCTTTGGGTTAAGAGACATGTGATTTAGGTCAGTCCATTCTGTCAGCTGGTTTAGACTTCCTTGGAGGGATTCTGATAAGCGAGTTAAATTTTTGTTACTGGAGTGAATTGTGGTATCATCTGCAAAAAGTTCACATAAATGTTGAATATAAAGGGGGAGGTCATTAACATATATTGAGAAGAGCAGAGGTCCTAATACCGATCCTTGTGGTACACCGTAATCTACAGCTTGCATGCTCGATGCTCTAGTGTTTGTAAGAACTGTCTGTTGTCTGACAGAGAGGAATGAACTAACAAGATTGATAGTATCATATCCGACGCCATACAAACCGAATTTTCTAAGCAATAATGTGTGATCAATTACGTCAAAGGCTTTTGCAAAGTCTACGAAAATGGCACCACAGAATTCATTATCGTTTATTTTGTCCAACCACTGATCAACAAGAGAGATTAAGGCAGTGTGGCAGGAATGCTTAGCTCTAAATCCTGATTGTTTAGGATGGAATAAGTTGTTTTGGTTGAAATGTGTTAGGATGTGTTTGTTGATATGCTTTTCCAGTGGTTTTGATAACACAGACAAAATGGAAATTGGCCTATAATTTGAGGGGTCTCTTTTGTCACCTGATTTAAACAGAGGAATGACTTTAGCCTGTTTCAGGGCGACTGGAAAATATTGTTTGTCTAAACAGAGATTGTAAATGCAGGTAAGTGTTTCAGAAATTAGAGAGAGAGAGAGAGAGAGAGAGAGAGAGAGAGAGAGAGAGAGAGAGAGAGAGAGAGAGAGAGAGAGAGAGAGAGAGAGAGAGAGAGAGAGAGAGAGAGAGAGAGGGAGAGAGAGAGAGACATTGCTAGACGTGTGCGAACCTGTCAGCACTGACTGAAATACAGCGATGATAAAAAAAGGCCGTTCTTTGTTTCTCATTTATTAAAATAATTACCATTGCTGCAGCGCATTTCCGAATATGTCACTCCAGTTGCATCTAAATGACAGTTTAGCGAAGGTCCGTCGGACTTCTGAAGGTCAAATTTGCCACACAGAAATTGTCCAAAATTGTCCAGAATTGCGTAGGGGAAGGGCTCCTAATATGGACCACTTTTTGTTTCATGCTGATAACTAGCTTGTTTTCTAGCAAAGAAGTTTCATTTTGTGTTTGGTAGTCCTTCTCTCTTAGGTCAACCGTTAGGCCTAGTTAGAGTGAATTAGCTTTGATAGATATTCAGTTAAAATTAAATACAGAAAAAAATCACAAATGGTTCATATTAGGAGCCTGGGCGCCCAATATGGACCAATATAGAGGCCTTCACGAATCACCGTTAAAAGCCCTTTCTACTTCAAAATAACATGATACAACTTAGTGTGTAAGTCAGACTAATTAAAATATAATTTAGATTTATCTGTTTTTGGTCGATGAAGGCATTATTTGAAGCACACCGGGAAACTAAAGAAGCTTATCAAAAACGGAGTGAAAATAAGTGAAATTATCAACTACCACGAAAAGATGATTATTTGACATATTTTTTTTTAAATCTAGGGTGCTAGCAAATTGCTCAAGGAATTCATGAAAATAGCTTATAGCTTTTATTTTTTGCGATTTGTTGAAGGTGGTCCATATTAGGGGAAACACACATACATTGACCATTTGCTATTATGTGTTGTTTGCAGTAGAAACTCGGGGTCAACACTGTTAAAATGTAACAAATACGGTCCTAGCTGTCATATTTAGCGATTTTTGTGTGTGATAAGAGCTTCTACTGTGGACAGAAACGAGTCCGTTTTAGGCATCAAATTTAGAGTAAACGCTGCCAAAAGTGACAAAAAGAGAAAAATCCTAACGGTTTTGAGGTTTGTGTTTCTGCAACTGTTTTGACATGTGCAAGTTATCCAGAGAGAGTGAATACAGCGAATGAAACTGTTTTGAGCGCTCTAGCGTCGTTAGTTTGTCAGAACAGGGGGTGGTCCATATTAGGAGCCGGTCCATATAAGAAGCCCTTCCCCTATTAGGACGTATTTGTCTAATTAACCCGGATATCTTGTGATAAATCATTCTAAATGTCACATCTTCGTCTGTGCTTTCACTGTCACAGATGACTAAGGTTAATTAATAAATGGAGAAACATGGGATGAATAATTAAACTTGTCTCATATATTAGAGCGTCTAACTTTATGCCTTGTTTGAAATGGACGTTGGCTGCACTTCATTTGTCAAGGGCTGTTACTGGACAGGAAAAGGTGATAGAAGTCGAGTTATGAGGAACCTGACTGTTCTCTTCTGGCCCAAGATGACATCCTGACAGGGGGTATGGAAGGAGAGAAAGGGGGAATGTACGTTCTGGCTCACCGATTCCGACAGACCCTAAATATTAACGCAAAATAGGCTTCTGGACTAAACTTTTACTAAAATGAAACATGCGACAAAATCAGAAAAATACTGCATAAATCCATACAAAAAAAATACAGTAAAGTAAGGTTGTTTTGAACCAATGCCGGGTCTGTCGGAATCAGTAACCCAGAACGTACATTCTCCCTTTCTCTGATACAACATTCTTAAGCTCAATACGCTCTCTCATTTACAAACTTTACTTCATATGTTCTTTCACTGTTAGAATTATATCTGATACATGCAATGTGACTGTCTAAACGAATAGTTAACTCTTTACAAGTGATTCTATTTTTACTTTTTCTTCCCGTCCTATTTGAATCCCCTTTTTTAAAAACTGCTTTTTCAGATCTTCTATATCGAGTGGCTTGTTATATTCAGCTCGTGTTTTTGTTTGAATACTTGCTTTCTTACTTTTGTAGTCATCAAAGTCTGTTTGTATCTGTTTGAATTCTTCGTCAGAAACTTTTGAATCTTCAAGTGCTTTACTGATAGACAGTTTTAGGCTAGACAATTTTGATGATGCAAGAGTGGAAATGGATTCGTGTTTTTCAAGCTTTTTCACAATTTTTTTCATTATAGCTGATGCTATAAATGATAAACCACCAACTGCTGCTGCGACACCGCCTAGGATTAGAGAAACTGGAGTCCCTACTCCGGTAGCTAACAGAATTGTTCCCGTTACACCTGCAGCTGATGCAAGGATAGTAGAACCAGTGCTGGCATTAGAAAGGCTGTTGTAAGTTGTTGAGTACTTACGTCTAGCGCGAGAATATTTTTCTAATTCATCTTCTAGTTGTTTTTGTATATTACTAATGTGTGCCAGTCTAAATTGTTGACTTTCTGCTGCACTTTCATCAATATTAGGATAAAGCTTCACACTGCTAGTCATCTTTTTAATGCAAAATATAAAATATTTATCTTAATTCTCACTGGCCAGTGTTTCTGCTAAGCTTTGAAGCTGTTCATTGCTTAACACCTTATCTGTATAGTAGAAAGCAATCAAATCAAGATAAGTAAGATTAATACTTCTTATTTCTGTTAAATTATTTATATCTGCGTTAACAACAACATTTTGGTTTGACGTCTGTTTTTTTATTGTGTTAGAATCCTTTTGAACAGCAATAAATACTCTGACTTCTTCAACATTTAATGGTCTCCAGTTGAGATTTATTCCTCTCATTAGAACAGTGTTTGTGGTTTCTTCCCTTTTCCTGACAACTATATCAAATATCATAGTTGCATTCTGCCCTATTGGAAGCTTGGGTATAAAATCGACAATGGTGTCAGCGTCCTTTTCAACACTTTGTTTTCTGTGAATGAGATAGTTGTTCTTATGGAAAGGTTTAACTGCAACTTCTCCCCTGCTGTTAATCGCAGGAACAAGGCTAACAATTAGTGGTTTAGCATTGATTGACTTACGGAATGTGTCGTCTTTTCCAACAAGAGTGTATGGACTCACAAATTCAAACTTCATTTCCCAGTCAATCTTTTTGATAACAGGACTAAGTACCCATTTTTTATTCTGATGTTTCCACATGTAGAATGTGTCATCGACAATTGGATCAGGTACATTAACATCACGGATTTGACCTAGTTTGAGGAATCTTGGTTTCTTTTCATCGTCGATTTCCTTTCTCTTGTAATGACCAGTGTCTGTAAACTCGAATGCATACACTGCACCAACTTCAGCATTGCTCTCAAAGTCGATAGCGTCTGCTAAATCTTTCAACTCTATAGTTGAACATGCAACAGGATAAATTATTGTAGGTCCACTCGACATTTTAATACTCAATATTTTATGGAACTATTTCCAATGTAATGTTAAACAAACAATCAACTGGTTGTCCACTTTGATTTTTCAGATCAATGTGTAGGAATTCATGACACCCTTCCTCCAAGTCCTTGAACTGAAGTGTCTTAAATGTTGGCACGTGCATTTTACAAAAAGAGGCATCACTCGGTGGAAGAATCCTAAGCAGATCAGAACGCTGATCATTAAACAGATTATAGGATGTGTTAAGCTCTCTCATGTGAACAAACAGTACACTGTTAACATCCATGTCAATGGGACGTGTTCCCTTGTATAAATTTGTAATTCCAAGCATATCAAGGAGTTTGGTTGGAAACTCAAATGATCTGTTTACTTCTCTAGTTTTGGGCATAGTAAGAGTAGCAATGAGACTTGCATGATTTAAACTCGCTGTAATACCTACTGGAGCAAACAATTCTTTCTCTAAAGTGCAGAAGTCATAGTAACCATCTTCTACAGAATGTGTTTTACCATTAATTCTAACCCAGTTGTTAGCCTTTTTTTTACTGATATTATACCAAGTAACCTTGTACATAATTTCATGCAGTGCAACTTTCATTCCTCCATTTTGATTGTTGATAGGGTTTGCAAGTTTAACTGGCACACTAGTCTTCACATTTGTTAGTGTGATAAACATTTTTTATTCAACAACAAAAATGATTCAGTATAAATTCAACAAAGACATTAAATACAAAACTGGACCATATTACAATCCAAAGACTATTTCTTTCCATGAGTTGGACTTTGCTGTAACAGAAACACAATCCATTCGCGTTAAAGTGCCTGACCCATTCCATTCTTACCTAAATCCCCCAATCAAAAATGATAGTGTTCCAAAGATGTGGAACTCTCACCCAATTCAGTTCTATCAGAATCAGTTAAACTTTGCAATATTCTGTGCAACCACAGGATGTGGAGTGTCCTATGCAGACCACATGAATAATTCAAACTTACTGACAAAGTGTGTGTACACATTTCACGTTTACTATCAGTGCAGGAGAATCTTGTCTGAACTTCAGGCACCAATGCCGCATGAAAAGAGCTGGAACCCATTCAACAATAGGATAAACATGAAAGTGTATGAGCGTCTCTGCAATGAATTCAATATAGATTTTAAGACCGACTTTAGGCAAAAGCAAGACAAAAACCATGGCATGGGAACACTATATTTATGGGGTGTCCACAGGAGGTATAATTTTGATTACTGGCCAGGTCATACATCTTTTTCTTCAAATGTGCAGGTACAGTTAGGATCAATAGAACAAGAGCACCACAATGCATGGACTACTTTTATATTAGACACCGGCAAAGGTTTCACTGGATCAGGTGTTGAAAGGATCAATGAATCTATCCGAACATATGCGTGGTGCTTGCTAGGCTCGCAGGCACAGACACGATCAAACATAATGAGAACAAGCACAGGGTTTGGTGCACAGAAACAGTTGTTATCAAATTTAGAAGATGTCATAAACTCTGCAGTTGATCTGCCTTCCAGCATCAAAAGGTATCAAGACTCTCTCCGTTATGCAAGATCAAAAGTTGACTTTGCTGTTGGTAACGGCCTTTACATGTTACCTTCTGATCTCCAGCTGCAGATTGGAACAATAACAAATTATAACAATGAAATCATTATTGCTAGTGACACCCAGCCGCTTGGAAAGGGTGAAGAACTGAATTCAGAAATCAGAACGATGCTACAGCCATATCACAATGAACAGAAACAAAGCGTGACAAGTGAAGATCACGCTGCAGGTGAAGATCATTCTGTCACTAGTGATGATCAAGCTGTTAGTATTAGTGATGATCATGAATCGCAGAAGACTGCTCTAGTAATTGGTGGAGTGGGTGTAGGCTTACTTTTGCTTTATTCTCGTTAGCAGAACACCTGCAATTAAAACTATTAGAGTCCAGAGATGTTCAGCCATGAAACCAACAACTTTACCTGCAAAAGATAACAGCCAGCTAACAATTGAACCAATGATTCCTGGAAGTGCATCCAAAGCTTTTGCTGCTAGTTTCTTTAATAGTTCTGCAATGTGTTTGAGTTGTTTCTTTACCCATCCCGGGTCAGATGGAGATGAAGGTGAAGGTGGAGGTGGAGGTGTGACAGTGCCACCTGTGAGTGCTAACACTAATGTGCTTATTGCAAATCCTAACGCAGTTAGTATACTAGCTATTGTGATTCCCTGCTCTCTGAAAAGCGTTCTAATTCTTTCAGCAAGAGTTGTGTCTTCGTAAAGGATTCTTTGAATTGTATTTTTTATTCTGCTGACCTGTGTTCTCAGTTGTTCTCTATTGTTACTTAGAACTTCTAACCTTATGGCTTTCTCCTCCTGCAAATCTTTTAAACGCTTAGAAATTCTGTTTTTTACTTCTTGTTCTAGGTTCAAATCATCAGCATCAGCAAGTTTTTGTTTCTCTTTGTTTATATCTTCATCCAGCTGACCTAGTTTTGACAGATTATTTGCTATTTCACCTCTGATGGTTTGTAGTGATTGATTAAGGGCTTCTATTTCTCTCATAGGTAATAGTTCATGTGGAGTCTTCAGTGAAGTTTCCTCAGAAAAAGAAGTCTCTATCTCTTGTATAAGTTGATCAGCCTCATCTGCAAGTTTATTAAGATCTTGCAATGGAACAGATTCTATTTGAGTAGCAGTTGGTAGTCCTAGTTCTGCTTGTTGAAGTAAGGAAACAACATGGGAAGATGATGACCGTGTGCTAGGCACAATATCTAATTGCCTAAGTCGATTAGCAGTAAGTTTTTGTTTTAGTGAAACTTTTGATAGAAACTTAGCAGGATTAGATTTATATGTAAGTTGGACTTTTTCTCCTTTATCGCTAGTTGTATATAAATGATTTGCTTCCATTTTGAACTGGTTTGGATCTAAAACATCAGGTTCTTCTCCTAAACTTTTGTAGAAATCTCTAACTTTACCTTCCAGAAGTTCATGTCGTGCCACCTCATAATGCAGTGAATGATGGTAGGGAACCAAAGGGATTGCTTCGCTCATGTCGTCCGCTGGCTCAAATAAATCTTCAAATCCACCTTCTGCCATTTGTAACTTATTTTTTATTTTGAAAATAAAAAAAGATGGCACAATCGTTCGGTTCTGTTCTTGATCCTTACAGAAGGCTGAAAGAACCTCTCGGGGTAAAAGGAATAAGGCAAACAGTTATAGTTACAAATAATCCTTCTACTATTGATCAGAATGAAATACTTACTGTTAGGTTTCCTAATCTAGGTAAGAACGATGTTATTGTACCGGGCACTGTAAGACTATCATTCAAATTAGAATTAGAATCTGGCTCAGATGAAAATAGGACTTTGGCTTATAATGTAGGAAGAGCAATTGTGAGGAAGATTACTGTCAAACTGGAAGGGCGGGAAGTGATGTCATTGAATAATGCAGATGTATTTTTAGTTTACGCAGATAATTGGTTGACCGACAATGAAAAGAAAAACAGAGTGTTTCAAGGGATTCAGTCAGACAATGGGATAAAAGTTAGAATAGGAGCAGGAGATAAAGCTGACAATAACAAAAAAGATAACGCTGTCAATGTTGCTTTTGGAAACAAATTTTGTATTCCACTTGACTTTGAACTCATAAATTCACATCCTCCCTTCTATCAAGGAGCATTGCGTGACAGGCTGTCATACGACCTGACTTTCAATAGTTATGATCGTGTTATGCTTTCACAAGACCCGGAAGCAAAGTATAAGGTGTCTGGAATTTCTTTAGAGTTTGATGTTGTAAACCATCCTGAACTGGCTAGACTTATAGAAAATCAGTACAGTTCTAAGCTGCCTATCTATTATGAAAGAGTGTTGAATCACAGTACACTTTCAAAAAGCCAGGCTGATCCAATCTGGAACATTAACTTGAATACACCAGCTAGGTCAATGAAGGGAATACTTATGTTGTTTGAGGAACCAAAAGATTCATATGAAAGGCAAATAGAAAAGTTTTACAATCCACTAATCAATAGAGTATATTGCACAATTGAAGGGCAGCCAAACCAAATATTTGCATCTGGCATGCTGCCATACCAACACTATGATGAAGCAAGAAAGTACTTTACTGGAGGAAGATTGAAAGACCCAACATCTGATCTTGTGGCTAAAGATCTACATTTACACGGTGTTGGCGTAGAAGATTTCTTGACAAATAAATATGCGTTATGGCTGGATCTCAGAACAACTGACGACAACAAACTGCATGGAAGTGGAAGGCGAATTGAAAACGGATCAGAAGGAATCACAATACAAATTGAAAAGGAAGTAGGGAGTAGTAGTAAATCAGTTAAGATCTACGTGTTTGTTGTGTCAGATGCGCAGTTAAACATCTCTGAAAGCAGATTACAGGATATTGTTTATTGAACGTGTTAAAATGAAGTATCTAGATTTTCTTCCAAAAGATCCACACTGTTCTTTGATTTGTGGGGCAACAGGTTGCGGCAAAACAAGATATGTTTTGGATTTATTACAGACTGTTTACATAAATCACTTTGAACACATAGTCATATTCTGTCCAACCATAAAGCATAACAGAACATACAAGGAGAGAAAATTCATATGGTCTGATCAAAATATATTTATTGTAAATCCTTCTGATCGTCTAAATGTTTGCTTGGAGCATTATTTCGATCTTTTTCAGAACACGCCAACACTGTTTATTATTGATGACTGTGCAGCAGAACGTGACATTGTTAGAAAGAAAAGTGCACTAGCAAAGCTTGCATTCAGTGGACGACATGCATTAATATCAGTTTGGATATTAACACAAAAATACAATGCAGTTCTGAAAGACTTTAGAGAGCAACTCAAAACAATAACATTGTTCTATTCAAAGGACCGTGACAGTTTTGAAGAGTGTCTTCGAGAAAATGATGTCATTGAAAACAAACAGGAGAGAGAAAGAATAAAGAATAATCTGAAATCTTCTAAGCACTCGAAACTGGTTTTAAAAACTGATCAACCAGTTCAGTATGTATGTTTGTAGAAATCCTTGCTAAGTTCTTGCTAAGTTCTTACTCAAGTTTTTACTAAGTTCTTGTCAAGTTCTTACTCAAGTTTTTACTAAGTTCTTGTTAAGTTCTTGTCAAGTTCTTGTCAAGTTCTTACTCAAGTTATTGTCAAGTTCTTACACAAGTTCTTGTCAAGTTCTTACCCAAGTTCTTGTTAAGTTCCTACCTAAGTTCTTACTCAAGTTCCTACCTAAGTTCTTACTCAAGTTCCTACCTAAGTTCTTGTTAAGTTCCTACCTAAGTTCTTACTCAAGTTTAATTACTAGATTTTAATTTTATTCTGCATCAAAATAAAATGAACTGTGATGAATTGCTGATGCAGACTGCTACAGATATTGAAATCTGTGACAGTAGGACTATACCTGATAAAAAAGAAAGATTGTATTCACTTGCTGTTTGTGGAAAAACAAAACACTACCTTGGGCAGCAGTTAACTGTGGAAGAAGTACAACATCTTTCCTCAGAAGATATAGAAAAGTATCATGGACGGTATGAATCAGTGCTTGGTTCTAAGATGGTTAGAAGTATTGGACAGACTGTTATAGGTTTGTACACAAAGATTTTTGGACATTTTACACCTCTCGACTCGGAGGAAGACTTAACACATGATCTAACTCATGACCCTGTTGTTTCCAAGTCCCTCGAATCTCTTGCCTGTGGCCTGTATTATCGATTTGGTTCTTTATTAGTACCATTTGTTGCTGGATTAATTACTTTCAAACACATTAATTTTCAGAATAAAAAAGATGACAGATCAGTTGAAGCAGACAGTGGAGCAGACGAAAATACCAGAAGTGAACACAGTGACAAAGAAACCTGGTAGAGTAGAAGCAGGAAAAAAACTAGCCGAATGGAACAGACAAAAAAAGTTAAATCAAAAGGCAAAGCAGAACATTATGTCTGAAGTTGAGCAGACACCAAACATTCCTGAAGTGACTAAGGTCACACAAACTGATCAAGAATTAAAATCTTCATTTCTATCATACAGAAAAGTAGCTGTAGCAGCTGTTGTTGGAGGAGGTGGATACTTGCTTTACAAACTTTGGCAAGGCAAATATAAAGTGTCAGAAACACCAAAATCAGAAACACCAAAATCAGAAACACCAAAACCAACAAACAAAGCAGCACAAACAATAAAAAAGCCCACAGTAGTACCTGCAGTGGATTCATTTCATATGGAATAATTTTAATATTTTAATTTTGATAACATAAAAATGAGTTCTGAAAAGACAATAGTTAATCTAGTTTATCACGCTGCAGTGATTGGAGGCTTGAGTGTAGGTTACACAATGCTGGGTAAAAGTCTCATCAGAATGAAACCAGCCGACTTGGGAAAGTTAGACTTCGAAGACGGTGCTAAACTAATTGGTGTTGTGACAGCTTCCTTTGCAACAAAAGACTTTTTGGTGAAGCAAGGAATTATTCCAGAAAATATAAACATGTAAGACAATAAAATGGCTAGCTTGGTTATGATGGTGGGAGGTGCGATTGTAAATGCGCTTGCATTTTCTGGCAGCAACTATTTGTTTTCTAAACTGCAAAATGGTGAAGAGAGGGAAAGGCACAACAAAGCCATGGAACAACTGGCGAAAGCACAGGATGAATACGAGAAGAAACGAATTGCGCAGTTAGACTTTATGAATGATAAACTCAGGCAGCAAGGACATGCAAACAAAACCTTTGCCAATGTTGATGCAGCCATTCAAGAATACTATCTCGTAACTGGAAAGAAAATGAAGACAAGTGCTCCTCCAAAACTGGGTGACTTTTATCAGCCTTCAGAAGAGCAGAAAATGGGCGAGATTGTTTTCATTGTTATTGGTATGGCTGTTGTTTACTTTATTGCGCGTGCTGTCAAATCTTAATATTCTGTCATTTAAAAAACCATGAGTGATGCTTTGTTATCTAAAATATATTATTCCCCAAAAGGATACTGGAAAGGAAGAACTGCTATTGACAAGCTCAGTGACGCAGCAGGTGTTTCTCAAGATATAGCAAAGAAATGGTTGTCAAAGCAGGCAGTTTGGCAGATCTATTTACCTGCACCAAGAAAAATTACACGACCACACTTTGTTAACATTAAACCGAATGACACTCATCAAATAGACCTGCTGTATTTACCGCATGACACAGTCAGAAGGAAGAAATATAAGTATGCACTGACTGTAGTTGATGTTGCAACAAGATACAAAGATGCTGAACCGTTGACAGAGAAAAGTGCTATAGCTACAGCTGTTGCCCTGCAAGAAATTTACAGACGTGGACCACTAAAGTATCCCAGAATGATTCAGTGCGATGATGGTAAGGAGTTTAAAGGAGCTGTCAACCAGCTTCTGTTAAAACATCATGTTACAGTGAAGAGAGGTATTCCAGGAAACCACAGGTCACAGGCTATTGTTGAGAGCTTTAACAAACAGTTGGCAGAAAAACTGTTTTCATATCAGTACCATCAGGAATTTTTGGACACAGAAAGTAAATTGCGTAACACTGAATGGGTCAAAAGATTACCATCAGTACTTAGAGCAATGAATCTGGAGGTATTTAAAGCTACAGGGTTAAGACCAGTTGATGCAATCAAACAGAAAACAATACCTGTTGCTCCAAAGTCAACAACACCAGTGGCATTACTACCTTTCAATCAGAAAGTCAGATATTTATATGCACCCGGTGAAGCTGAGGGTGACAGCAGGAAGCGTGCAACGGATCCAATCTGGAGTATTAACATTCATGAAATCAAGAGAGTAGTAGAGACAAATCCACCTATATATTACTTGAGAGAACCAGCACCGCAAAGAGCCTTTGTAAAAGAGGAATTACAATTAGTTCCACGTGGTACAAATGTTAAATGATTTTTTATTTCAGATTTTATAGTGTTAACAAAAATGGAAGCAACTTCATTTTTTTTAATTTATATTTTTATTTTGAGTTATAAAATCAAACTCACAGCGATGGAAGACTCTGTATTAGAATCTTTATCGACAGTATTTGACACCGTTGAATTACAAGTAACGGATCCTCAAAATGTGCAGTCCAGTGTGCAAGACGCCATTGAACAAATTCCAAACAATTTGTTGATTGAACCTCCAGTAAAAGTGCAGATAGTCAGTTTAATAAAATACAAAACAGTCAGTGATGAGGTGCTAGAAGTTCATGTTTCAACCAGACAACTAGCACTTAATTCTATGGCAGAATTGAATGGAAACTGGGCAGATGAAATGATGAAACGGTTTGAGCAAGCTGCAGAGGATGCAAAGATGAAAGGATCCGGATGGTCAGAAGGTGAAATTCTAAAAATAGAATTGAAGCTAAGTAAATTTGCCCCCATCAGAGGTAGAAGTTACATACCTTTACCTCCTGCTCTTGTCAAAAAACGTGCTGTGCTGAACATAAAGAATGATGATGACAAATGTTTTATGTGGTGTGTTCTGGCAAGACTGTACAGTGTAAAGAAAAATGCAGAAAGAGTGTCTAACTATCATGCATACAGAAATAAACTAAACTTTACTGGTATTGAATTTCCTGTCAGCATTACAAGCATTGACAAATTTGAACAGCAAAACAAACCCATCACCGTAAATGTTTACACGTGGGATGAGGAAGATGAACTGAAACCAGTCAGAATATCAAAGAACTCACCAACGATTGGTGATTGTGATACTAACCATGTTGACATGTTACTAATGACTGATGGTGTAAAATATCATTACACTTTGATTCGTACAATGAGTAGACTGATGGCGAGCACAAGCAATCACAATAGTAAACAAGACTTTTGTAGGCGATGTCTCTTGCGTATTCCATCAATTCATGCAGCACTTATACACAAGCAACATTGTAAGAGCGTTGATGATGCGGTTGTGAAGTTAACAACACCACCGCCAGACAGCAAAGTGTATTTTAAGAATGTATGCAAACTACAGAAAAGTCCTTATGTTGTTTATGCTGACTTTGAATCTATCATTGTGCCATATGAAGGACCTTTACCAAAAGACCTACCTAAAACAGTAACTCTAAGTAATCATCAAGTCTGTTCATATGCATTTATTGTTGTTAGTTCAGATGGTAAACATTCTAAACCGCAATTGTACAGAGGACCTAATGCAGCAAAGAACTTCTTACAGCAAATGAACCAAGTGCGAAATGACTGCTCCAAACAACTGAATCTTTCAGACATTGTTATGAAACCTGAAGACCAAGAACAGTTTAACTCTACCACACAGTGTTGGATATGCGAACAAAGTCTAACACCAAACACAGACAATCCAATAGTAAGAGATCATGATCATGTAAGTGGGCAGTTCCGAGGAGCAGCACACAGCAAATGTAATCTACAATTAAAGTTTGATCCTAAGACTTGGAAGCTTCCAATCTTCTTCCATAACTTGCGCGGTTATGATTCACATCTGATCATGCAGGCAGTAACTGATGAATACAAAGCAAGATGCATTGCGCAGTCTTCAGAAAAGTACATGGCCTTTACTCTGAATAGTTTATACTTCTACGATTCTGCTCAACATCTGATGGGAACACTTGAGTCTTTATCTTCATCACTAACTGCTTTCCCAATCACATGTAAGTACTTTGACAGTGACTTAGTTAGAAAGGGAGTCTATCCATATGAATACATGGATTCGTGGGAGAGGTTTGATGAAGATGAGTTACCACCAAAGGATGCTTACTTCTCACGGCTGAAGAGTAAAGGTATAAGTGACGAAGACTATGAACACGCTAAGACTGCATGGAATAAATTAGGATGTAATACAATGGGTGATTATCATGATCAATATTTGTTGGCTGATGTTTGTTTACTTGCAGATATATTTGAGAATTACAGAAGAACATGTATGAAGCACTACAATCTAGATCCTTCACATTACATATCTGCACCAGGCATGAGCTGGGATGCATTTCTTAGATTTACAGGAGTAAAGATTGACTTGCTATCAGATCTACCTACACTTCAGATGATTGAAAATGGACTACGTGGAGGAATCAGTATGGCTTCACACAATTACTGCAAAGCCAACAACAAATACTTGGACGACTTTGATCCTATGAAACCTTCTAATTACATCATGTATCTAGATGCAAACAATTTGTATGGTTGGGCAATGTGTCAGACGCTTCCACTTCGGAATTTTAAGATCTATTCAGGACCATTTTCACAATGTGTTGTGCTGACAATATTAAAAGCAGGCCCAGACAGTCGAAAGGGATGGATACTAGAAGTTGACTTAGACTATCCACTATCACTTCATGATCTACATAATGATTATCCTTTAGCGGCTGAGAGGTTAAAAGTAAACCCAAGAGAACCTCCAAAGCTGGTGCCCAATCTGTTTCACAAAAAGAAGTATGTGTGTCACTACAGACTGTTACAGTTTTACATTAGACATGGATTAATTTTGAAGGCTGTTCATCGTATAATTTTATTTGATCAAGAACAGTTTATGAAACCTTACATCATGAAAAACACAGAACTGAGAACCAAAGCCGCTGATGCATCAGAGAAAGACTTTTTTAAACTGATGAACAACAGTTGCTTTGGTAAGACAATGGAAAACCCACACAAGAGAAAGGATGTTAGACTTGTTACAAGAGAAAATGAGGCCATCAAGCTGACATCCAAACCACAGTATCAAAACTTTAAATACTTTCATGAACAGCTGTATGGTATCTTAATGAAAAAACTTGTAGTCAAGCTTGACAAACCAGTATTCATAGGCTTTACTGTGCTAGAGTTGTCAAAACTGTTGATGCTTGAGTTTTTGTATGATTATTTGAAACCAAGATATCCCAAATCGAGAGTACTTTACACAGACACAGATTCATTCTTACTTGACATTCCAGCGGATGACATTTACAAAGATCTAGAAGCTGAAAGTCCTGCAGTAAAAGGAAAAGATTCTTTTTATGACACTTGCGACTACCCTAAAGAATCACCATTGCACTCAAATGTTAACAAGAAGGTTATTGGAAAGATGAAAGATGAAATGAATGGGAAGATAATTAAGGAGTATGTTGGATTGCGTGCAAAGATGTACAGTGTTGCAAGTGAGAAAGGGGTGGTTAAAAAAGCAAAGGGTGTAAGCAAACAGGTTGTAAAGTCGAGCATATCGCATGATAACTACAAGGAAGCACTGTTTCAGAAGCGAGTGTTTCACCATGACAACCCTAAGATCAGTTCCGCGCTTCATCAGATCAACACAACTATTGTAAACAAGAAATCTTTAGATGCTAATGACACAAAGCGCGTTTATTCATCACCAGAATATTCTTATGCAATTGGACACTGGAGAACAAACGCAAATAGTCTGAGTGTGTAATAAGAATTTTTGTCAATCGGGAAAACCCGCTATGACAGCTTTGTTTTGACTGCAGCGGGGGAGAGGAAGTTGCTTGCGTTTGGGAAGTGTTTGTGAAAGGGGAGTTAGTAGGCTTTGTTGAGTTTCAAAGCAGCCACCAAGTACACTTATCAAAAGCTTGAATAAAATAAACAAGTCAATTGAATAAGTTAACACTCGGCGGCCGCCCGAAGGCAGCCTAAATATTGAAGCGTAGTGAAGCGTAGTGAAGCGTAGTGAAGCGTAGTGAAGCGAAGCGTTGAAACAGAGTGAAGCAAAAACAATAACACAGCTGAAGCAGGGTGTTGAAGCAGGATGATTAAGAAGACAGCCAAAGCAGGGCAGGCGCAGCAAACCGTACATGCATGATCGTTACTATATTTAGAATCACGTCATTACTATTTTTGAAACCGTACATGCATGATCGTTACTATATTTAGAATCACGTCATTACTATTTTTGAAACCGTACATGCATGATCGTTACTATATTTAGAATCACGTCATTACTATTTTTGAAACCGTACATGCATGATCGTTACTATATTTAAACACTTGTCTAACAGTGCAGGTGCAGTGTGATACTTCTGTTGTTGCGCACAAACAAGCACTGTAAGTCTAAGACTGGGACTGTTGGAGCTCTGATGTGACAGGAATATGCGGCGTTTCTGACCAGTACTCTCTGTACTCTTCGATCTGGAGCATCTCTTCGATTTGTTTAAGTTTGCCCATGATAAAACTGATTGGCAAACCAACAGTGGTAAATCGCGGAAATGCATAAAGCGATCTAGCAACGGCGCGTAGTCTACGCGCATGAACATCGGAATAGCCAGTTTTTGCTTTCAACCAGTCAGCCCACGTTTCTTTCATTCTCCCTTCTTTTCTTTGCTTCTCCTGCCATTGTTTGCACATAATCAAAAACTGTCCAAACTGAATGTAAATTAAGATTTGTTGTGCGTCCTGTCTTTTGAGATTTCTCATCCCTTTTTGCAGTCTTTCCACAATATCTTTTTCATTTTCTGCTTGAGCAAAATAAGCATTTGTGAAAGCTTCTGTGGATATAGCATGGCTAACATCTGCTTGGTTTGAAACGAGATAGTGATGTAAATCACTTGGCGTTGTTGGTTCTACTCTCTTTTTCTTTCCGTCTTTTTCTTTGAACAAATCTTCTATCTTCCTTTTTGGTTTTTTGGGTAGTCTCATTAATCCTTCTGTTTTAGCCTTAACTGCTATTAAGGCCATCTGCTCAAAATATTTTCTATTCTCTTCTAGTACATGCTGTTCTTCTTCTGTCCAAAATTCTGATGGTGTTGGCGCTGGTAGTGGGACATTACAAGCTTGTTCCATGTCAGGTAGAATTAAAGTTGTTGGCCGCCTAGAATAATCTAACAATTCTTGATGTCCTGAGCTAACCCTATAGATTCTTGAGACAGGCAAAACACTTTTCTCACAGAAAACACGTCTTCACACCACCACAGCACCAGGAAAAATGACAAACACACGCTGGCTCTTTGGAGAGCGTCTAAAAATAAAGTGGCTTAACCAGGTTGCAGGCCTGGCAAACACACGCTGGCTGTTTGGAGAGCGTCTAAAAATAAAGTGGCTTAACCAGGTTCTGGGTTACTGATTCCGACAGACCCGGAATTGGTTCAAAACAACCTTACTTTACTGTATTTTTTTTGTATGGATTTATGCAGTATTTTTCTGATTTTGTCGCATGTTTCATTTTAGTAAAAGTTTAGTCCAGAAGCCTATTTTGCGTTAATATTTAGGGTCTGTCGGAATCGGTGAGCCAGAACGTACATTCCCCCTTTCTCTCTGAAGGACTCTGTGTATGTGTGTGTATATTGGATGGGGGAGGGATGTGATATGGGGATGTTCGATGTGGGGGGAGGGGGGGGGAGGCGGTTGGTGTCGGTCTCCAATTCTACACCGTTGGACTCGAGCTTTTATCAGGCATGAATATGATTTAGACTCTTGTTAACGCTGTCTTACCGAAATGATACTACTAATAGGTTGAGTATTGAGGGACGGCCGGTTCAAAGTTTAAAGTAACTCTACTTTTTGGGACCTTTGTTTAGCTGTAGAGTCCATATTTTGCCGTTGACAAACACACACACAAAAACACCCAAAAGTTAGTTTTGCTGCACAATTGTTACAGGTTTTTGTCATAGTCAGTAAATGCATTATATCTTATTGCTGTTATTGTTTTCTTCTCTCATTCCTCATCCTGTACCTTGCACGCTATTTTTTCTGAGTTCATTTTCTTGTCTTTTAATCTTTTTTTTAAATGTTGTTT
>NC_090255.1:35768373-35798373 GCF_037325665.1 Littorina saxatilis
CATAGAAAAGTCCACCCTCAATCACGTAAGCTTCACAGGCGTGCGTAAAGCATTGTTTGAACAATATAGCTGCCAAATCGCTGAGCAAACAAATGCAAATGGCAGCTGCCTGTCTCGAAAAGCGCGGGACGATGTTTAGTGCAGGTTTTATTCATGAAAACCAGTGCGAAATGTTTAACAAATTGTGGAGCATTGTTTTGGCAGACCCTGACCAGTCTCGCGGTGAATACATGAGTAACAGTTTTCGTCAATGCTTAATTTATTCAATAAAATAAAGCGCACCACTTGCCCTTTTGTTCGGACGAATGTCAGATTTAACAGCTGACGTAAAGTTTGATAACCTGCACTCCCATCCTTTTTTCGACAAGAACTTTTTAAACTTTAATTCAATCTTTATTATTCTCTCTCAGCTGTTTTCAGGCATACACACCTTTCTCTTTCCGTTGTGAGGTGGGTCACTGTGGGATCATAACGCGTTTTTAAGGCAGAGCCACACCTTCCCTTCCTATCTCATTGTTCCGCTGGCGATCATGAATTTTAACACTCCGAGGTTTATTAAGGAGGTTTCACGTGAATGTTTTAATCCTCTGTCTTTGATCTTCAAACATTGCGTGTTCTGGCCGGGGTTTAATTGGCCGGGGGATGGGATTTGTTTGAGAAGGGATGGAGTGGGGGGGAACTGAAGGGGGGAAGGAGGTGGGGTGGGATACATTGGCATGCCGTTTATGTTGTCACGAAGTCGAAACCTGCTTTGTCGCCCAGCAAATACTACAACTAGGGGTTAATTAAATCATGCGGTATTAAACAATTGTGAAGTGATCACTGAGCGACTGAATTTAGAGTACGCTTGAACTTTTTAAATTGTGTGTTTGTGCTGAATTAATGAGGCGTTTGACACGTTGCATTACGTCATTCAGTCTGAGTCATGAATACATGTTGTGTAAAATGACTTGTCGTTTGTTCGTCTTTTTAACGATTTGATTATCTTTAAACTCTCTGTCCCTGTCTCTGTGTGTGTTCGTTCTGTCTGTCTCTGTCTCTATCTCTGTCTGTCTATCTGTCTGTCTATCTGTCTGTCTATCTGGCTGTCTATCTGGCTGTCTATCTGGCTGTCTATCTGGCTGTCTATCTGTCTGTCTATCTGTCTGTCTATCTGGCTGTCTATCTGGCTGTCTATCTGGCTGTCTATCTGTCTGTCTATCTGGCTGTCTATCTGGCTGTCTATCTGGCTGTCTATCTGGCTGTCTATCTGGCTGTCTATCTGGCTGTCTATCTATCTGTCTGTCTATCTGTCTGTCTATCTGGCTGTCTATCTGGCTGTCTATCTGGCTGTCTATCTGGCTGTCTATCTGTCTGTCTATCTGGCTGTCTATCTGGCTGTCTATCTGGCTGTCTATCTGTCAGTCTTTCTGGCTGTCTATCTGTCCGTCTTTCTGGCTGTCTATCTGTCCGTCTTTCTGGCTGTCTATCTGTCAGTCTTTCTGGCTGTCTATCTGTCCGTCTTTCTGGCTGTCTATCTGGCTGTCTATCTGGCTGTCTATCTGGCTGTCTATCTATCTGTCTGTCTATCTGTCTGTCTATCTGGCTGTCTATCTGGCTGTCTATCTGGCTGTCTATCTGGCTGTCTATCTGGCGGTCTATCTGGCTGTCTATCTGGCTGTCTATCTGGCTGTCTATCTATCTGTCTGTCTATCTGTCCGTCTTTCTGTCTGTCTATCTGGCTGTCTATCTGGCTGTCTATCTGTCTGTCTATCTGTCTGTCTATCTGGCTGTCTATCTGGCTGTCTATCTGGCTGTCTATCTGGCTGTCTATCTGTCTGTCTATCTGTCTGTCTATCTGGCTGTCTATCTGGCTGTCTATCTGGCTGTCTATCTGTCTGTCTATCTGGCTGTCTATCTGGCTGTCTATCTGGCTGTCTATCTGGCTGTCTATCTGGCTGTCTATCTGGCTGTCTGTCTATCTGTCTGTCTATCTGGCTGTCTATCTGGCTGTCTATCTGGCTGTCTATCTGGCTGTCTATCTGGCTGTCTATCTGGCGGTCTATCTGGCTGTCTATCTGGCTGTCTATCTGGCTGTCTATCTGGCTGTCTATCTGGCTGTCTATCTGGCTGTCTATCTGTCTGTCTATCTGGCGGTCTATCTGGCTGTCTATCTGGCTGTCTGTGCCTCTCGTTTTCTCTTCCTTTCTATGTCTTCCACCTGGTTACTTTGTATTTGTGTTCGTCCCCCCCCCCCCCCACCCCCGACTATCTTTTTTTTTTTTTTTTTTAAAAGATTTAAAGATTAAACTGAGTCATTTGCATACATTTCTTAATGGCATAATTCCTCTAATAGCCAATTAACACAAAATATAATGTGGAGACCACTTTTTTGTCAGAGGTATGTAAGCAAATAATATCACCCGGTGAGATAATCAAATCACACTGTATTCTAGATACCTCTATTTTCGTCAGGGTGGAATATAACGACTTATATCGCCCTGTGAGATAATCTATTTTTTTGTATATCAGTAAAGACTTCCAGTTCTGTCGGAGTGGTATATAGCAAATGATATCACCCTATTGCAGTGCAACATATGAGCGGGATCGGGGTAGGGGAGAGAGAGAGGGGGAGGGGGGAGGGGGGGGAGGGGGGGGGGGGGGGGCAGGGTGTGTTCACACCATCTTTTCCAAACTGGTGCGTTACCATGGCGACAGTGTTTTATTAAAAACAATATTGCCCTATGAGATAATCTATATTATTGTTTCTCTGATCCGTTGCAGTGGAAACAGCACAGCAGCTGATGTTAGTTGGAGGCGTTCACACCATCATTTCCATGTTGAGGCGTTACCATGACGACAGGGACATCCTGGAGAATGGCTGTCGGGCGCTGGGCAGTTTTGCGTTGTATGGTAAACATCTTTTCTTTGTTACAGTGTGGAGGAGTCGCATAAAGAGAAGGAAAGGTTATTTTGGAGGGAGATACAATTCTAAGTATAAATGTAACGGAGATCAGAACAGGGAGATTATTAGAGGAGTAACAGAAACTAAAACTGAACAAGCTAAAACAAACGCACGAGTTTACACTAACACACGCGTATGCAGCATTCCGCGACACATACACACACACACACACACACACACACACACACACACACACACACACACACATACACACACACACACACACACACACACACACACTCACACACACAGTGACACGTAAAAGACCTCGGTCATTCTGCCATTAGTGCAGGTGGCCGATTACACTGACCTAAGCACGCAGACACCTGGGTAGCGCGACTCTTGTGTGATGCTAGCTTTGCACTGACAGGAAGCGACCCGACTGTCCCAGCATCCGGATATTTGAGAATAAAAAAAAATTAAAAAAACTAACTGACTGACTGACTAATCTTATGCTCGATCATTTCAGATGAGACGTGCCTCGATGTCGCTCAAGCCGGGGCCACAGAGACAGTTCTCCAAGCCATGAACTCGCCACACAACGATGTGGGCGTCAAAGACAGCTGCTGCTGGGCCTTGGCCTGTCTTACTTCTATAGGTGAGGCAGTGAGTGAGTCGGTAGAGTAAGTCATGTGTCAGTGAGTGAATAAATTAGTTTGTGAGCGAGCAGGCATTGCTGGCAGGAGTGAAACCTCCACACAGTAATGTCTGCGTCAACGACAGCTGCTGCTCGCATTAGTTAACAAGTTTAGTCATTAAGTAAGCTAGTTATTTTTATTTTTGTATTTTTGTATTTTTTTTTGAAAAATTAAAAAAAAAAGAGAGAGAGAGAGAGAGGCAAAAAAGACGGGTTGAAGCAGCCTGCATGCAACTGAGGTAAAAAAAAAAGGAAAAAAAAGAAAAAGAAAGCTAGTGATTAAGTTGGCGAGCGAGTGAGTAAGACAGTCAAACAGTAAAACGGACAGTGTGCTTAAAGTCATGAAACCTTTGCACAACGTTGCCTGCGTCAAAGACAGCTGCTACTGGGCATTGGCTTGCCGTACTTGAAAAGGTGAGTCATTTGGAGAGTATGTGAGTTAGCAGACAGTGCTGGAAGCGATGACATCTCCTGAGAATGATGTATCTATTAAAGATAGCTGCTGCTGGGCACTAGCCTATCTAACAAAGGTGAGTCAATGAGTGCCGTGGGTGAGCTGGAAGCAATGAAATCACACAAAGATATCTGTTTAAGACAGCTGTTGCGCGGGGAATTGGCCTGCCTTACTTTCAAGATGTGAGTCAGTGAGTAAGAAAGTCATGAGCGAGAGCGTGATTTTATGAGTGAGTGAGTGAGTTAGAGGGTAAATAGGACTGGTGGAGTAACTTAGTGAGTTAGTAATCAGTGCATGAACCAGTCTCCACAAAAGGGTGTTTGTTTTTCTGCTTCATTCTAAAGATCACGCATAATGGTTTTGATTGCAGCACATACCTGTGAAGAGCTGGTGTCACTGGGCGGTGTGGCCTCAGTTGTGGAGACACTGGAAGAGTTTCCACAGGAAGAAACACTGCAGGACTATGGCGTCAGAATCATATGTAACATTGGAGCGCTCGGTAGGTATTC
The DNA here is from genome assembly GCF_037325665.1 of Littorina saxatilis. Taxonomy (NCBI): domain Eukaryota; kingdom Metazoa; phylum Mollusca; class Gastropoda; order Littorinimorpha; family Littorinidae; genus Littorina; species Littorina saxatilis. The sequence goes on from NC_090255.1 coordinate 35,772,918, forward strand.
GTTGACAGGGTTCTTTCGCTCTTTGAAACTCCTTGAATTCTGATAGTCCTTTTTAAGCCCTTTGAATAGAATCTTCATGAATTTTAGGAACACTTATCCCTACAGCTACCACCTCCTGGAAAACGTCTTGAAAATAAAATCATCAGTCACGAATGTGTTTTTTTGTATGTCAATATGTCTGAACATATAGTCCAAAACTCAACAGCCTGGCTGCTCTATGTGCGGAGTGGAATTGCTTTGCCAAATGACAGTTTGTAGATTGATGCCAGTGCCAGTTAAGTGCTGTTCACATGGCAGACTTGCAACTAACTTGTGACCAACGTTAGTCGTTTGAAAATCGCTCCCGAGTCGTTGAGGCCGAATCGGGGAAAAGTCTGCCATGTGAACAGCCCCAGAGACTCGCGCCAGACTCGCGAACGACTCGCGCCAGACTCGAGACCCCAGTTGAGCACTGCCCGACTCAGCCGTGACAAGCAAACGACTTGCGCCAGACTTTTCTTATCGCGCGAACTGATTGGTCAGCTCTAGCCACTGAGTTAAATATAGACGTATACATCTCTGTGGCTCTTGCCTTCCCTTCGCCGGAAAACAACGAGGTCAACCGGACAATCCCGAAAGGCTAAGTCTGGCGAGACTCGCCGCTTAAAACTAGTTTGCGAGGTTGTGCTGTTCACATGGGCAGCGATTTTGATTTGATTTGCCGCCGACTTCTTCTTCTTCTTCTGCGTTCGTGGGCTGAAACTCCCACGTACACTCGTGTTTTTGCACGAGTGGAATTTTACGTGTATGACCGTTTTTACCCCGCCATTTAGGCAGCCATACGCCGCTTTCGGAGGAAGCATGCTGGGTATTTTCCTGTTTCTATAACCCACCGAACTCTGACATGGATTACAGGATCTTTTCCGTGCGCACTTGGTCTTGTGCTTGCGTGTACACACGAAGGGGGATAAGCCACTAGCAAGTCTGCACATAAGTTGACCTGGGAGATCGGAAAAATCTCCACACTTAACCCACCAGGCGGCCGCAGCCGGGATTCGAACCCTCGACCTTCCGATTAAGAGGCCGACGTCTTACTACCCCGCGAAAGCGCCCGTCGCCGCCGACTAAAATCGCTTGAAAGTTGGTCACAAGTTGGTTGCAAGCCTGCCATGTGAACAGCACTTTACTATACGAATACCGGCACGGTTGGCTTAGTGGTAAGGCGTCCGCCCCGTGATCGGGAGGTCGTGGGTTCGAACCCCGGCCGGGTCATACCTAAGACTCTAAAATTGGCAATCTAGTGGCTGCTCCGCCTGGCGTCTGGCATTATGGGGTTAGTGCTAGGACTGGTTGGTCCGGTGTCAGAATAATGTGACTGGGTGAGACGTGAAGCCTGTGCTGCGACTTCTGTCTTGTGTGTGGCGCACGATATATGTCAAAGCAGCAGCGCCCTGATATGGCCCTTCGTGGTCGGCTGGGCGTTAAGGCCCCCCCCAAAAATAGGTCTGTTTACGGTAACATAGGCCCAAAAAATAGGGTCGGTAGGTCGGGATTTATTTATTTTTTTTCTTCTAAAAAACCATATTTTTACGTTATTTTGCCAAAAAAACAAGATTTTTTTTTTCCCCAAATGCCAAAAAAAATTCTAGGGTCGCGCGAAAAAACTAGGGTCGGTCGGGTTACCGTAAACAGACCTATTTTTTTTTTTTGGCCTAAGCAAAAAAAAAAAAAAAAAAAAAAACTATACGAATCCAGCAGTAGGCTACATGCCCACTCTGCACGGAAAACAGACACTCTGTTGAGTTATGGTATGTGTCCAAATGGAAAGACGCTCTTATTCCGTGTGAGAAATGAATGCATCTGTAACTGTGACTTATGTTTACCCTTGTTTTCAGAATCCACACTGCCGCAAGTGTCGACGCCACGAGTGATCGACGTGCTGACCCAGATCCATGACAACTTCCCGGACAACGTGGAACTCCTGGAGTACATGATGCTGGCTCTCAGTCAGGCCGCCTCAGTGGAACGTGAGTTTTCTAAGTCCGAAGCCGACTTGGCGAAGCGTCGCGAAGTCTTTATACAGAAAACCCGCAGCTACGGCGAAGTAGGTTGTACCCAACTTTGCTTCGCAAGTTTTGACATGCGAAGCTACGCCGTAGCTCTGGGACGAAGTTGATCTTTTTGTACGAAGAGTGCTTTTTGATGCGAGATGGACTTAGAAATCACACTCAAAAGAGCAGAGTGCATTCCCTTGGACTTCGCGAAGCTATGCTGAAAGAAGTTCAATTAAGGGACGGATTCTCATTCCGGAAGCTTCGCGAAGTCGACTTAGTCCAATTAAGGACAGGGTTTAGCGAGGAAAAGAAGTTAATGTCATGACTCTGAAGTCGACCTGTCGAAGTCTGCTTCACAAAGCTCGCTCCGGGAAGCTTTAGCACTTTATTTTAGGTAACAAGAATTCGCGAAAGCCTTCGCGAAGTCATCTTCGGGCTTTATGAGAGACGGCCTACATCCTGAACTCAGGGCAAAAATGAGTTACTTCCCTTCGGGTCTCATTCTATCCCTGACAGGATGCCTTTGTTTTCCTTCCCTGGAGAGGAAATCGATTTTTTTACATATTTAGATCTTTTCGTAATGTGTTATGGATATAAGCAGATTCGCGATCGTCGATAATGATTTGTCATGGTGTTGTGTAATTTTTGAATTACAAAGGAATTGATATGTAAGACGTTTCAAGCGAGCTATCTTTCGCGGATGTATTTACTGTGCAAACAACTCTAAAGTGTCACGTAATATTCAACTTTGGCTTCGGCGCGCGCCGGAGCAGACGATTTTTTCTGTAACCAGTTGAGAGTGATGCAACCATATAATTATCACGGTCTTCTTCCGACAGCAGTCTCACAATTTCGACTTGTTTTGACCTTAGAACGATGTCTTTATCATAACTGTGAAGAACAGAACGGAGATCAGTGCTCGCGAAAAACATATGGGAGATAACTCTGTATTCTTGTTCTGATAGATTCGCGCAATAATGCAACATGTTGTCAGAGAGAAACTGGCGATAGCCGTGGACCGATGATTATCAGAATGAGACGGCATATTATTATAATAAGTTTTGGTCCGAACCGTTTTTGATTGAAATGTAGCGGAATACAGCGACCTCTTAAGTAAAGAGTGAGCATAATGCGTCAAATAGTAAATGAGGGCATGAACTCAGAAACGCTAAATGGGCCAGGGGAAACAATCGTGTAGGCTACAGATTTAAAACATAGCGTGAGTTATCTATCCTCGTGCGATCGCATGTTTAAAAAAAAATTGTTTTGTTTTCATTTTACTCCATCGATCTCTCAAGCAAAGAATGAGCAGTAAGCACCAGCAACCGGCACGGTGGCCTAGTGGTAAGGCGTCCGCCCCGTGATCGGGAGGTCGTGGGTTCGAACCCCGGCCGGGTCATACCTAAGACTTTAAAATTGGCAACCTAGTGGCTGCTCCGCCTGGCGTCTGGCATTATGGGGTTAGTGCTAGGACTGGTTGGTCCGGTGTCAGAATAATGTGACTGGGTGAGACATGAAGCCTGTGCTGCGACTTCTGTCTTGTGTGTGGCGCACGTTAAATGTCAAAGCAGCACCGCCCTGATATGGCCCTTCGTGGTCGGCTGGGCGTTACGCAAACAAACAAACAAACAAAAGTAAGCACCAGTTAAGCAAAGATCATGAACTCAGAAACGCTAAGTTGAGTAGGGGAAACAACCATGTACAGAATAAGCATTGGCTGTGCAGAAGTTATTTCCCCTCGCACGTCTTTTAATCGGAAATTTGTGCTGTTGCAGAGACAGTCCAGGAATACTTTCTGACAGAGGGAGGACTGAAAACTGTGGTGACAGTAATGAAGTCTCTCGACGAGAACCCAGCAATTCAGGAAAATGGCTGCCGTATCCTTGGCAATATGGCTGTCCACGGTAAGCTACATAATTATGTATTTGTGTTGAAGTGTGTCAGTGTGTGTATGTGTGAGAGGTGGGGGGGGGGGGGGATGTGTGTGTGTGTGTGTGTGTGTGTGTGTGTGCGTGTATGTGTTAGTGTGTGTGTGTGTTTTGTTTGTGTGTGTGTGTGTGTTTGTGTTTGTGTGTGTGTGTGTGTGTGTGTGTGTGTGTGTGTGTGTGTGTGTGTGTGTACGTGCGTTCGTAAGTGTGCCGGTGTGTGTGCGTACGTGCGCGCGTGCACGGGCGTGTTAGTGTGAGTGAGAATTTGGTGGATCATACAGATAGTTTTTCATTTTGTTCTGTTTTACTTATTGAATGTCCTTTGTCCTCAGAGTGTCTACGGAAAGCAGTGGAGCAACAAGGTGCGTCCCAAGTGGTACTGGCCGCCATGTTGAACATAGAGATGTGTGCTGACATACACCTTTACGGATGTATGGCCCTCATGAACCTCACTGCAGACCGTAAGTGTTGATTTAGCGTTACGCTTAGGGGTAACATACTGCAGGTTGAAACCATATATACTGAGTGTAAAGGTCATTAGTTAAGTTTAATTTTGTTTTAGGTGCTCCTCTTTTCCCTGACGATTGCAATGATCTCATTCTTATGCTACAGTGACCATTCGGATGACAAACAAAGCACACGTTTTCAGTTCACGCGCGGAAGACACTCTTTTACTTTGATGGAACCAATTCCTGAGTTTCAAAACTCTTCAGAAAATCTGAATATTGAACTCCCAAAACTGAAAAGAAGAAGAAGAGGAGGAGGAACAACAACAACAACAACAACAACAACAACAACAACAACAACAACAACAACAACAACAACAACAATTGTACACCCAAACAGGGTCCGCTACTTAATCACCAGTCTTGATTATACCATTCTTGAGCTTCGCCAGAGCCCCTCTCTTGACGCGTTCAAGAGTAGGTTGAAGACTCAGTTCTTCCCGTAGCTGGCTGCGACTTTCATGTTCGACGTGATGTGTTGTGCCCCAAAAGACATTCTTGTGCTGTGCTCTGTGAGAGGTGTTTTCTTTGTGTTTGATATTATTTTGTTTGGACCTAGCTATTGATGTGTACATTGTTGTTAAACAGTTGTTTGTTGTATGTTTATCAGGGTTTGCTAATGTGTGATAGGGTTTGTGTCCGTCTGTAGATGTTAGTTTCTTTGTTAGTCCTGTGTTGACAACTCTTCGACAAGCGCTTAGAACTGTACCCACGGAATACGCGCTATATAAGCTTCATATTGATTGATTGATTGATTGATTGATTCTTAATGCTGTAAGCTACCAACTATGCACGAAATAACAGAACACTCTTTCTTTCTCTTCCTTCGGACAGTGATGGACAACAAGATGAGAGTGAAAAACAACGGAGCGGTTCCCACGCTACTGGCTACATTACGGAAATTCCCGGACCATCCCGAAGTTGTGCTGTCCGCTCTGAAAACGCTCGGCAATTTGGTGGACTTACGTAAGTAATTTTTACACGTAGCTACTGCAAGTGAAACCTAGAATGTGTCTTCGATAGAATTCTGACAATTTTTCACGATCAATGAAATAATAACTGAAGTTTTGTTGAAGGGTTGGGGTGGGGTGTGGGCGAGGGGGGGGATAATCTCTGCTGTTGGATCAGTAGCACGTAGGCCTATCGCAAAATCTAGAGTGTGTCTTAGACAGTATTCTGACAATTATTCTCGGTTTATATAATATAAATAATTTTTTTTATGTTTAAGGGGTGGGGTGGGTGTGGTTTTCGATGGAGGCGAGGGTCGGGGGGGGGGCAAAGATATCTGCTGTTGGATCAGTCGTTTTAAAGACGGCTTTTAGTGGGGGAATCATCTATGCTGTTCGATTAGTAGTTTTGAAGAGGATGTTCCAACAAAGTGAAGAGCAAATCGTTGTGAAAGTCTCACATTGTCACGAGCACTACCATGCCTTTTCACTTTATTTTCTGTAGGAATTGTGTCATCATTTTGGCAAACTTAACACACTAAGATAATATCCTAAACTCTCGCAAAATTATGGCTTGTGCAGGGCTATGCTTCACTTGCAGAAGTGGGATGTCTGCAATAACTTAATTACTAATAACCTTCCATTCTTGTTTTGTGTTTTGAAACTAATCACAGAAAATGTCGCACATGGTTAACTTACAACATTTACTCGATTTGGCAGAGGAGGTATGCCAAAATTTTTTTGATGACACGGTTCTTCGATTTCTTTAAATATTGGTATGCCATTGCCTTTTTAGCGACTTGAAGGTATACTAAACTAATCACACAAACCGTTCCAAATGGATAAATTACGGCGACCTTAGTATATTTACTCTTGCAATCAATCAATCAATCAATATGAGGCTTATATCGCGCGTATTCCGTGGGTACAGTTCTAAGCGCAGGGATTTTTAAAAACATTTTTTATGCAATTTATATTGCGCACATATTCCAGGCGCAGGGATTTATTTATGCCGTGTGAGATAGATTTTTTTTTACACAGTACATCACGCATTCACATCGGCCAGCAGATCGCAGCCATTTCGGCGCATATCCTACTTTTCACGGCCTATTATTCCAAGTCACACGGGTATTTTGGTGGACATTTTTATCTATGCCTATACAATTTTGCCGGGAAAGACCCTTTTATCAATCGTGGGATCTTTAACGTGCACACCCCAATGTAGTGTACACGAAGGGACCTCGGTTTTTCGTCTCATCCGAAAGACTAGCACTTGAACCCACCACCTGGGTTAGGAAAGGGGGGAGAAAATTGCTAACGCCGTGACCCAGGGTCGAACTCGCAACCTCTCGCTTCCGAGCGTAAGTGCGTTACCACTCGGCCACCCAGTTCATCTTATTCTTCATCATTTCCTGATTTCAAAAACATATAAATATATGTTATATTCGGATTGAAAACAAGCTCTGAAAATTAAAAATATAAAAATTATGATCAAAATTAAATTTCCACTCGGCCACCCAGTCACTTGCAGAGGAGACAGATTTTTGATGAAATGGTCATTCGATTAATTTTCTCTAAAATAGTGTCTTGCCATTGCCTTCGTTACGCAAAACTTCCACACAAAAACAAAAACAACACACGACACAAAACTGCCGAAAAATGGCTTTCTTAAGGAGAACTATAATTATTTTCTCTTAGCATCTAAACTTGTATAACAAAAACGAGAGAGAAAAACTGCCGCAAATGGCTATAGCTAGAACTATATTTACTGTTGCAGAGGAAGCATGCCGGCAGTTGCTTGATGACAAGGGGCTGGCCACCATTGTCGACATCTGCAAGGACAACAAGGCCAGTGACGACATCCGATCTTTCACTGGACTCGTCTTATCGGGTCTCACTGCTCTGCCTGGTGAGTGGTTTGGTTTTGCTCGCCCATCCTCCATCCCTATTCCCCCAACCCTGCCCCCTTCCGCCCCCTTTCCGCCCCTCACCTCTAGTCCATCACGGACATAAACGCGCAGCACAAACGCACGCAGGCACGCACGCACACACACAGATACACACACACGCATGCACGCACAAACACGCGCACACCCACACACACACACACACACACACACACACATACATACACACACACACACACACACACACACACACACACACACCCACACACGGGACACACACACACATGCACATCCCGCTCCTTCCCCCCTACCCCAACACATAAACAAGAATCGGTTGCTTCATACTCGCTCTCTGCTTGTGTGTGTCTCTCTCTGTCTTTCTGCCTCTGTCTGTCTGTCTGTCTGTCTCTTCCGCTCTCTGTCTCGATCGTCTTCTCTCTGTCGGTCTATCTCTATATTATGTCTGTTTGCTTGCCAATCTGTCTCTGTGTCTCTCTCTATTTTCCCTTAAAAGTAAAAACCTATCATGTTGCTTGTGTGCAGATCTCCCAATACAAGATTTGCTAAGAGTAGAGGAGACTCTGGTGACTTTGCAAGCCGCCTTGCCCTCTGACTCAGATCTGGCTCTGAGTATGTGCCAAGGACTTCATAATCTTATGAAATCAGGTAACTATAACACCTTGTTCTAATTTTCGTTATTGGTAACTATCATATTCCACAATCTAGTCCTCAAGAGGCATTACTTTTTGTAGCCTGTAGGACAGGGAAATGCTCTTTCTACATTCGTTATAGGTTTGTTTAATTCCTCCGCGATTTTTGGTCTGCCAAGGCTTCCGAGTAATTAAGTTTAGTAAACATGTAAGATGCTGTGTACGACAATAAAAACACAACAAGTCGCGTAAGGCGAAATTACTACATTTAGTCAAGCTGTCGAACTCACAGAATGAAACTGAACGCAATGCAATTTTTCAGCAAGACCGTATACTCGTGGCAAAGGCAGTGACATTGACAAGAAGAGCGGGGTAGTAGTTGCGCTGAGAAGGATAGCACGCTTTTATGTACCTCTCTTCGTTTTAACTTTCTGAGCGTGTTTTTAATCCAAACATATCATATCTATATGTTTTTGGAATCAGGAACCGACAAGGAATAAGATGAAAGTGTTTTTAAATTGATTTCGAAAATTTAATTTTGATAATAATTTTTATATATTTAATTTTCAGAGCTTGTTTTTAATCCGAATATAACATATTTATATGTTTTTGGAATCAGAAAATGATGGAGAATAAGATAATTGTAAATTTGGATCGTTTTATAAATTTTTATTTTTTTTTACAATTTTCCGATTTTTAATGACCAAAGTCATTAATTAATTTTTAAGCCACTAAGCTGAAATGCAATACCGAAGTCCGGGCTTTGTCGAAGATTACTTGACCAAAATTTCAATCAATTTGATTGAAAAATGAGGGCGTGACAGTGCCGCCTCAACTTTCACGAAAAGCCGGATATGACGTCATCAAAGGTATTTATCGAAAAAATGAAAAAACGTCCGGGGATATCATACCCAGGAACTCTCATGTCAAATTTCATAAAGATCGGTCCAGTAGTTTAGTCTGAATCGCTCTACACACACACACACACGCACAGACACGCACACACACACACACATACACCACGACCCTCGTCTCGATTCCCCCCTCTATGTTAAAACATTTAGTCAAAACTTGACTAAATGTAAAAAGGGAAAGGAAATAGAGAACGAAAAACATAATTTTTATTACATCCTTCAAAACGAGGCATAAAGGACCGCTGAATACCTCTTGTACGTATCGTAAAATACAATTCATCTTTACCGTCTTCAGTGGTAGCTGTGATAATAAATGGTATATTTCGTAAATACGCTGCAATTGTGGAAATACAGCACTTCCCATTTTCACCCACAAATCAGGCTGAATTTTTAGAGGTTGAAGCCACAATACGTGCTGTTTTCGTATCAAAACTGAAGAGTTATGTAGTACTTGATAAGCATACGATAAGATAAAACAAGATAAGATAAGATAAGAAAACTTTAATGTCCATTTTCATTTTACATAAACATGGACATGTTTCTTTTGCTTCTTGATCTCTTTCGCTGAGGGCGATATGCGGCCACATCAAGGCAGATATACTGCAAAGCTAAGCGTGGGATTTCTTCCAAAAATTTAATTTCGCTTATGTCGTTCTTCCCTCCAAGCGGCTTAACATTTTGTTAAGGCAAAAAAAACCCAAAAAACTTGTTTACGGTAACCCGACCGACCCTATTTTTTTCGCGCGACCCTAGACTTGTTTTTGGCATTTGGGGAAAAAAATAAAAATAAAATAACGTAAAAATATGTTTTTTTGGAAAAAAAAAGAAAAAAAAATCCCGACCTACCGACCCTATTTTTTTGGCCTATGTTACCGTAAACAGACCTATTTTGTTTTTTGGCCTAAGATAAGTTTTGTCTGTGCACTTACAAGACCGCTGGGTCGATATATCTGTGAACGTAACGTTTCGTTTTGTCAATTATAAAACGTTCCAACAACATACCTTTCTTGTTTTTATATTTAGTCAAGTTTTGACTAAATATTTTAACGTAGAGGGGGGAATCGAGACGAGGGTCGTGGTGTATGTGCGTGCGTGTGTGTGTGTGTGTGCGTGTGTGTGTGTGTGTAGAGCGATTCAGACTAAACTACTGGACCGATCTTTATGAAATTTGACATGAGAGTTCCTGGGTATGAAATCCCCGAACTTTTTTTCATTTTTTTGATAAATGTCTTTGATGACGTCATATCCGGCTTTTCGTGAAAGTTGAGGCGGCACTGTCACGCCCTCATTTTTCAACCAAATTGGTTGAAATTTTGGTCAAGTAATCTTCGACGAAGCCCGGGGTTCGGTATTGCATTTCAGCTTGGTGGCTTAAAATTAATTAATGACTTTGGTCATTAAAAATCTGAAAATTGTAAAAAAAAATTAAAAATTTATAAAACGATCCAAATTTACGTTTATCTTATTCTCCATCATTTGCTGATTCCAAAAACATATAAATATGTTATATTCGGATTAAACACAAGCTCTGAAAATTAAATATATAAAAATTATTATCAAAATTAAATTGTCCAAATCAATTTAAAAACACTTTCATCTTATTCCTTGTCGGTTCCTGATTCCAAAAACATATAGATATGATATGTTTGGATTAAAAACACGCTCAGAGAGTTAAAACAAAGAGAGGTACAGAAAAGCGTGCTATCCTTCTTAGCGCAACTACTACCCCGCTCTTCTTGTCAATTTCACTGCCTTTGCCATGAGCGGTGGCCTAACGATGCTACGAGTAAAATGGCATTGCGTTTCATTCTGTGAGTTCGACAGCTACTTGACTAAATATTGTATTTTCGCCTTACGCGACTTGTTTGATTGTGATTTTTTCTTTGAACGCAGAAATTGGTCTGGAGACGTTGACAAAGACGGGGTGGATGACGGTGTTAGAGAACACAACAAACCAATTCCAGACACGCTCTGAGGTCCACCTTACTGCCTGCCGTATTGTTGCTACTGTTGCCATGGGTAAGCTATCGTCTTCTTCATCATCGTCATCGATGATGGCATTGTTGTCATATTTATTGTCATTGTCCTGCCGTATTGTGGCAACTGTTGTTATGGGTAAGCTGTCGTTTTGTCTATATTGTCTTTGTAGATGTTGCCATCACTATTGTCGTTGTTCTGCCATGTTGTTGCTAAGGGTAAGCTATGGTTTGGTCTTTATCATTGTTTTTAATAATGGCATTGTTGTTATCATTGGTGTCATTGTGCTGCCGTATTGTGTCTACTTCTACTGGCGTTTGGTCTTCATCATCGTCATCGATATTGGCATTGTTGTCATTGTTCTGCCGTGCTGTCGTGTTGCCATTGGTAAGCTAGTTTTCATCATCGTCATCGATAATGGCATTGTTGTTATTACACCCCCGGTATAGGGGTGTGTATAGGTTTCGGTCGATGTGTTTGTTTGTTTGTTTGTTTGTGTTCGCATATAGATCTCAAGAATGAACGGACCGATCGTCACCAAATTTGGTGAACAGGTTCTATACATTCCTGAGACGGTCCTTACAAAAATTGGGACCAGTCAAACACACGGTTAGGGAGTTATTGGTGGATTAAAATTATACAAGGACTTATAGAGGGACATCTTAATGGTCAAAGGGAAATAACCATTCTCACTCAGTCACTGCCACCAACTGAGAAGGTTATTTCCCTTTGACGGGGGTGTTTTTCCTACCTCGGAGGAATTTCTTGTTATTGTTGTCATCATTGTTGTCATTGTTCTGCCGTATTGTCGTGTTGCCATTAGTAAGCTATCGTTTAGTCTTCATCACCGTCATCGATAATGGCATCGTTGTCATCATTGTTGCCATTGTTCTGCCGTATTGTCGTGTTGCCATTAGTAAGCTATCGTTTAGTCTTCATCACCGTCATCGATAATGGCATCGTTGTCATCATTGTTGCCATTGTTCTGCCGTATTGTCGTGTTGCCATTAGTAAGCTATCGTTTAGTCTTCATCACCGTCATCGATAATGGCATCGTTGTCATCATTGTTGCCATTGTTCTGCCGTATTGTCGTGTTGCCATTAGTAAGCTATCGTTTAGTCTTCATCACCGTCATCGATAATGGCATCGTTGTCATCATTGTTGTCATTGTTCTGCCGTATTGTCGTGTTGCCATTAGTAAGCTATCGTTTAGTCTTCATCACCGTCATCGATAATGGCATCGTTGTCATCATTGTTGTCATTGTTCTGCCGTATTGTCGTGTTGCCATTAGTAAGCTATCGTTTAGTCTTCATCACCGTCATCGATAATGGCATCGTTGTCATCATTGTTGTCATTGTTCTGCCGTATTGTCGTGTTGCCATTAGTAAGCTATCGTTTAGTCTTCATCACCGTCATCGATAATGGCATCGTTGTCATCATTGTTGCCATTGTTCTGCCGTATTGTCGTGTTGCCATTAGTAAGCTATCGTTTAGTCTTCATCACCGTCATCGATAATGGCATCGTTGTCATCATTGTTGTCATTGTTCTGCCGTATTGTCGTGTTGCCATTAGTAAGCTATCGTTTAGTCTTCATCACCGTCATCGATAATGGCATCGTTGTCATCATTGTTGTCATTGTTCTGCCGTATTGTCGTGTTGCCATTAGTAAGCTATCGTTTAGTCTTCATCACCGTCATCGATAATGGCATCGTTGTCATCATTGTTGCCATTGTTCTGCCGTATTGTCGTGTTGCCATTAGTAAGCTATCGTTTAGTCTTCATCACCGTCATCGATAATGGCATCGTTGTCATCATTGTTGTCATTGTTCTGCCGTATTGTCGTGTTGCCATTAGTAAGCTATCGTTTAGTCTTCATCACCGTCATCGATAATGGCATCGTTGTCATCATTGTTGTCATTGTTCTGCCGTATTGTCGTGTTGCCATTAGTAAGCTATCGTTTAGTCTTCATCACCGTCATCGATAATGGCATCGTTGTCATCATTGTTGCCATTGTTCTGCCGTATTGTCGTGTTGCCATTAGTAAGCTATCGTTTAGTCTTCATCACCGTCATCGATAATGGCATCGTTGTCATCATTGTTGTCATTGTTCTGCCGTATTGTCGTGTTGCCATTAGTAAGCTATCGTTTAGTCTTCATCACCGTCATCGATAATGGCATCGTTGTCATCATTGTTGTCATTGTTCTGCCGTATTGTCGTGTTGCCATTAGTAAGCTATCGTTTAGTCTTCATCACCGTCATCGATAATGGCATCGTTGTCACTATTTTTGTCATTGTCCTGCCGTACGTATCTGTTTTACTGAATGTCTTTGGCTTTATTCCTGCTCTCTTCTAGTTTTTAATAGCGGGCACTCTGTGTGTGAGTCTGTCTGTCTGTCTGTCTGTCTGTCTGTCTGTCTGTCTGTCTGTCTGTCTGTTGATCTGTCTGTGTTTCAGTCGCCCCCTCTCCCTCTATCACACATTCTCTTTCAACTCTTCCTCTTCTTCTTCATTGTCATCATCTTCATTGTCGTTATCAATCCAACCATTATCATCACTGTTCTTCTTTTTTCGTGATTACCACTGAAGTCATCATCACCATCATCACTCTTCACCATCTCTTCTTCTTCCCCCCCCCACCCCTTTCTCCTCATCTTCATCGTCAAGCCTAAAAATAATTGGATGAAATCGACTTCGCGAAGTCTAATTTACGAAACTTTCTTTCTTTCTTTATTTGGTGTTTAACGTCGTTTTCAACCACGAAGGTTATATCGCGACGGGGAAAGGGGGGGAGATGGGATAGAGCCACTTGTTAATTGTTTCTTGTTCACAAAAGCACTAATCAAAAAATTGCTCCAGGGGCTTGCAACGTAGTACAATGTATGACCTTACTGGGAGAATGCAAGTTTCCAGTACAAAGGACTTAACATTTCTTACATATTGCTTGACTAAAATCTTCACAAACATTGACTATATTCTATACAAGAAACACTTAACAAGGGTAAAAAGAGAAACAGAATCCGTTAGTCGCCTCTTACGACATGCTGGGGAGCATCGGGTAAATTCTTCCCCCTAACCCGCGGGGGGTATTTATGAAACTAAGTGCACGAATCATTGGGTAAAAGACAGCGCGAAGTCTTCACGAAGGCGACTTCAGTCTCTGTGTTTGTTTGTGTGTGCACTTAAAAGACCGGTCGACATATCTGTGAATGTAACACATAACCAAAGGGAAGTAATCGCTCTTTATGCATATGACATGTGTAATAGAGTAAGCGAGAGTTGTACGGAACCTTTTCTCCAGGCACCTGAGAGAATAACAAGCATTGAAATGAACAAGCGACGTTCATCCTCAAATGAAATGTAATGTAACTACATTAAATTAAATGATTAAATGTGAATGTAACGTTTTGTTTTTCAATAACAAACGTTCCAACAACTTTCTTTTTTTGTTTTTTGATTCTGAACTTTGGAACGTTGGCAGTCTCTTTGTTTTTGGACTTCAGACTCAGTTACGGACAGCCGTCACGAAGATATTCTTCTTCAAAAACGTTTCAACCTGCCATCTTTCTTTTTTCCCTTTTTTGGGGTTTTATTTTACACCCAATCAACATCGCAGTCCCCGGGGCCGTAAGCACCGTTGTTGTTCTGTGGTCGGCTGGGTCCGCTTGCCAGTACGTTCTCGGCACTTCGGCCAGCCACAGCTCCTTTATTTTGTCCTTCATCCTGCCATCTTTCTCTGTCATACAGAATGTCGTGAGACTTCTTCGCCCGCCAAATGCCCGCTGTCAGAAAGCACGATGAGAACCGTGCTTCACTCCATGCGACTCTTCCCCAATGACAAGGAGGTCCAGATTGTCGCCTCGGCTGCCCTCTCCTGCGTCTGTGAGAGCTTCGGTAAGATCACAGCGGACCATTTTGTCTTTTGCCACAGAATAAACAAGTTAAGGACTGTGGGGGTGGGGGTAGAGGTGAGTTGGGGGAGAGGCTACACAGAAACAAATTAATGAGGTCAGCAGGGAAAGGGGAAAATAAAAAAAATTAATAGGAACCTTTGAATTAGTACTTCTTCTAGCTCGGTTACAAACTGTGTGTAACCCCCCCCCCCCCTTCTGGCATGTTACGCTTGAAACATTTGTTCATACACTTCCCCACTTTCCTATATTTTGTTGTCCTATTGTGTTTAGTCGGTTAAACTCACGAGCGTTCGTATTGTTCCGTTTTCATTCTATCCCTAATTTTAGAATGAAAAAGTGCAACATCGTGTTGTGTTTTGTCATTATGTTTTGTCCGTTAGACTAAAGAGTGTTTTTTTGTTTCTTAAACATACCTGCGTGGTAGTTGAACTTTCAGATTCTAATCTGTCTGTTTATCTATCTAATTTGTATATTTATCTTTTTTTGTCTGTCCAGCACCCTGCATTTGCCTGTTTGCAATTATCAAACTGTGGTGATGATTCAGTTCCTTCTTAATTTTCACTAAACAAAAGCGTGTGTTACACTTGATTTTACAAGTTCTCGAACATTTTAAGCTTGATATTATAGAGCGAAGTCGACTTTACAAAGTCTGCGACACGAAGCGCACTGCACGAAGCTTTGACATTGATTTCTTGGAAAATTAAGACTGCACAAAGTCTGCGACACGAAGCGCACTGCACGAAGCTTTGACATTGATTTCTTGGAAAATTAAGACTGCACAAAGTCTGCGACACGAAGCGCACTGCACGAAGCTTTGACATTGATTTCTTGGAAAATTAAGACTGCACAAAGTCTGCGACACGAAGCGCACTGCACGAAGCTTTGACATTGATTTCTTGGAAAATTAAGACTGCACAAAGTCTGCGACACGAAGCGCACTGCACGAAGCTTTGACATTGATTTCTTGGAAAATTAAGACTGCGCGAAGTCTGCGACACTAAGCGCACTGCACGAAGCTTTGACATTGATTTCTTGGAAAATTAAGACTTTGCAAAGTCTGCGACACGAAGCGCACTGCACGAAGCTTTGACATTGATTTCTTGGAAAATTAAGTCTTTGCAAAGTCTGCGACACGAAGCGCACTGCACGAAGCTTTGACATTGATTTCTTGGAAAATTAAGACTGCACAAAGTCTGCGACACGAAGCGCACTGCACGAAGCTTTGACATTGATTTCTTGGAAAATTAAGACTGCGCGAAGTCTGCGACACTAAGCGCACTGCACGAAGCTTTGACATTGATTTCTTGGAAAATTAAGACTTTGCAAAGTCTGCGACACGAAGCGCACTGCACGAAGCTTTGACATTGATTTCTTGGAAAATTAAGTCTTTGCAAAGTCTGCGACACGAAGCGCACTGCACGAAGCTTTGACATTGATTTCTTGGAAAATTAAGTCTTCGCAAAGTCAACTTCGGACTCAATTAACGAAGGCCTTGATGGCAATGTTAGTAACATCCTAGTAACATTCATTGTGTGTTGTGCTTCAGAAAACCTCCGGAACGCCATCATAGCCGAAGGAGGCCTGACTGACGTCACCACCGCCATGACCAATTTCCCCAAAGACGACAGACTGCACGCTGTAGGTCTCATCGCTCTCTCCTACCTCCTGCCTGTTGGTACGTAGCTAGTTCAGTTTCTTTTTCATTGTCTCTCCCCATGATATCTGTGCTTGGATCGACGGGCAAGGTAAAAGCAGGAAAAGCTAACAAACTATTAAACAAAAATCCAGATGGTGACATGCATAGATTGCGTCATTAGTTTTTGGTTTTCATTTTACTTTGTTTTAAGAAATTCAATGTTAGCGAAAAAACAAAGAATGGGTTACCTAAATACAGAATTTATCTTAATAGATGTTTTGTTCTCAAATATCATCACACAAAGCTACACATGGTATTCTAGGCTTGCCTCAGTGTTTCCAAAGAAACAATAGAAACAACTATCTCACAACCCTTAAAAGCTTGCCAGAGTTATTTCCCAAAATTGTCTATTAAACGGGCTATTTAAAGCCCATGCATCTTGTCATTGTTGATTTTTATTGAATTCATGCGTTTTCGGCAGATGTGGATACAAATCGTGAGGATGCAGCAATGGTGATCAGTGTCATTACAAGATCCATGTCCAACTTTGTGGAAAATGAACATATTCAGATTAGCGCGTGCAGAGCGCTTGAACGATGCGAAGTTGAAGGTAAGAGAAATATTTTTTCTAAATGCTATTTTGTAAGCAGTGTGTGCAAACAAATAATTCAAATCTTTAAAAAAAAGTAGGTCATATTCACAGAAAAAAAAACCCCAGGAAGTCTTCCACTTCGAATGAATTACTTAATCAATGATTGAACGAATGATTGAATTCATGCAAGCGTTGTACGGATTAGCTGTTCTCTTCTCCTCCCCTTGTTGCATCCTAGTTCTTCAGTTGTTTCTAGTTTTCCTTTCTTTCTTTCTTTGTTTGGTGTTTGACGTCGTTTTCAACCATCCAAGGTTATATCGCGACGGGGAAAGGGGGGAGATGGGATAGGGGAAAGGGGGGAGATGGGATGGAGCCACTTGTTAATTGTTTCTTGTTCACAAGGGCACTAATCGGGAGGTTGCTCCGGGGGCTTGCGACGTGGTACAGTATATGACCTTGCTGGGAGAATGCAAGTTTCCAGTGCAAAGGATTTCTTACATACTGCTTGACTAAAGTCTTTACAAACATTGACTATATTCTATACAAGAAACATTTAACAAGGGTAAAGGGAGAGGCGGAACCGTTGGTCGCCTCTTGCGACATGCTGGGTAGCATCGGGTGAATTCTTTCTCGTCCCAACCAATATGGGACTCCCCCTAACCCGCGGGGGGTTCTAGTTTTCCGTTGATGTTGTGTTTTGGTCTTCTTCATAAGTAGTCTTGTTCAAAATTAAAATAACTCAAACTTCTTTTTGTTGTATACGAATGAACTAATAAAAAGCTGTTTAACAAAAAAAAAAAGAAAAAGGTACGAAATCAATGGAAGAGAATGGGAAGGTACGACAGAAATAATAAATGAATGAATAGACGCATGTTTTATCTGGTGAACACTAACTTCGACTACGCCTTGAACATCACAGTAATCGTGCTGCTTACTGGCGTAACATCCACGATTTTGTTTGTATTATTACGATGCTTGTGGTGGTAGTCGTGGTCGGTAGTGATGATGATTATGCTTCTAATTACGTTGTCGAGGACGACAGCTTTGGGGGTGATGAAGACAACGACAACAACAATATGGTGGTGGTGATAATGATCATGCTACTAATGATGGTGTTGACGACGACGGTGACGGTGATGAAGTCAACTTCGACGACAACAACATAGGGGTGGTGGTAGTGGTGATGATGACAATGCTGCAGCTGATGGTGAAGATGACGACAACAATAATGATGACGAAGACGACGGCTGCAACATTGTAATGCTCATGACGACTGCAGTGATGATGACGACGTCATCCGCCACAGCATGTATGTCAAAATGAGATGTATGCAAAAGATTGTAATTATAATGACATGTTTTGCAGGAACGGAGAACGTGTTTGACATTCTTACCTGTGTTCACAATGGAGTCCGACGTCATGGTGGGAAAAAGAAGGTGCTGAAGGCAGCCGGCAGAGTCTTCAAGCGATTCGGAAGTAAGAAATAGATAGACATTTGCGCAACTAGAGATAGATAGAGGGAGGGAGGGAGCGAGGGAGGGAACTCAGAACTCAGAACTTTATTACACAAGGATAAAGGTTTTAGGCTCAGGGAGGGAGGAGGAGCGAGAGAGAGAAAAGGAGGCAAGGAGAGAGATCCTATATTTTCAGTTTTCAGAGAGATAGAGAGAGAGCGCTTGCGAGTGAACGAGTGAATAAAAGAATGAAAGAGAGAGAGGGAGGGAGGGAGGGAGGGAGGGAAGGAGGGAGGGAGGGGGGAGGGAGGGAAGGAGGGAGAGAGGGAGAGAGAGAGAGAGAGAGAGAGAGAGAGAGAGAGCAATATTTTGAGTTTCTAAAACAAGCTGCTGAATTTTCAGTATTTCGACCATTTGCTTTTAGCTAAGTATCATCGAGATTCAAAACCTTGGCCTAATGGCCAGTTGGAAAAGTTCTCTTGTTTTACTGTATTTTTTATGGAGTGTTTTACTGTGTTTTGTTACTGTTGTTATTGGTGTTAATTGATCATTATTATACCTCTTCTTCTCCTTTTTTTTTTACTATATATATCTGTTTATTTTATTTTACTTCCTCTTCTGCTATAAGTGCTTATATTTAGATTTGTTCAAATCAAATGAATTGTTTTCAGGCGATGATGCTGAAGAAATCACCGAAGAAATGCTGATATCGCCCACAACACCTCTTGGCGACATCTTCGTGAAAATAATGAAAGGGTGAAGGTCGTCTGAAACGGAAACGACGCGTACATTTCATCTTCCGGCACACAATGGCTGCGAAAATCAAGAAACGATAGGGATTGCACCCTTTTGTGACAAAAAGGACGTGGTTATATTTCGAGATTTTTGTGTCAGTAAAGCTCTGTTTTCTCGTGGATATTCTGTCTGTAAGCACGTTGGCCCTCTTGAGAGAGCTGAGAAGCTAGATGTTCTTCGGGAATATTCTGAGAGACCGTTGAAGAAAAAGACTCATTGGCCAATTTTTCCACAGCTCCACTATGCATCTGCACTTTGTCAAAGTCACTTTAAGGGTTGTCAAACTGTTAGAATGTTGAGATGTGTTGTTCTCTTGCAGAGCGGACAATTGTGATAATGTAACTGCTGTTCTGCTGAGAGTTTGATGCTTTTTTCACAAAGAGCTTTTGCGAAGATCGTGGACTTTGTCTGAGGAATGGTGAGCTTTCGATGGACTTGAATGGTTTTCTCAGGACTTGTGGAACAGTTGACGGAGGACTTCTTGACAATGAAGTCCTGTGCTATAATACGCTTTCCTTTGCCTCAAAACTGAACGTGCTTGTACTGGACTAATGACAACACTATTTACCAACAATTCTTTGAGGTGAAAATGTTTCAGATTTGTCATCACCACATTTGCAGTTAATGTATGTTCAAAGCATTGCATTTATAAAGATATGCGTATACTCTGACGAAGCAAGTTGCTTGCCCAGATGCATGTGAATAAGTATTAAGTATACTCTGAAGGCTAGGCCATGTTCTGGCGTGGGAACTGGGGTCGACATGCTTCACGCATGGACCTCATTGGTTATACGGACAGTTCCTCGGGATTCCCTGGCATTCCAACAATCTTAAAATGATTTATTGTTTGTTTTTCTCAATGCTTCTCAGTCTGCATTACATCCATATGTGACCCTCCACCACGAAATGAGTCGCATGTCACCTCGCGCGGTTCTGCGCTAGGCGTAATATAAGCCCGGGGATTGTCTGGTAACTGTGTGAGGGTCACCTTAGTCACAGGCTTATAACTCAAACAGTTTTCAATCTTTTCTAAAACGGTTTTCACCACTGGATAGAGCATAACAAACTCTCTAGGAAAATGTAAAAATATGAAAATCATGCAAAGGTGACATGCGACTCAATCCGTGGTGGAGGGTCACATATGTGCGCGGCGCTATGGACCACAAGCTCGTTCAGAAACATTACTTTGCTTCCCAGTGTTGTGACGAAAGCGCCGCCGACGACAACGACGACGACGAAGTTGATGATGATCTTGATGATGATGATGGCATGAACTGTCAATCATAAACAACATGTATGCATTGACTATCGTTGAACATTTTTGATTTTGTTTGTTTGTTGTTGTTTTATTTCTTCAGTAAGAAAGGCCGTCTAAACTCGACCAGATTTAGTATTTCTGTTCATATATCATTTGGTATCGAGTTTTATTTCTGTTCCTCATTTTCTATGCTTCCCCATGGTTTCACAAGACCACACACTACACGTCTTGTCTTGAGGCCTGCAACCCATGTCTTTTTCTCTAGTGAAGAGACGGTTGTGCGCCTTCCCAAACAGCCTTGCGGAGTTGTCTGAAAGCTCTCAATTTAGTCATTATACTGGAAGGATTTTTATTCGATTTTTTTGACAGGACATAATTATCAGTGGATAAGTGCTAATACTTAGGAATGAAGAGCATTGATTACTTAGAGAATGTGTGTGTGTGTGTGTGTGTGTGCGTGCGTGTGTGTGTGTGTGTGTGTGTGTGTG
The DNA here is from genome assembly GCF_037325665.1 of Littorina saxatilis. NCBI lineage: Eukaryota > Metazoa > Mollusca > Gastropoda > Littorinimorpha > Littorinidae > Littorina > Littorina saxatilis. The sequence continues at coordinate 35,793,919 of NC_090255.1, forward strand.
TGTGTGTGTGTGTGTGTGAGAGAGAGTGTGTGTGTGTGAGAGAGAGAGAGAGAGAGAGAGAGAGAGAGAGAGAGAGAGAGAGAGAGAGAGAGAGAGAGAGAGAGAGAGAGAGAGAGAGAGAGAGAGAGAGAGAATCAGAATGGTTTATTTGCTCAGGCAATATGCCCATTGCAAGTTGGGCTGGATTTGGGGAAGGGTATTCGAACACTCAAATATCGAAACCGAAGCCGATAGTGCATTTGCACAAAGTTGCATAATAAGAGTGTCCGTTCAAACTGACATTACGACATGTCAGACGTGTCGCGCTCTGAACGAGGCTAAAAGTGTCCGTTCAATGCCCATTGTTTGTCACAATACACACGATTTCATGTTCGATCGCGAAACGTTCGTTACCCAAGGTAGAACCGGATCAAGTCAATTAGGATCTTCTGTCTTGCTTGAACCTTCCGTAGATGGTGTTGTGGTATGTTCCATCTGTCCACTGGTCTCCACGAGGCGAGCCGCTGCATGTAGCCTAGTTCCTCTGGAATCATGTTCTTGGAACCCTGCTTGATGAACCAGAATGTTACTTCATCGCTGTATTCAATCTGTGGGTTGGACACAAGCACAAGATCGTCTGTCTCGAAAATGTACAGCGGTTCTGTTGTGCTGTCATTAGTCACAATCCTGTGCTGTGTGTTGTTCCTGCGCCTGTCCCGGAGACGACGCTGCAATGGCCTGTCCATGATTGCCCCAGTATACTCTTTAACTGTGTCAAAAGGATCGTCTTTTTCTGGGTCAATACAGTTTTCCCCAGGCACGCTTTCTGTTGTCATGTGTTCAGCTGTTTCAAGGCCGTGCTCTTCTGCGTGCAATGTCGTTGAATAAACAGAAAATGGGTCGCCACTTGCCAACACAGTCGAGTCACTACTGTTTGCACGTGACTTTCCAGCGGTCACCGTGTCGAGGTCTGTGTCAGGTGTGTTACCTTCTTTTGTATGGCAATTACTCAGTTGTTTTTTGGGTGTAGCTTCAAAAAGAGGCACATTAAAAGTTTCACTTGCCTTATCCTCTCGTTTTGCTTTCCTATCCTCAGCTCTCTTCTTATCTCTTCGCATCTGGCTTGGTGGTTTTCTGCGAAAACATTGAACCTTGTTGTCATGTGTGTCACTGTGAGCGTAGCGTGTAGCTGGGTCGCCATCAGTGGCCGCCGGTGCAAGTCTGACAACAAACGTCAAGTTGTCCCCATTGCCGGCGATTTTCCATGATGTGACGTGGTGGTCGTGGAGCAGGGCTTGTAGAGATGTACTTGCAGCAGTTGGTAAACCAACGACTGTCATTCTGACGAGTTATTGGCAACTTTGGGTGTAAACGAAGCGCAGCTCAAAAACTCCAACCTGCCCGCTCGGCGAAATCTCGCGAGTCGAGAGAGAGAGAGAGAGAGAGAGAGAGAGAGAGAGAGAGAGAGAGAGAGAGAGAGAGAGAGAGAGAGAGAGAGAGAGAGAGAGAGAGAGAGAGAGAGAGAGAGAGAGAGAGAGAGAGAGAGAGAGAGAGAGAGAGAGAGAGAGAGAGAGAGAGAGAGAGAGAGAGAGAGAGAGAGAGAGAGAGAGAGAGAGAGAGAGAGAGAGAGAGAGAGAGAGAGAGAGAGAGAGAGAGAGAGAGAGAGAGAGAGAGAGAGAGAGAGAGAGAGAGAGAGAGAGAGAGAGAGAGAGAGAGAGAGAGAGAGAGAGAGAGAGAGAGAGAGAGAGAGAGAGAGAGAGAGAGAGAGAGAGAGAGAGAGAGAGAGAGAGAGAGAGAGAGAGAGAGAGAGAGAGAGAGAGAGAGAGAGAGAGAGAGAGAGAGAGAGAGAGAGAGAGAGAGAGAGAGAGAGAGAGAGAGAGAGAGAGAGAGAGAGAGAGAGAGAGAGAGAGAGAGAGAGAGAGAGAGAGAGAGAGAGAGAGAGAGAGAGAGAGAGAGAGAGAGAGAGAGTAAACAGTGTGACAAGATTTCTGCCCTGCGCAATTTATATACACTGTGTCGATCCTAGGTCAATGAATCAGTTGAATATATATTCATGAGAAACCGTAATTCGAAGACGACTCCCTACCGGGAAGAATTTATTCGTTTGGCAGTATGTTATTCTATTTGTCCATCTGACAGTCTTTTATAATAAATCCTGACTATCTCTTATAACAAAATTGAGATACCTTCACTCAAGTATCTCAAGAAAATCAAGATGTACTTTTTGAGAACTTTTGTTGATCCATTGACATCTGTAACAGATGGATTGGGCCATTTTCCTATTATATATGCGAAAGATAAAACTTTTTTGATTTATTTTCAAACTAGATATGTAAGCCTACAATCAAAGATCTAAAGTTGATGACTTTCGTGATGTCTTTATTTGTTTCACACTGTTCTATCGTGTGAATATAGAGACACAAGAATGTTACATTTTTTTTACTCTCAAAATGTTGTGTTATTGTGAGTCTTTATGAAATGTGAAATAAATATTTTCTGATGGAAAGCAGAATTGTTTCTAGAAGTGTGTGTGCGCTCGTGTGTGTGTGTGTGTGTGTGTGTGTGTGTGTGTGTGTGTGTGTGTGTGTGTGTGTGTGTGTCCAAGTATTTTGTTCGTGTTTACTGCAATTTGACACTGCAAAAGATATCCATATAAACATGGAAATAAAGAACATGTTTTAATTTTTTTTCAATATCTTCTGCAAACACAGAACATAATCACAAAGCTGTTAAAGGCACAGTAAGCCTCCCGTAAACCGTCACATATACTGTCAGGCTTTTACACACAGTACAAAAACCCTTTCGTTTAAACATTCACCGCTTGAGAACATCCAAGGTGCCCAGAGCGAGCAATTTACAAAGAATTTATTTTCGTGGACCGTCTGATCGGCAAATCAGGCGCCTCGTTTTGGCGCTATAACTAACTTTTAAAATCTAGATAATAAATTGACAGCTTGCTACACAAACATTCTTAAATCATAAAAGAATTCTTTGTTCATCAAGACAAGATCAGTACAATTCGAAGTTTTGAAAGTTTGAAAAAAGAAAAGCCCGGAAACCTGTCACGCAAACCGTCTTTCTCGTAGCAGACGACGGTTGTGCCCAGCGCCCGTTCCTCTGAACATTCAACTGCCACCGCTCTAGTTCGTGTGAATCGCAGCCGCTTGTTGCGTTTAGATTCAGAGGTACACAATAACGTGATATTGCAGATAAGCTTACAGCAAGATAACAAATTCATCAGAATGAAAACATGTGCTGGTAATGTCATTTGTGACACGAACACGAACACGTCAACTTGTGTCACAAGGACATATTATTGTTTTTAAATATGTTTTTCTGTTTTCTTTCTTTTTTTCTTATTTCTGTTCTAACACCTATTCCTTGTCCCGGTGTGCTCTCACCCCCCCCCCCCCCCCCCCCCCCCCCCGTCCCTACACTCACTGCTCCGTCCATATCTGAATTTCGTTCCGCTGCCAGACTTGTCGATTTTACAGACGCTCCAGTGAGGGATGTCGGGTCGCTGCGGTGGACTACCAAGGAAATATTATTAGATATTTGGTGGCTTGTTGTCAGATCAGCCTTTTTGTCGTCCGAGGGGGAGCATATCGTCGTCTGTTTTATCTTTATTGACCAAGGTTGAAGGCCTGATTGGCCGTTACTTTGACAATCCACGTTTCACCTGAAGCTCAAACCCATTCACTACTTTGATTTATCACATCTGACCTGAGGCCAAAAAATCCTGGAACGCCGAAGAAGAAGAAGAAGAAGATTTATCACATATGAACATTTGTGTGTGTAACCCAGCTCGTTATAAATGAAAAGTCGTGAAAATGATAAAAAAAATCTTTTTGAGGCAAAAAGGAACCAAACATCGTTTTTGTCATGATGATAAGTAATGTTTAACGCCTTCGCGGTAAAACAATTTGGGGCATGTTCCGGTTTTTTTTTGTCTTTTCTTTTTCACGTTTACTTCTCCCTCTCCCTTTCTGCCCCTACCCCCTCTCCCTTTCTGCCCCTACCCCCTCTCCCTTTCTGCCCCTTACCCCTCTCCCTTTCTGCCCCTACCCCCTCTCAGTTTTCAGACGCAAACAAGTGTATTTAAGTTGATCTACCCGCTTGTTCAAGCAACGTTGTTTCAGCGGTCACAGAGAATTCGTGTTGTAAGGCAAAGGAAAAGATAATCGCTCGTCATTTGTTTTGCAATTGCCTCTTTGTGTTTTTGCAGACATATGTTCGGGGAAATCAACACGGTGTACAACCAAGTCGTTTATTTGACCGCCTCTCGGACACACGCAATGACGAAGCATTCAAAATTAAAAAATCCCTGCGCTTAGAACTGTACCCACGGAATACGCGCGATATAAGCCTCATATTGATTGATTGATTTCGACCAAAAATGGGTTACCTCAGAATCCCGTACCGGAGCCGAGTACGTGCTGTTTTTGTAAAAATTGGCACAGTTGAGCCTTCAAAACT
>NC_090255.1:35800873-35813373 GCF_037325665.1 Littorina saxatilis
GCGGTAGAGGTGAGAGAGCGAGAGAGAGAGAGAGAGAGAGTGTGTGTGTATGTGTGTGTGTGTGTGTGTGTGTGTGCGCGCGCGTGTTGAGTGTATGTGTGTGTGCGCCTACGTTCGTGTGTGTTTGTGAGTGGTAGAACCACCACAGTTAAAAAAGAAACCAACCTTGACCTCATGTTTGGCTGTTGTCAGAACGACCCAACATGTTTGGACCGTGCAGTGCTTACCACCCTGTCTCAGTGTTCATCGATCGAGCGGTACCGTGCGTTGAGAGAAAGAGGGCTGTTCGCATAAGGTATACAACCATTACTGTCTTTGTGCCCCTACTGCGGTAAGTTAGCTTCACGGTGTGTTTCGTTGTTGTCGTCAACATCTGTCAAGGTTTAAATCCTGACATTTTCAGGGAGAAAATAGCAGAAAAGCAATTCATTAGTGAAGAACAAATTAACTTGGTCGGGTTTCACAAAATTTTACTTTTTAGAAACCTTCGTCAAACCATAGGCACTCCGGCCCCGGGGTTTTCAGTCTTACAGCTAGCGAGTGGTGCTATCATTTATTTCAGGTGTGTGCTTTTATACACAGGCACAGACAAAGGTACATATACACAGCACTTTTAGGGGGTGGGGGGGGGGGGTGGGGTGGGTGGGACATGGATTACAGGATCTTTTTCGTGCGCACTTTGTCACGTTTCAATATATCACTTAAGGTGATTATGAACCGGTTAATTACTACTAATTAACTAACCACACCACGATCCACTCTCGCAGTCATACAATTAAATAGAGTCAACAAAAGTATAAGTTTCAGACGCCTGTTTATGTATAAACTCTCCACCTCCCTCGAGCCTTCACTCAAAATATGTTCCTTTCACGTTCTCAACACGTAAAAACCCAGTGTTCACTGACAAAATGCCAGTAGTATGTAGAAAATTATAGTAACACGCTGAACCCGTGTAAAATACAGTCAAATGAGAATGTTCTGTTCGAAAAGCTCTAGTTCGTGCAGGTGTCACACACCCCACGTTGTCACTACTCCAATGAAATCATAGATACGAAAGACAACGGTGGTCAACGGGGTGCGTACGACATGGTGCACTTAGCTTTATCTCTGCTGCTGCTGCTTAGCCGGTATGCTGGTTAGTCGGTTCGCTGGTTAGCCGGTCCGCTGGTTAGCCGGTTCGCTGGTTAGCCGGTCCGCTGGTTAGCCGGTCTCCTGGTTAGCCGGTCTCCTGGTTAGCGTAGCTTCAACAGGTCCCGCCAAAGTCAGCCGTGCAGATGTTACAGGAACTCGAAACGAACGAATCGGATCGAACGAACGAAGGCTGCAAACAGAAAGCATCGGTGCACTAAACATGTCAGCTACCCCTCACCCACCACCTTAAAACATGTCATCTTTAAATATCTCATCGAGCACGTGGGCCTGCACAAAACGGACTTTTTACAACAACAAAACAGCCATTTTCCGTCCTTCTCTCCCTATCTGCAAAAACCATATACAGATTAGTATTTTAGCGTCACAGAGAGTAAATTATGCGCTAACCTGGAAAGAACAACAGAGAGTATTTCATTCCACAACACAGACTCATCAACAGCGTTAAATAATGATTTATTACCTCAAAAGCCTATGATTGTACTCTCATGGAAGCAAAATCCGCTTCCTCCCTGGAACAGCCTCTGTTCGTCAACAGTGACCGAAAACCTCCAGAACCCCTTGTCGAATCCTTATGCGAAAGCCATCGCCGACGAAGGAAAGTTGACGACTTGTCCTCAGCAAAGTACTGGCAGTGAGACAGGAAAAACTAGTGGAAGCTCCCCTAGAGTGCCGAATACAATATTCGGTGAAAAACCATCATACTCTAGAAACTGTGTATTAGATCCTTCCCCTTCTGCCGCTGGGTGTCAAGTGCGCCGCCCTTGTGTCTCTCCCAGACAACCTAGCCAATAACACGTGACTGACCTTGTCACAAAACCAGTCCAGCTATACACAATTCTGCCTCCCAAGCAGAAAAAAGACACGAGAAACTCAATCCGTGAAAATCCCGTGCGCGCTGTCAGCGAAAAACCGTCAGCCCTATGACAGCAGAAACCCCCACTGTGAAACTCGTGCACTACAAAACATCCGTGCTAGTTGAGCACTGTCAGCAAACTCTGCTGTAGCCCAATATCACGTACAGGCGCTTTCTATCATACTCGACCAAGAACAGGCACTCCACTGAGTGACACTTTCTTGGTCTCTGTCACCCGATCGTGACACACCTCCCCTCTTCAAGACGAAACCTCGGTTTCGCTCACAGTCATGTTCTCCTCTACAGCCCGAGAGAGAAAGTCAGCTCCAACATTGTTGGCGCCCGGAATGACGCGTACCGTGAATTGGTACGGTTGGAGAATCAACGCCCAGCGCATAAGTCTGGCGTTTGCCAACCTTGCAACCTGAAGATATTGCAGAGGTTGATGGTCCGTCTCCAGACAGAAAGGTCGTCCGTACAGGTACGCTTCGAACTTCTGGATGCCCCAGACAATGGCGAGACACTCGCGTTCAACCGTTGCATACGCTGCCTCGGCCGAGGTCAGCTTACGGCTGGCGAAGCAAACAGGGTGCAAAAACCCCTCTGTCTCCTGAAGCAACACTGCCCCAAGTCCCTTCCCTGAAGCGTCTGTCCTCAGCACGAAGTCCTTGTTCAGGTCTGGTAGTCGGAGAATAGGCTGACTGGTGAGTCGCCTCTTCAGGGTGTTGAATGCGGAGCTGCATTCCTCAGTCCACACTACAACGGTCGGTTGTAGTTTCTTGGTAAGGTTGGTCAGTGGTAGTGCGATTTCGGCAAAGTGCGGGATGAAGCGTCTGTAGAAGCTGGCTAGGCCCAGGAAAGACCTGACTTCTTTCTTCGTGCGCGGTGGCTCCGCCTCCCGAATCTTCTGGATCTTGTCGTCCTCTGGAACGAGCAATCCCTCGCCGACAACATGACCCAGGAAAGACAATTCCCGAAATCCCAAGAAGCACTTGGACGGTTTAGCTCCCATATTTCCGTCCTTCAACCTTCCGAACACGTCGCGCAGGGCGTCGAGATGTTCAGTCCATGTCTCAGTCGCGATCAGCACATCGTCGATGAAACTGCTGATGTCCTCGCGCTTCAATGGTTCCAAAAGTTTCCTCATCATGCGAGTGAAGACGGCACCTGCATTCTGTAGACCAAAAGGCATGACTGTCCACTGGAACTGGCCGAATGGAGTGGTAAATGCAGTCTTTGGGCGATCTTCCTCGGCAACTGGAATTTGCCAGTATCCCTTGGTGAGGTCTAATTTTGAAAAATACTTGGCCTTGGCCAAGTGACTGAAGAGGTAGTCCACATCAGGCATGGGTTCCGCGTCAAACGCCGTAATCTTGTTCAGCTTCCGGTAGTCGACACAGAACCTGACGCGTCCATCCTTCTTCTTCACAAGCACAATTGGTGAACTGTAGGGAGAGTTCGCTGGCTCGATGACGCCCAACTTCGTCATGTCGGCGATTTCCTTCCTGACCACCTCCTTCTGGGCGTGAGGCATGGGATACTGCTTCGTCCTCACTGGCTGTTTCTCCAGCAAGTCGAAGGTAAACTCCTCTAGATGCGTCTGAAGTGGTATGTCTGTAAGGACCCGTGCTGCATCCTTCAGGATCTCTTGCAGGTCCGCCTGCTGGTCGTCCCCAAGATCAGGTGAGATGTGCACGTCCGTGTGATCCTCACTAGCCTCCAGCGGACAAACTGGTACACGTCCTCCTCCCTGTTCTTCCGTTGTCTCGTCCATCACGACAGCAACTGCTTCTGTCACTTTGTCCTTTTCCCCGTAGGCAGTCCTTTCTATGTAGGCGCGCAGCAGGTTGGCGTGGTACAGGCGTGCTTTCCCGTTCATGACGATCCTGTAGTCGTTCTGGCCCACCTTCGCTGTCACCTCAAAAGGTCCTTGCCACTGCAGTTGTAGCTTGTTGTGTTTGACAGGTAGAAGTAGCAACACCCGTTCTCCAATCTTGAAGCTGCGCGGCCGTGCCTTGCGGTCGAATCCTCGCGCATAACGCTGTGCTGCTCTTCCCAGGTTCTCTTGAGCCAGTTTGCAGGTCTCTTCAATCCTGTTCCTGAGTTCTACGATGTAGGTCGCTGTCGTCTGCACCTCCTCGTCAGCTTCTTCGTCCGTCCAAGCCTGACGCAGGATAGCCATGGGACCGCGTACCTGTCTGCCGTACAACAACTCAAATGGGGAAAAGCCCAAGCTCTCCTGAGGAACCTCGCGGTATGCAAAAAGCAATGCTGGGATGTACCTGTCCCACGTGCGTGGTTTCTCCTGAGCTAGTTTCCTCAGCATGGTCTTCAAGGTGCCATTGAACCTTTCCACCAGTCCGTTGCACTGAGCATGGTAAGGAGTGGTGAAATGCTGCTCCAGTGATAGCAGTCGTGCTGCCTCCGCCATCACTCCTCCCGTGAACTGCGTGCCTCTGTCGGTGAGTACCTCTGATGGAATTCCCAGCCGGGACCACATAGTAACCAGAGCCTCAGCTACTCGCGTGGCTTCAATCGATTTCAGAGGGATCGCCTCTGGGTATCGAGTAGCGTAGTCCACCATGGTCAAAATGTATCTGTTTCCGTCCTCAGACGCAGGCAAGATGGGCCCGATGATGTCCACTGCCACCCGACGAAAGGGTTCGTCGATGAGCGGCATCTTCTCTAAGGGGACCTTCCTCACCCTTCCTTTGGCAACCACCTTCTGGCACTTATCGCAGGACGCACAGAAACGTCGGACATCCGTGCAGATGCCTGGCCAGTAAAAGTGGCGCCAGACACGATCCGTGGTCTTCTTGGTGCCAAGATGACCTCCCAGAATCGAGTCGTGTGCCGTTGCCATGACACCCTCGCGAAACTCGCGAGGCACGACAACCTGTTTGAATGCACCTTCCTTGTTGCTGAACTCACGGTAGAGCAACTTCTTGTCCCTGAGGAACTTTGACCTCCCATGCTTCCCGCTCAGCTTCACCTTCCCCGACTTCGCGTGCTCCCGAGGAGTCGCTAATGTCGGATCAGATGCCTGAGCCTTCGCGAGAAGCGCGGGGGTCACGTTCCCCAGGGCAGCTCGTGCAGCAGGTAGGGGTTTGAGAGGTTTATCCTCTCGCTCCGCCTGTGCCCGCGTGAGCACTGAAATGACGTCGGGAGACCGATAAACGGGAACCTCCCTGGTGACGCCGTCCACAAACTGAACCCGGTTTCCAATGAGCAGGTCGCATGGAGGATCGTCCATGACGACGGCCACAATGGTCCCCGTGAACAACGGTGTTACGACCTTGATCACTGCCGTGTTCAAGTCGTAAGCGTGAGATGCCTCGGCCATTCTCACTCTGATGCTGTCTCCTGTGTAGGCCATAGCTGGAACTAGACTCGCCCGAACCACTATCATGTCTGCCCCTGTGTCCCGCAGACCTTCGCCCTTCACTCCGTTAACGTAGACGTTGCAGTGGGGCTGGAAATGTTTCCTGGAGCACGGAACGCAGAGTTGTGGAATTGTGCATGAGCTCGTGACGTCCCTTAGCTCCTCACTGCCAACAAAGTGTACGCCCTTCTGGTCAGCCTGTCTCCTGTGGCAGTCCTTCTTCACGTGGCCCCGCTTGTTGCAGTAGTAACACTGGATGTCAGATCTGGAACTCGATCCCTTGTGTCCCTGATCGTCCTTCCCGTCCTTGGGTCCTGAAGAACCCGAATTTCCCGATTTTCCCGGCCGTGAGCCCGAAGATTTGCCAGAGATCGCCTGGGCGTCCTCGTGTACTCTGATCCAGTCGGCTGCTTCCTGAGTAGTCTTAGGCTGGTGTTCCTGCACAAAGGTCACCACCTCAGGTCGCAGGCTGGACATCAGTTGCTCCATGACAATGAGGTCGGCAAGGTCGTTGACGGTCCAGTCCTTTTCGGCCATCTCCACCCAGCGCCGCAGGTAGAGATTAAGGCGTGCCACAAACTGATGACTCAGCTCGCCGCTCAGTCTCTTGCTGTTTCGCAGACGTCGTCTGTAGGCTTCCGCAGTCAGGTTGAAGCGCTGGAGTAACGCCTTCTTTAGTGCCTGATAGTCTCTCGCCTCGTCGTCATCCAAAGCGTTGTAGAGCTGCAATGCGCGTCCTTTTAAACAGGTGCTAAGGCGGCTAGCCCACGTGGCCTCTTCCCACTTCTGGTCAGATGCAATGCGCTCAAACCGGCGTAAAAAGTCGTCGAGCTCGTCCTTGTCATCGTCGAACGTCGGCAGTCTCGTACGGTCGGCAACAAATGTCGGCGCGCTAGCCTGAGTAAGCGTACCCTTCTCTGCCTGTAGCCTAGCTAGTTCTAGCTGGTGATCGCGATCCGCCTGTTTGTCCTGTCTGTCACGTTCGGCCTGTCGTTCCTGTCTCTCAAGTTCAGCCTGTTCTTTCTCTTTCCGTTCTTGTCTGTCTCGTTCGGCCTGTCGTTCTTGTCTGTCAAGCTCGTCTTTCTTATCCTGTCGGTCACGTTCGTCTTTCTCTTTCTTGTCCTGTCTGTCACGTTCGGCCTGTCGTTCTTGTCTGTCAAGCTCTTCTTTTCTCGTCTGTCGCTCTATGTCTTCCCTACGTTCCAGCTCCTTGCGTTTAAGCAAACTACGCGCTCTAACGCGTGCGTCTCGCTCTGTCTGTTCCTCACTACCAGGAGTCTCAAAAGTTAATCTCTTCGTAGGAGATCCCCCTGTAGCCATGGTTAGTTTAGCAAAGCTTTATCACAAAAGTAAGTCTAACGCAGCTATAGCTAGAATACGCGGTGACGAAAGCGGTGGATACAAAAATCCAGCAACCAGAAAATGCAGAAGAAAAATCCAAACGGTGTAGAACAAATCGCGTAGCCTACTTTATGGCTGCTTTTTGCGGTGAAACAAAGTGTTTCCCACAGCCGTGGCCTACTTTATCGGCTGCTTTTTGCGGTGAAACAGAGTGTCTCCCACAGCCTTGGTTAGGACAGAAGTCCTCGGACCCTTCCCCCCCAAAATTCCAACAAAGTCAAAATATGGAGAAAAATCCAAGTAAAACAAGACGGTAGAAATGTAACCTGTTACAGAATGCGAAACAACAATGTAGAGAAAACTGAGTAAAACGAATAACAAATCCGCTAACCCCGCTCAGCTCTCTGCAACGGAAAACTCTGAACGTACAACAACAAAGATTCACAAACAAAGGAAAGGGAAGTAATCACAGTTAGCGCATACAATAACTCACAAATTACAATTTACATTTCCTGCAAGATGTGAATCGCTTAAGGTGTGGTATATGATCAAAACTATACAAAAAAGGGTAGCACCAAGCAGAAAATAAGTCGAGCACTGACGAGATTATCTGCTCTTAGTTATCCTTAATTGGTGGGTCTTTATCAGTTGGAAATTAACTGAGTAAATCCCGGCTTGGCCCCCATGTGTCACGTTTCAATATATCACTTAAGGTGATTATGAACCGGTTAATTACTACTAATTAACTAACCACACCACGATCCACTCTCGCAGTCATACAATTAAATAGAGTCAACAAAAGTATAAGTTTCAGACGCCTGTTTATGTATAAACTCTCCACCTCCCTCGAGCCTTCACTCAAAATATGTTCCTTTCACGTTCTCAACACGTAAAAACCCAGTGTTCACTGACAAAATGCCAGTAGTATGTAGAAAATTATAGTAACACGCTGAACCCGTGTAAAATACAGTCAAATGAGAATGTTCTGTTCGAAAAGCTCTAGTTCGTGCAGGTGTCACACACCCCACGTTGTCACTACTCCAATGAAATCATAGATACGAAAGACAACGGTGGTCAACGGGGTGCGTACGACATGGTGCACTTAGCTTTATCTCTGCTGCTGCTGCTTAGCCGGTATGCTGGTTAGTCGGTTCGCTGGTTAGCCGGTCCGCTGGTTAGCCGGTTCGCTGGTTAGCCGGTCCGCTGGTTAGCCGGTCTCCTGGTTAGCCGGTCTCCTGGTTAGCGTAGCTTCAACAGGTCCCGCCAAAGTCAGCCGTGCAGATGTTACAGGAACTCGAAACGAACGAATCGGATCGAACGAACGAAGGCTGCAAACAGAAAGCATCGGTGCACTAAACATGTCAGCTACCCCTCACCCACCACCTTAAAACATGTCATCTTTAAATATCTCATCGAGCACGTGGGCCTGCACAAAACGGACTTTTTACAACAACAAAACAGCCATTTTCCGTCCTTCTCTCCCTATCTGCAAAAACCATATACAGATTAGTATTTTAGCGTCACAGAGAGTAAATTATGCGCTAACCTGGAAAGAACAACAGAGAGTATTTCATTCCACAACACAGACTCATCAACAGCGTTAAATAATGATTTATTACCTCAAAAGCCTATGATTGTACTCTCATGGAAGCAAAATCCGCTTCCTCCCTGGAACAGCCTCTGTTCGTCAACAGTGACCGAAAACCTCCAGAACCCCTTGTCGAATCCTTATGCGAAAGCCATCGCCGACGAAGGAAAGTTGACGACTTGTCCTCAGCAAAGTACTGGCAGTGAGACAGGAAAAACTAGTGGAAGCTCCCCTAGAGTGCCGAATACAATATTCGGTGAAAAACCATCATACTCTAGAAACTGTGTATTAGATCCTTCCCCTTCTGCCGCTGGGTGTCAAGTGCGCCGCCCTTGTGTCTCTCCCAGACAACCTAGCCAATAACACGTGACTGACCTTGTCACAAAACCAGTCCAGCTATACACAATTCTGCCTCCCAAGCAGAAAAAAGACACGAGAAACTCAATCCGTGAAAATCCCGTGCGCGCTGTCAGCGAAAAACCGTCAGCCCTATGACAGCAGAAACCCCCACTGTGAAACTCGTGCACTACAAAACATCCGTGCTAGTTGAGCACTGTCAGCAAACTCTGCTGTAGCCCAATATCACGTACAGGCGCTTTCTATCATACTCGACCAAGAACAGGCACTCCACTGAGTGACACTTTCTTGGTCTCTGTCACCCGATCGTGACACACTTGGTCTTGTGCTTGCGTGTACACACGGGGGTGTTCAGACACCGAGGAGAGTCTGCACACAAAGTTGACTCTGAGAAATAAATCTCTCGCCGTTTATTGTAAAACCAGTCAAATGACTGGAAAGTTCATGAATTCTCTTACCATATTCGGTCAACAGTTTGATATTGCATGAGGTATTGTCTATGCAGTGGAGCTAACAACACAGGACCGGCACGGTTGGCCTAGTGGTAAGGCGTCCGCCCCGTGATCGCCGGGAGGTCGTGGGTTCGAACCCCGGCCGGGCCATACCTAAGACTTTAAAATTGGCAATCTAGTGGCTGCTCCGCCTGGCGTCTGGCATTTTGGGGTTAGTGCTAGGACTGGTTGGTCCGGTGTCAGAATAATGTGACTGGGTGAGACATGAAGCCTGTGCTGCGACTTCTGTCTTGTGTGTAGCACACGTTAAATGTCAAAGCAGCACCGCCCTGATATGGTGGCCCTTTGTGGTCGGCTGGGCGTAAAGCAAACAAACAAACAAACAAACAAACAAACAACACAGGCACCCCCGAAAATCAATTCACGAAAGCAAGGTTCCCGCGTTAAAATCTAAAAAAAAAATCAGAACAGCTAAAACTGAACAACATTATTCGTGCATGTCAGTTTTATTAAGTTATCTTGTCTAGCAAAGAAGAAGAAGATTCTTTTTATATGGGTCGCGTGATCGCCGCTGCAATAAGGATACCCTCAAAATTGACCTGAAAAAGGTAAGGTACCAAATTATTAAACAAATCAGAATAGGCACAAGGTGGCTAATTTGACCAACGAGGAGAAAGTTAAATCAATAATCTATCCAGAACAGGCCTAGGTTGTGTTGTTCAGCTATCTTGCGCATATCTTGCATTACGCCCTGGCTGTTCTAACTGCATACTTGATTTTGACACAAGCATTCTCATTGCAAACATCTGTGCACAAATACACACGTGTAGTTCATGTTTTTGATGTTTTGACGAGGACTATACATTGCAAATTGTTATTTTTTTACTGATGGAGATTTTGACCCATTGTAGTAGAAGTAGTACATGTAGTAGTAGTAGTAGTAGTAGTAGTAGTAGTGGTAGTAGTAGTAGTAATAGCAGCAGTAGTAGTACAAGTAGTAGTAGAAGCAGAAGTAGTAGTAAGTAGTAGTAGTAATAGCAGCAGTAGTAGTACAAGTAGTGGTAGAAGCAGAAGTAGTAGTAAGCAGTAGCAGTAGTAGTAGTAGTAGCAGCAGTAGTAGTACAAGTAGTAGTAGAAGCAGAAGTAGTAGTAAGTAGTAGTAGTAGTAATAGCAGTAGTAGTACAAGTAGTAGTAGAAGCAGAAGTAGTAGAAAGCAGTAGTAGTAGTGGTAGTAATAGCAGCAGTAGTAGTACAAGTAGTAGTAGAAGCAGAAGTGGTAGTAGTAGTAGAAGTAGTAGTAAGTAGTATTAGTAGTAGTAGTACAAGTAGTAGTAGAAGTAGTAGTAGTAGTAGTAGTAGTAGTAGTAGTAGTAGTAGTAGTAGTAGTAGTAGTAGTAGTAGTAGTAGTAGTAGTAGAAGGAGGAGGAGGAGGAAGAGGTGGTGGTAGAGGTGGTCTGTTCTGGTAGCACTAGTATGTAGGAGGAGTGGAAGTAGTAACTGCATCAGTTTCAGAAAGAGGAGGAGTCGTAGTAGTTGGTACCTGTTGTTCTTGGTGTTGTAGTTTATTCTGATGATGGGAGCAAGAAACAGTTCGTTTGTTTGTTGTTCGTTTTTTTTGCGGTTTCTGCTATTGTTTTTAATTCATATTTTGAAATAACAGTTTTGCCCTCGATTTCTGTCTTGAAGGGATGCAGGGCTATATCTGAACGCACAGGGGTTACTTTAAAAATCATGGGTACTGGAGCGAGTACGCCAAAGAGGGCTGCCCTCACACAGCATACAGCTGATGATGCAGACGGTACTCCTGGGGCGTCTTCCACTTTACCAGACAGCAACAGTCCCACAAGGAGAGATTCTGTCACGGAAAATCCTCAGCAAAGCATTCCTGCATCGGAGGCGCCAGGCAAAGAACCGAAAGATGAAGGTATATCGTACGTGTTGTAATTCGTTACAAAATTCATCAGTGTTTATCCTGTGAACTAGAAGTTGTGTTTAGATTAGGCAAAGGTATAAGGTGTATTTTCAGAAAATGTGTATTAATTAAACAGGTGTAGTAGTAGTAGTAGTAGTAGTAGTAGTAGTAGTAGTAGTAGTAGTAGTAGTAGTAGTAGTAGTAGTAGTAGTAGTAGTACATAGTAGTACAAGCTGATACATACAACACTTTGCAAAATGAAGTTTCATTTCATATTCATCACTTCTGTTGGACTGAGAAAAAATCCACGACGGAATGAGTCGCATGTCACCTTTGCATGATTTTCATATTTTTACATTTTTCTAACGAGTTTTTTATGCTCTATACAGTGGTGAAACCCGTTTTAGAAAAGAGCAAAAACTGTTTGAGTTATAAACCTGTGACTAAGGTGACCCTCACACTGTGCCACTCCCCGGACTTATATTAAGCCTAGCGCAGAACCGCGCGAGGTGACATGCGACTCATTTCGTGGTGGAGGGTCACATATGTAAAAATGAAAAGAAAAAGGAAAGATATTTAAACTACCATTAAGTGTCAAATCTCTTTGCTTATCTTAATTACCAACAACAACAACAACAACAACAACAACAACAACAACAACAACAACAACAACAACAACAACAACAACAACAACAACAACAACACACATACAGACAAACATAGTACAAAACTGTGTATCTAACTTTGTACGACTTTGTATTGTATTTTTACTTTCAAAGGTAAACAAGAAAGACATGACTTGAACTAAATATATATCCAAACAACAGAGAAGTGCAAAATCTGTCAGATAATGTTGATTATAATTATTTACCTACCTGTTAAGTGCACATGCGTTTACAATACTAAAAGTCTGGCCCTTGTGATGAATTTGTACATATAAATAGTGTTTTTTGAAAGTGTTTTTTCTGGTTATTGCAGAGGGTGGACTTTTCATGGGTTTTGGAGAAGCCAAGCCATCAGTATTAGAGGCCTCTGCTAGTGACGAGGATGATAACTCCGATGTCGAGCCTGGGAACAATTCCTTATCTGACGACGACGTTATTCGTGCACAGTTTCAGGAGGTGCTGAGTGAGAACGAAAAACTGTATAATAAGGCACACACCATGTGGCAAACAAAACAGAAAGGTACTCAAGGATTTTCAAGTAACGACTTTATAGGAATTCTTGCAAAGGTACACAGTTCCTATTTTATTTACCAAAGGAAAACTAGTAAGCCCCACCTTAGAGAAGAGCTCAAAATATTGTTAGGTGAGCGGCTGGTTAGATCAGGGCTGGCTTCATCTCTGTGTGATATCGCTCAAGAAATCATCGAGCACCGAGAGACCCACACAGGGGACAACAAGGATGATAGTGGTGGTCAAGCTAGGGTGTTGGAAACCACGCTGCGAACCCTTTGGAATTT
>NC_090255.1:35818373-35843373 GCF_037325665.1 Littorina saxatilis
TTTGAGCTACGAGAAGTTCTTCAAAATCACACCAGAGAGGATTTAAGACAACTTGGTAAATTTAGACTGTTTCGTACTTGAGCTAAAACTGTTCAGTAGCACTCTATAAGAGAAATCCGACATTCGCGGGTGTGTGTGGTGTGTGTATGGTGTGTGTGTGTGTGTGTGTGTGTGTGGTGTGTGTGTGTGTGCGCGCGTGTGTGTGTGCGCGTGCGTGTGTGCGTGTGTGCGCGTGCGTGCGTGTGTGTGTGTGTGTGTGCGTGCGTGCGTGTGTGCGTGTGTGTGTGTGTGTGTGTGTTTGGCATTTTGGTGGGAAGCAAGCCGGCTATATATTAAATTGACCTCAAATAGTTACAGACTGGAATAAGACATGACATTCAGGACAGGACCCCCCACACACACACCATGTTGTAGTGAAAAAATCCCAAATTGGTTTCTGGTAACAGAAACTGGGCCCAATGTAAAAGTCAATATTGTGCAGTTTTTTTGGCTTAAAAGCTTAACACACACAAACAGCTGGGGAATTGTTTGCTATTTCGTTCTTGAAGGAAAAACTTTGATGACGAGTGGTGAAAGTGGAAATGCTCCAGACAATCCCAGACACGTCATGTTGTCCTACTCGAAAGCCAACCGTGAATTGGTAACAAAAGTCTGCACCTTCCTCAAAGAGCATGTAAGTGTGCGACTTTCAGTATGTTATGGGGTATATACTCGTTATTGTCTGATGAGAGCTCAATGGTTTTGCGCGCCTGCTTGTGTGTGTGCGTGAGTGTGTGTGCGTGAGTGTGTGTGTGTGTGTGTGTGTGTGTGTGTGTGTGTGTGTGTGTGTGTGTGTGTGCGCGTGCGTGTGTGTGTAAATGTTCTTTTTTGTTTAAATTCGACATAAACCTCTTCCTGTCGATGACCTATGCATTTAACATTGTTGATACACTTGCAGTTTTATGTGGTCTGGTATATAATGAGTGTGTCCATATTTCCACTGGCAGAATATCCCCGTCTGGATGGATATCTTCAACATGGCCGATGCAGAAGACACAACTTCACAGGCCATGGCAGAGGCAGTGGAAGGCTCAGTGGTTTTCCTGATGTGCTACAGTAAAAACTACAAGAACAGCCAGTACTGTAAGCAAGGTAAGACTTCGCAGAAAGTATATATTACAGATTGTGCTTCAAAGAATTTCTCTTGTAATGCTATTTAATAAGTTCAGACATTTGTTATTGTTAGACCTTCCGTTTCTAGTACGGAAGTGAATCTCAATACTGAAGGTTTTTTCTCGGATGTTGTTAGAACCAGAGCTTTGAAATTTCGCATGCTTCCTGTAGGCTTCCATCAGCATGTTAAATATTGACAGTTTGCACCCAGAATCTTCCCTTTCAGAAGCTGACTATGCAAACAAACTGAAAAAGTACATCATACCGCTGAAACTCCAGCCAGGATACGACCCGACAGGATGGCTTGGGTTCATCATTGGCGACAAGTTTTTCTTCGACTTCACAAAAGAAGCTCTGCACCAGCAGAAGCTACAGAAGCTTACACAGAAAGTCAAAGATCGCTTCAGAAAATCGTGTCCTGATGAAGTGGACGGTGCAGTTGTAACAGAGGGCGAACATGGCATGTCAGTGGTGGTACGTATCAGAAGGTTGTTGATGTCTTTGTTTTGTTGAGTTCTTTAAACAACAATCCCAAAACAAAACAAAAAAATCAAAATTCCAAAATTGTCCAAACGTTCGCTCGGAAGATACACGCGAGGCGTTGTCTCTTTTAAGTGGAGACACATAAACTTATCTGACAAATGGTCCAGAAACTCGCTTGGAAGATACAAGCGAGACAGTGTTCCGAGCAAGCTTCTGGACAATTTGTCAGAGAAGTTTATTTTCTGTATTACAAGTGTTTGTCTGTCAGTCCACATGAAAGACCTCAGGTTTTGTAATAGATACAACGTTCCAATAACTTTGTTTTTAGATTCTTTAAAACAAAGGCATGCGCTTAAAAGCTTTCAATTGCGTGAGCTGTTGTGGGACGCATGTTTTATTGTATTGCTTATCACACGTGCTACTATTTCGTTTATTGTGTGTCCCTCAAAGACGAATGCAGTAAAATGTCTCGAATGAGAGTGTGGGTGACTCTTAGAGTTGAAGACAAATGCAATTCTCTTCGTAGTTGTCACTAACATTTCATTAATAATACTGTATCACTGACATTTATTTTTTGCTTACCATCCCGACGAAGGCAGTATATCTGCAGAAATATTGAAAATCCTAACCTGGTTACTTGCGTGTCTTGTTTTTATCACAATTATATTTTTGTCGTATAAAAAGTCGTTCCACAATACGTTTGAGCCCGTTTTGCATCAAACAGAGCCCATCAGGTGTACACCATTGTGTTTGAGGATCTTATTTGACGGGCATTGTTTGCCTTTGTTGGATTTCTTATTTGCTTGATATATGTTATATGCAGTTATCTATGGTGAAATGAACAAGATTATTCTTGAATTTACGTCTTTGCCTCAATGTCAGTGTCCAAGGTTTATACATGCATATTTGCACCAAATCTCCTCTCTCTCTCTCTCTCTCTCTCTCTCTCTCTCTCTCTCTCTCTCTCTCTCTCTCTCTCTCTCTCTCTCTCTCTCTCTGTCTCTCTCGTGTATTGTGACCGTTTGTTCATGCCATCAATGTTTTATTCTTTCACTCACTTTACGGACTTTCGACCATTATTTTCCTGCAGTTACGTTTGCTCAATTAATTTATCTGACTGAGGTTTTGTTCACGTTTTTGGCTGACAAACAGATTGTTCAGTTTGAGTCTTTCAAGCTGACTGATTGACTGAATGTTGTTCAGCTTTATACGACTTGGTTATTCGTTCGTTTGGCTATCGGTTATGTGGTTAGTTGGTAGTCTGTCTGTTCGTTTTTCAAGGATAGTTAGTTGTGTGTTCTTTAATTCCCTATATATCGATTCTTTACTTAATGATCTTGAATATGTTTTAAAGAGTGGACAGAGAACTAAACCAAAGAATAAGATTGACGCTGAATTAGTCTCGGATGACTCCCATTTTTTTCTAGACAAAATACAACAACCAACCAACTCAGCGATTTAAATCCTATTTCGTGTGAACTTACTCAGTGTAAGAAGTTTAATGGCCTGTATGCAACGTTTTGTAATTTTAATTTTGTCAGGTTGACAGCAGTCATGGTGGAATGGTGTTATCCGCACCAAAATCACAAACCAGAGATGAGATACTGAAGTGGGAACAGAAAGACGTGGCGGCTTGGATGGAACGCTTTTGCCTGAAAGGGTGAGTATCACGCTTGTACAACTCTCTATCAGACCATAATTATACTATTCTCAATCAAAGATCAGGGCTTTCTTTCTTTCTTTATTTGGTGATTAACGTCGTTTTCAACCGTTCAAGGTTATATCGCGACGGGGAAAGGGGGGGGGATGGGATAGAGCCACTTGTTAATTGTTTCTTGTTCACAAAAGCACTGATCAAAAAAATTGCTCCATGGGCTTGCAACGTAGGACAATATATGACCTTACTGGGAGAATGCAAGTTTCCAGTACAAAGGACTTAACATTTCTTACATACTGCTTGACTAAAATCTTTACAAACATTGACTATATTCTATACAAGAAACACTTAACAAGGGTAAAAGGAGAAACTGAATCCGTTAGTCGCCTCTTACGACATGCTGAGGAGCATCGGGTAAATTCTTCCCCCTAACCCGCGGGGGGAGATCAGGGCTTGTAGGTACACATTTGATTGTAATTATAACAGAATGAATTGGTCGAATTTTGTTGTTTGATTGTTTTTGTAGTTTCTTTCAGGTCTTTTTCGTCTTAAAACCTCAAACTTAAGATGCCCCATTCCATTATAACCATGGTAAAGATTGTTGCGTAAAACACAGAGTGGCATTCACCAAGCTCCTGCAGTGTGTTCCTGTTTGACGTGCTGTCGCCCTTGTCACATACGAGTTTACTTTTCATGACGTGATTCAGAATCAACGTCAAGTAGGAAGGAATGACAAAAGCGCACATTTGTGACCCTCCACCACGAAATGAGTCGCATGTCACCTCACGCGGTTCTGCGCTAGGCATAATATAAGTCCGGGGGGTGTCTAGTAACAGTGTGAGGGTCACCATAGTCACAGGCTTATAACTCGAAAAGTGTTCACTCGTTTCTAAAACGGTTTTCACCACTGGATAGAGAATAAAAAAACTCTTCAAGAAAATGTAAAAATATGAAAATCATGAAAAGGTGACATGCGACTCATTCCGTGGTGGAGGGTCACATTTGACACTAAATAAATGTCACAATTTTACTTGAGTCTTTAGTATTTTGCCTACGCATTTTTAAAGCCTTGTATTAATTGGGCGATGTCGATTTCGTAAAGACGACTTCAGGAAGCTTACTGCACGAAGCTTTGGCACTGAAGTTTGGGTAAAAAGACTTTGCAAAGTCTGCGCGAAATCAACTTTGGGCTCAATTAAGGAAGGGCTTAAGCAAGCCGGTCAGCATGGCAGGCTGAGAGAGTTGATGATGCCTATAAGACCAAACAAACATATAGATTGGTTTTATAGGGTAACCCGACCGACCCTATTTGTTCCCGCCGACCCTAAAACCCTTTTTACATTTAGTCAAGTTTTGACTAAATGTTTTAACATAGAGGGGGAATCGAGACGAGGGTCGTGGTGTATGTGTGTGTGTGTGTGTGTGTGTGTGTTTGTGTGTGTGTGTGTGTGTGTGTGTGTCTGTGCGTGTGTGTGTGTAGAGCGATTCAGACTAATGGACCGATCTTTATGAAATTTTACATGAGAGTTTCTGGGAATGATATCCCCGGATATTTTTTTTCATTTTTTCGATAAATACCTTTGATGACGTCATATCCGGCTTTTTGTAAAAGTTGAGGCGGCACTGTCACACCCTCATTTTTCAATCAAATTGATTGAAATTTTGGCAAAGCAATTTTCGACAAAGGCCGGACTTTGGTATTGCATTTCAGCTTGGTGGCTTAAAAACTAAGGAATGAGGTTGGTCATTAAAAATCGGAAACTTGTAATTAAATTTTTTTTTTTAAACGATCCGAAAATAATTTCATCTTATTTGTCGTCATTTTCTGATTCCAAAAACATATACATATGTTATATTTGGATTACAAACAAGCTCTGAAAATTAAAAATATGAAAATTATGATTAAAATAATTTTTCCGAAATCGATTTAAAAACAGTTTCATCTTATTCCTTGTCGGTTTGTTTGTTTGTTTGTTTGTTTGTTTGCTTAACGCCCAGCCGACCACGAAGGGCCATATCAGGGCGGTTTCCTTGTCGGTCCCTGATTCCAAAAACATATAGATATGATAAAAATGTTTGGATTAAAAACAAACTCAGTAAGCTAAAATGAATAGACATACAGAAAAGCGTGTTATCCTGCTCAGCGCGACCACTACCGCACTATTCTGCATGGCTTGTCGATTTCACTGCCTTTGCCACGAGCGGTGGACTGACGAAACTACGAGTATGTGGTCTTGGTGAAAAAAGCAGTGCGTTCAGTTTCATTCTGTGAGTTCGACAGCTTGACTAAATGTTGTTATTTCGCCTTACGCGACTTGTTTCATTTATCAAAAAAACACAAAAATGTTCGGCACATTTTGCGAGCCATACCGAGACTAAG
This sequence comes from Littorina saxatilis, assembly GCF_037325665.1. Taxonomy (NCBI): domain Eukaryota; kingdom Metazoa; phylum Mollusca; class Gastropoda; order Littorinimorpha; family Littorinidae; genus Littorina; species Littorina saxatilis. The sequence goes on from NC_090255.1 coordinate 35,824,046, forward strand.
GGAACTAACCTCCTTTAAAATCAACTAAATTATAAAAAAAAAAATTGTTAAAAAGGCCGACCCTATCTTTTTCGGACACGTTACCCTAAATCAACATATATTTTTGTTTGGCCTAATCTAAATGTAAAGCATTTGTCCCGTCATAAAAAGGTGACCCAAAATATGCTCAGGTTGACAGTGAATTTCTTATGTGTTGACAGGAAGAAGATTGAGGTTCTGACAGGAATGGAGATCGCATTTCTTCACGAGATGAAATCAGAGGTAAACGAAACTCGGTTCAAACCGCACAAGATCTTGTTGTGATTTTAATGTGACGGGCGCAATGGCTTGACGGATAAGCCGCCTGCCTCCCATGCAGAAGGTCGATCGTGTGTTCGAATCATGGCCCAGCCTGGTGGGCTAAGTGTGGAGATGTTTTTGATCTCCCATGTCAACTTATGTGCGGACCTGCTGGTGCCTTATCCTCCTTGTGTGTACACGCAAGCGCAAGACCAAGTGCGCACGGTACAGATTTCGGTGGGTTATGGAAACAGGAAATTACCAAGCATGCTTCCCTCGATAGCGGCGTATGGCTGTGAGGTTAGTGGCGGGGTAAAAACGGTCATACAGGTAAAAAAAAAACCACTCTTGCAAATTACACGAGTGTACGAGGGAGTTTCAGCCCATGAACGCAGAAGAAGAAGAAGATTATAATGTATTGTTATTGTTGATTGTAGCAGTGGTAATTGTTTTGATGGTGGATGTAAAAAAAGCAATAGCTGTTTGATACACCATGGAGGCAACATGAATACTTTGGGGGACAAAGAGCATTTTCTGCATGGACCTCCCTTTACTTCTTAGGGGTCCAACTCGTTACAGCAAGAAGTCGGGATGTTTATTTTTGTTATGTGTCCAAATGTCCAAATCCCATGTAAAAGCCTGGCAGATCTAAGATGGTGAGCTGAATCGATTTCTTGGGAAAGAGTGTGCATTTGAAACTCGATTACGCCACACGTTATCTTGGGACAGAGTCTGCTTTTGAAACTCAATTACGCCACACGTTATCTTGGGACAGAGTGTGCTTTTGAAACTCGATTACGCCACATGCGTTATCTTGGGACAGAGTGTGTTTTTGAAACTCGATTACGCCAAGCGTTTTCTTGGGACAGAATGTGCTTTTGAAACTCGATAACGCCACACGTTATCTTGGGACAGAGTGTGCCTTTGAAACTCGATTACGCCACACGTTATCTTGGGACAGAGTGTGTCTTTGAAACTCGATTACGCCACACGTTATCTTGGGACAGAGTGTGTCTTTGAAACTCGATTACGCCACACGTTATCTTGGGACAGAGTGCGCCTTTGAAACTCGATTATGCCAAACGTTATCTTGGGACCGAATGTGCCTTTGAAACTCGATTTTGCCACACTTTACAAGCAAGTTTTGTAAGCCTTTATACTGATTTTGTTTCAGGCGCCAGAGTTCTTCTACCAGATGTTGGCCTCACACTTGCAGCTAAAGACTGTTCCTGACATGGCAAAGTTTACCTACGCCTTGAAGAAGATCGGTCAAACGCCGTAGACGTTCTTTCCTTGTGTCGACACAACATGCTTTGGTTTTAGTTTGATTGACAACAAAGGTCATTGAGACTTGTCAATACAGATCATTGACACTTGAGGATCTCTGAAAATCATGAACGTTCTAATTGCAAGGGAAATTGATGTTTTTATGAATATTTGTTTGTTGTTTGTGTGATGCTGGTAGCCAGGGTTTTTATCGTTTTGGTGTGGATTTTCTGGGTCCTAATTACAAGCGTAATCTTTGAAAACAGCTTTCATTGGCCAAGTCTGAATTCACTTTGATGTGTTTGCTATCATCAAAACAACGAAGTGAGCAAAAATGCTGTAATGTGTCAGCTATGTCTGTCTCTGAATCTCTTTTATATTTTGAGTTAATAACATTTCAATGTTTATTATTCTCTCAAGTGCTAGGATACATGTTCCGCATTACTCTCACTTAATGTTCTTGCACATGCCGCATTTATTTTGAGCGCTTACTCCCTCTTGTCTCGCAGATTCTATCTGTTGAACACTACTTTTATAACAATGATTACTACACATATTACAACATTTACCTTCGTGTGTACACGCAAGTACAAGACCAAGTGCGCACGGAAAAGATCCTGTAATCCATGTCAGAGTTCGGTGGGTTTATAGAAACACAAAAATACCCAGCATGCCTCCCCCGAAATCGGCGTATGCTGCCTGAATGGCGGGGTAAAAACGGTCATACACGTACAAATCCACTCGTGCTAAAAACATGAGTGAACGTGGGAGTCTAAGCCCATGAACGAAGAAGAAGAAGAAGAAGAAGTGCAACGAAATCATATTGAGAGGATTGTGATCAACAAAAAAGAATATCGCATTCATATTTCGATCCGATATTTTTCTGCTTGAACAAGTCTACCTTGTAATTTACTTTTTGAGCCGATTATATTTCATGTGCCATGTTTCAGTATTGACCGGAGTCGTTGTCTTGTATGTTGCATTGAATATTAATACGTATGTACACAAATCATCCTGACACACAAACATTCTCTGTGCTTCTCTTCTGTGTGTCTCCCGTCTGCTTCTCTCAGTCTCTCATCTTTCTGTCAAGTCAAGTATTTTATTGTTTTGGGCCCAGAGGGCTTTGAAACAAAGATATAACTTTGAGAAAAAAGGTAACAAATCAGACAGTTAATGTATGTATACAAATTGAGCGGACAAATACAACAATACTATACAACCAAAATAAATTGGCAATATACACTTCCATACATACAAACAAAAAGAAAAGAAAAATAGGTTAAACAAAATCAGGTAAGAAATCAGACAGATAATATTGTATGCATACATTAAGCGGACAACGATAATATACAGCCGAAATAAATTGGCAATACCATTATGCCATGCATCTTTTGTAGAAACACAAAACAAAACAAAAGCATGTATTACATACATATACATACCAATAACGAAACTAGATGTAACGCTAACATACTAAAATCATAACATGGGCTACACAGTTTGCTAGCTTCATTAGTTTTATCTTAGATTTACATTTCATTAACTGTTCATATTTTAAACAATTTGGGTGAGATTTTGTTTGTTTGCTTAACGCCCAGCCGACCACGAAGGGCCATATCAGGGCGGTGCTGCTTTGACATATAACGTGCGCCACACACAAGACAGAAGTCGCAGCACAGGCTTCATGTCTCACCCAGTCACATTATTCTGACACCGGACTAACCAGTCCTAGCACTAACCCCATAACGCCAGACGCCAGGCGGAGCAGCCACTAGATTGCCAATTTTAAAGTCTTAGGTATGACACGGCCGGGGTTCGAACCCACGACCTCCCGATCACGAGATACCCCAGTATGTATGCAATGTACAATGAAGAATTAAGAATCCTGCTTCATGTGCAATGATTATCAAAGTGAGGTTGTCATGAACGGAACCTATGGAATGTACTAAACCAAGGCTAAGCAAGTTCTGAAACACCTTCGTCAATAAAAGCTGCAGTCTTACATTTGCAAACACTACTTGTAGAGTGTACACTCTGCTGCTACCAAGCAAAATCATATTTTTCTCTTTTGTTTCCCCCTCCGCGAAAAATAAGCCTTAAATTCAAAATTAAATCTCATAACTACAGAAAAATCTCATTTCCCAATCGGAGAAAGAAAAAACACAGACGTGTCTCCTGCTGTCTCATGTCCTGTGTCAATATCGTTCCGATTCTGATTGTCCTGAATAGTTGGTGCAGATGCAGTCTTTCCAGCGATGAATGGCGATGTCATGGTGTTTATCTTGTGCAATGATTTTCTGGCTAGGTCATCGACATCATGTGTCTCTGTCCTGGTGAAAGCAAGAAACCATGACATCAAGATGCAAGTAACGAAAATATCATTTTTACTTTTCATTAACACAAACAAAACACAAAAAACACTAACCCCCCCCCCCCCCCAAAAAAAAAAAAAAAGACATGGGATGACAAAGACCTTCTGTATGCAGGTCTGGGTGGCCGAGTGGTAAACGCACTTGCCTCGGAAGCGAGAGGTTGCGAGTTCGACCCTGGGTCAGGGCGTTAGCAATTTTCTCCCCCCTTTCCTAACCTAGGTGGTGGGTTCAAGTGCTAGTCTTTCGGATGAGACGAAAAACCGAGGTCCCTTCGTGTACACTACATTGGGGTGTGCACGTTAAAGATTCCACGATTGACAAAAGGGTCTTTCCTGGCAAAATTGTATAGGCATAGATAAAAATGTCCACCAAATACCCGTGTGACTTGGAATAAAGGCCGTGAAAGGTGAATGCTCGCCCTAATAGGCTTGAGGTTTGCTGGCCGATGTGAACGCGTGATATATTGTGTAAAAAATTCCATCTCACACGGCAGAAATTAATATGTAAAGCGCTTAGAGAACGTCAAGCGCTATATAAATCTCCCCATACAATGCAATCCAATACCCAGAGCAAACCGAACACGACAAATGAATGTTGAAAAGCACATGAGCCTATTTTTGAGCAAGAGAAAAAATAATCCATGGTGTCCGTTGACGTTTCTCATCTAAACATCCCTGTCGGACATTTTAGCCACATTCTTGAGAACATTTTGTAAATTTGTTTCTGGTCAATGTAGATTAACGGTCAATACAATAGGAGCAAACACAGAATACTTTTCTTGACATCATGTGATAATTCGTGAACGTGTGTCTTCATAGAATCAAAAAACAAGAAAGGTAGGTTGTTGGAACGTTTGTTATTGACAAAACAATACATTCACAAATATATCGACCCAACGGTCTGTTAAGTGCACAGGCAAACAGTTAATAACAAAAACTTATCTGGCTGATTTTTTCTTCCGCCTGCCACGAAGCCTTTTAACGAAGTGTGTCTATATATTCAAGCAAATTCATCTACGCTGCAAGACAGAAAACACACACAAACAGTAACGTTTATTACCAACCACTTTCCATTGATTTCCTTGGAAACGTTCGCAGCAGGCAGTAAGCACTTCTCAGCAGCATTCTTCTCAAACAATGTCAGACGCCAGCAGTCTTCAGGACTCAGTTCCCACCCTAATTGCAGACACATATACAGGCTTTTCTTTATAACGTTGATGCATTGACTAGATACATGGGGTCTGATAGCTCAGCTGATACAGTACTGGATTGTGATCCAATACTTTAAGGGGTTCGAATGCAGGCGTGGACGGATATTGGTCAACTTGGAGAACTCAGAGACAATATCCATGTCCCACCCCCTTGGCACGTTAAAGACTGTGATCATTTTGCTAGATGCGTGGTTGATTACACCTAAACATTCTGGTCACATTTTGGAGAATATAATATTGCCACGCCCGTAAAAACAAGGTTAGAATACAAAGCCTCGCAAATGGCAGTTTAAGAAAGAAACGTTTACAAGTAAATAAATGAGCATGAGGATCGCCAAGCCAAGTAATCCAAGTTCTAAGACTGCGTTTTTATGAATACAATGATTAATAAAATAACTGCCATATTATGTTTTGCAACATCGGGACGAACAACCTACTCCAAACAGAGAGTTAGTTTATTCAACCGGAAAAATTAAACTACACCTGTCGTTACTGTGACTCTACTACGAACCTTGAAGAAATCTATAACATACTCACTGAATGCATTGTACTTCTGTTCCAGTAAAATGTCATGTTTACTTGCACAGCACGTGCGAAGAACACGGAAGGCGTGGTCAAAAATAATGAGAGGCGGTGCAAGACAGGACCGGTCACAGTACTCATGCACCAATGAGAGGCGATTAAGCCGCCACGCGTTTAGTGACAGCTCTTCCACCTTCTGGAATTTGTAGCTGAAAAGACAGAAGATGTGAAATCGTGAGAAGCTGGGTTGAGGTTGGGGAAAGGAATTGTCGGGGATATAGCTCAGTTGGTAGCGCGCTGGATTTGTATTCAGTTGGACGCTGTCAGCGCAAGTTCGATCCCAGGTTCGGCGGAAATTTATTTCACAGAGTCAACTTTGTGTGCAGACTCTCTTCGGTGTCCGAACCACCCCCCGTGTATACTACATTGGGTGTGCACGTTAAAGATCCCACGATTGAGAAAAGGGTCTTTCCTGGCAAAATTGCTTAGGCACAGTTAATAATTGTCTACCATACCCGTGTGACTTGGAATAAGGCCGTGAAAGGTAAATATGCGCCGACATGGCTGCAATCTACTGGCCGTATAAAATTTCATCTCACACGGCATCACTGCAGAGCGCCTAGAACTGTACCCACGGAATATGCGCGATATAAGCCTCATTGATTGATTGTCATGACGTACTTTGGCAATACTTTGTTTTCTAAAATCAAAATTCTTTTTTTTTTTACTCACCCATTTGTAGATCACTCACTCGTTTTGTTATGATTGGTTTGTTTATTAGTTTGTTAGTAAGTTAGTTAGTTAACTATTAGTTGTTAGATATCTAGCATGTTAGCTAGTCAGAGAGCTAGATAACTATAATTACTTAATTATTATATAGTTGGAATATTACTTATCCACTTACCTACACAGTCATCTAGTTAGCTACTTGGACGGCTAGTTATGACAGATCACAGGGCATATTTAATAATAATAATAATAATAATAATAATGGTGATTTCTATAGCGCTTTCGAACACACAAAGCGCTTTACAAAAGCAATAACAACATCATTACCAGAATGACGCCATTGACGGAATAGAACACAATCATAAACACTTTACAACAAAAACCAAAAACAAAACATAAATGTTACAAAAATCCAGAGGCTCTTACAGGAACGAACTCCCAGTACACACAACAATTATAATGCGCACACACACACACACACACACACACACACACACACACACACACACACACACACACACACACATACACCCACCCACACATGTTCACACACACACACACACACACACACACACACACACACACATACGGACGAGGAGCACCTTAGGTACCGGTCATACGCAGACGGATCTGTGTGACTTCTGTACGTACGAAATCCACATTAGGTACCGTTTGGCTATACACAGTGTGTAACCCGTACGGACGAAGGCGTTGAGTACCTGTTTCCTATACACACTGATGGTTGTGTGTAGTGTCAGTAAAGTGTGATTAGGTGAGGATGGAACTTTAACCGTCGATCACTTTACATGTGTAACCTCAATTAATATGTTGCATGTTTTGCTTTTGATTTGTATGTTGCTTACTTTGTCATTTTGTTGTTTATGTTTATTTGCTTGTTTGCTTACTTGTCGATTGTTTGCTGGTACGTTCGTTTACTTTGTTTATTTGTCATGTTGCTTTCCTTGTTTATCATTTATTAGACATTTGTATTAGAAGTAAGGACCGGTTGTAAGAAAAGGCGTCGCCTTAAACCTCTATCCTTGAAAAATAAAGTTCCATCATCATCTCTCTCTCTCTCTCTCTCTCTCTCTCTCTCTCTCTCTCTCTCTCTCTCTCTCTCTCTCTCTCTCTCTCTCTCTCTCTCTCTCTCTCTCTCTCTCTCTCTCGTTTTACATTTAGTCAAGTTTTGACTAAATGTTTTAACATAGAGGGGGAATCGAGACGAGGGTCGTGGTGTATGTGTGTCTGTGTGTGCGTGTGTGTGTGTGTAGAGCGATTCAGAGTAAACTACTGGACCGATCTTTATGAAATTTGACATGAGAGTTCCTGGGTATGATATCCCCGGATTTTTTATTGATTTTTTTCGATAAATGTCTTTGATGACGTCATATCCGGCTTTTTGTAAAAGTTGAAGCGGCACTGTCACACCCTCATTTTTGAATCAAATTGATTGAAATTTTGGCCAAGCAATCTTCGACAAAGGTCGGACTTCGGTTTTGTATTTAAGCTTGGTGGCTTAAAAATGTATTGATGACTTTGGTCATTACAAATCTGAAAATTGTAAATAATTTTTTTTTATAAAACGATCCAAATTTACGTTCATCTTATTCTTCATTATTTTCTGATTCCAAAAACATATAAATATGTTATATTCGGATTAAAAACAAGCTCTCAAAATTAAAAATATAAAAAATTCTGATCAAAATCAAATTTCCGAAATCGATTAAAAAAAACAATTTCATCTTATTCCTTGTCGGTTCCTGATTCCAAAAACATATAGATATGATATGTTTGGATTAAAAACACGCTCAGAAAGTTAAAACGAAGAGAGGTACAGAAAAGCGTGCTATGCAGCACAGCGAAACCATCACCGCGCTAAACAGTCTCGTCAGTTTCACTGCGTTTTGCGCGAGCGGCGGACTACGGTCACTGTGAAAAAATGCAGTGCGTTCAGTTTCATTCTGTGAGTTCCACAGCTTGACTAAAATGTAGTAATTTCGCCTTACGCGACTTGTTTTTTTGTGGTTTTTTTAAATTGGAGAAAACCGGTTTCTTTTTTTTTTCTTTTTTTGGTGTGGTTTGCATGGTTGTTTATACAAAAAGCAATTGAGGAGCCATAGATGGTTACTTTTTTTTCTCCTTTTTTTTTCTTCTTATTCTCGTCCATCCGCTCCCTCCCACCCCCCTCATAATATTCACAAACGTCATATATCACTTCACCTCATCTCGACTTATACATTACTCACAATCTTCTAATGTACATTTTATTTTCCAATATACTATTCAAATCGTATCTATCACCATACTAATATTTACTAATACACATTTTTGCAATCAAAATAATGTGATTAAGTACCTTATTATTTTGGCATATATTACTAGGTTGATAACCAAACAAGACATCGTGTTCTGAGAGGTGCACATTTGATCCTGTATTTCTAAAAATATAATGGACAACATTTTCCCAAAAGCTCGTCAACTTCTCACATTGACAAAAAAAGTGTTCAACATAATCAATGTGTTTACAAAATGTACATAATTTTGTTTCTCTAATTTTCATTTTATCTAATAAAATATTCGTGGGATAAATATTATGCAATATTTTCCATTGTAACAATCGCAATCTTTCTTCTTTTGTACATTTGCTTGCTAACAGCCAATAACTGTGATCTAGTTTAACCTGATATTTATGTAACCAAAATGTAGCAGCGCAAGGCTCGCTCGCTTTAGACTGGACTATCAGCATGCGAATCTTTCTCGCGGAGGGGTTCCGTGTGTCAAGGTCATTATTGTGTTCGCCTGCTCGCGGGCTGGCTGTGTTTTTGCGAAGTGCAAGCGCTCGCACAGCAGTCTTCACTGCGCCGTACTAAAAAAATCTAGAGGGACTGTATCCTTTCTTTGTGCACAGCTGGTTAAAAAGAATCATATCTCCGTTAACCCAAATATCTTTCACCATATCTAAATGCGCTTCTATCCATTTTTTAAAATATAAGCTTTTATTTTTATAAACCACTTTTATATTGTTCCACAAACATTGATCGCCAAAGCGATCTTCTCTCTCATAAATCAATGCTTTATTATGGATTCATTTTAAGAGAACTTCTGTCTAAAAGTTTGATCGAATGCATTCAATACCTTGGTTTTAGTAGTGTTGTGGCTTTAAAACAAAGTAAATTTCTTCCCAATACCTGATAAAGACTTAACGGAATCGTTGTCCACGGTTCATGTTTTTGTTGTTGAAGTTTTGCTGCCCATGTCAGTAAAAATGAAGTCTGCATATCGTGGACGTTTATCATGTTAATACCACCTTCTTCCACCACATTACACAATACATTTCGTTTAACTTTTTCAAAGGCTTTTGTATTTGAATACTTCCTTTTCCAGAGACACCTGAACAAAATAGTATTCAACTTATCGAGAACTTTAACAGGGGCAAGAAGCGCCTGCATAACGTAAACAAATTGTGAAACTAAGAAGGACTTAATAATACATAATTTGCCGCTTATACTTAAATTTCTTCTTGACCATCTGCAAATGATTTGTTCAACTTTTTCAAGTCTTTTTGGACCAATTTTCCATAATTTCAGAGGCCGGGATGTCATTTTTAAAACTGACTAATTCCCATGATTTTAACCTGGGTATTCCATTTAATATCGCAATATTTCTCTTGACAGTTTTTACGCGATCCCAACCACATTGCTTCCGTTTCACTTTTATTTAATTTTAAGCGAGATATATTGGAAAAATCATCAATAATTTTCAAAACCGTTTCCATGTCGTTTTTATCTTGAAGTAAAACAGTTATGTCATCGGCGTACATAGCCAGTTTCAAGATACGCGATGTTTGTTCTGCAAAACCTACATCTGGTAAGGCAAATCCTTTAATATTGGGGTGACTTCGGATTTGTATTGCTAATAATTCTACACTTATTTCTTCCGAAATCCAACCCATATAATTTATGCAGCTCGTGGTGTTTGTCATTAAACCAATATGTAATGCTATTTGAGACCGTTGAAGAGCCAGGTTGGTTATTGCCCTTTTAACTTCTCTTAAAACTTTAATCCATTTAACAAATATTTCGCCAAAACCAAATTTTTTAAAGGACCAGACCACATAGTCTTTTGAGATGGAATCGTAGGCTCGGGCGTAGTCAAGGGCAAGTAATATACCTGCTTGATTTCTTTCATTAGCGTAATTAATGACATCATCAATTAATCTAATCAAGTTACTTGCCTTTCTTCCCTTAATACATCCTGTCTGATCTTCTGACACGAGGTCAGAAATAACACCAGATACGCGCTGCGATAAACATGTTGCCAGCATTTTATAATCTGTATTGGTTACAGATATAGGGTTTCCAATTCTTAAGGCTATCTCTCGGCAAATCTTTATCCTTATGGATCAACGTGATAACTGCTCTTTTCTGAGTATCTGACAATTCACCGACTCTAAATGCACTTTGAAGGGAATTAACCACCATCATTTTTACTTTAGGCCAACATTTTTTCATGAAACTTGTAGTCAATCCGTCTAAACCTGGTGACGAACCATTTTTTAATAAAGACAGCGCCCTGCCGATTTCTAACACGGTAAAATCAGTTTCCAAACCATATTTTCGTTCGTCATTTAACTGAGGAATATTTAAATTAAGAACTTTACTTTCAGCATCCTCCTCAACAAAATTCCCATTTTTATCAAACACGTTATTGTAAAATCTCACTTGCTCCTGTAAAATTCCTTTTTGCGTCGTTATTGAGAGCCATTTTCATCAATTAATCTGTCCATAAATTTTCAATCAGCTTTCACTTTTTCCATATTTAAAAAATATAATATCACTTCACATGCACAATTCTATATAACATATTACAACCAAACACAATAGCAAATAAGCAAAAAAACTCAGAACATGGTTTGAAAGGGTAGCTTTATTGGTCTTTTTTCGAACGAATGTAAGGATCACTATATCCCGCCAAACCGCAACACGGTGGCCTAGTGGTAAGGCGTCCGCCCAGTGAGCGGGAGGTCGTGGGTTCGAACCCCGGCCGGGTCATACCTAAGACTTTAAAATTGGCAATCTAGTGGCTGCTCCGCCTGGCGTCTGGCATTATGGGGTTAGTGCTAGGACTGGTTGGTCCGGTGTCAGAATTATGTGACTGGGTGAGACATGAAGCCTGTGCTGCGACTTCTGTCTTGTGTGTGGCGCACGTTAAATGTCAAAGCAGCACCGCCCTGATATGGCCCTTCGTGGTCGGCTGGGCGTTAAGCAAACAAACAAACAAACAAACAAAATATATCCCGCCAACTAGAGTTATTACGGCTTGTTGATTTTGCCAATACAAAAGTCATTTTTTCTCACTTCATTGGTGCAAACAGTGTAATATTGTGTTGTAAATTCTATTGTTATGCAATTGTTGTTATATTTGTAAGCATAAGAGAGAGAGAGAGAGAGAGAGAGAGAGAGAGAGAGAGAGAGAGAGAGACAGAGAGAGAGAGAGAGAGAGAGAGAGAGAGAGAGAGAGAGAGAGAGAGAGAGAGAGAGATTTTTCACTCCATCAAAGTATCTCCTTTTGAATGCTAAATATAAGTCAGGGAATACGTCTAAAAATGGCCTCCAAATTCCAGGAAATATGTATATTACCTGGATATTTTAGGGAATATATATATATATTCATTGAGTGAAACAGGGAATACGTATAAATCAAATCTCTTATATTATTAAAAGCTGCATCAAAAGGTGTGCAACATTGATATCGGGACTACACAAAATAGAATGTTTATATAATGGGTGGTGGTGGATAATGCTGCCTGGATTAAAATATAACAAGTCGCGTAAGGCGAAAATACAATATTTAGTCAAGTAGCTGTCGAACTCACAGAATGAAACTGAACGCAATGCAACGCAGCAAGACCGTATACTCGTGGTCCATCGCTCACGGCATAGGCAGTGAAATTGACAAGAAGAGCGGGGTAGTGGTTACGCTATGCTGCATAGCACGCTTTTCTGTACCTCTCTTCGTTTTAACTTTCTGAGCGTGTTTTTAATCCAAACATATCATATCTATATGTTTTTGGAATCAGGAACCGACAAGGAATAAGATGAAAGTGTTTTTAAAACGATTTCGAAAAAAAAATTTTGATAATAATTTTTATATATTTAATTTTCAGAGCTTGTTTTTAATCCGAATATAACATATTTATATGTTTTTTGAATCAGCAAATGATGGAGAATAAGATAAACGTAAATTTGGATCGTTTTATAAATTTTTATTTTTTTTTACAATTTTCAGATTTTTAATGACCAAAGTCATTAATTAATTTTTAAGCCACCAAGCTGAAATGCAATACCGAACCCCGGGCTTCGTCGAAGATTACTTGACCAAAATTTCAACCAATTTGGTTGAAAAATGAGGGCGTGACAGTGCCGCCTCAACTTTCACGAAAAGCCGGATATGACGTCATCAAAGACATTTATCAAAAAAATGAAAAAAACGTTCGGGGATTTCATACCCAGGAACTCTCATGTCAAATTTTATAAAGATCGGTCCAGTAGTTTAGTCTGAATCGCTCTACACACACACACACACACGCACAGACAGACAGACAGACAGACAGACACACATACACCATACCCTCGTTTCGATTCCCCCTCGATGTTAAAATATTTAGTCAAAACTTGACTAAATATAAAAAGAGGTAAACAGGTGGCGAACTGTATTAAGTTTCACTGACGGTTTAGTCTTCAGTGACAATGCAAATAACAAATCAGAGGTGATTCTTGCTAAACATCAAGCTTTTATTTATTCGTATGAATTTAGCAATGAAAAACGGATTGACAATTAAGGGTAAAGAGAGAGGGGGGGAGAAAGAAGGAGGGGGAAAGAGAGGGAGGGGGAGAGAGGGAGGGGGAGAGAGGGAGGGGGGGGGGGAGAGAGGAACGGGGGGAGAGAGGCAGGGCGAGAGAGAGGGATGCGTGGGGCTGGCGGTGGGGGTGGGGGGGGGGGGGGGGGCGTGGAGAGGAGCAGCTAGTCGTAGAGCGGTTCGACTCGCGCAGTGGCTATACATTGCACGGTTCGCGTGCCATCAATTAGAACGTCGTCAAGCAGGTAACCCGCTGAGAAACCTACTGGAGAGCTAGAGAGACAGCTGGACGCATTCCTTGTTTATGGTCAGCAGATTAATGTACTGCCACACTGAGATTGAAGTCGCAGAGGGTTACATCGGACTGGGTGGCCGAGTGGTAACGCAGTTGCGCTCGGAAGCGAGAGGTTGCGAGTTCGACCCTGGGTCAGGGCGTTAGCAATTTTCTCCACCCTTTCCTAACCTAGGTGGTGGGTTCAAGTGCTAGTCTTTCGGATGAGACGAAAAACCGAGGTCCCTTCGTGTACACTACATTGGGGTGTGCACGTTAAAGATCCCACGATTGACAAAAGGGTCTTTCCTGGCAAAATTGTATAGGCATAGATAAAAATGTCCACCAAAATACCCGTGTGACTTGGAATAATAGGCCGTGAAAAGTAGGATATGCGCCGAAATGGCTGCGATCTGCTGGCCGATGTGAATGCGTGATGTATTGTGTAATAAAAATTCCATCTCACACAGCATAAATAAATCCCTGCGCCTTGAATATGTGCGCGATATAAATTGCATAAAATAAAAATAAAATAAATAAATCCCTGCGCTTAGAACTGTACCCACGGAATACGCGCGATATAAGCCTCATATTGATTGATTGATTGACATCCTCATATAGTCACAGTATACTGACACCAGTCCTAGCATGATAGAGCGGCTGTCACTATAGGTGTCTCTCTTTGTGTGTCTGTATCATATTACTTGTGATTAAAACAAAAAATGCCTGATAGGAAACAAATAGAAAAAATGTTATGACAGAGATTCCCCTAATATTTCCGAATGTCATTTCTACAATGACGCTTTGAATAACGTCTTAATAAAAGTTGGTTGACGTGAAATGTGGCTTGAAAAAAAAGAGCATTAAAACCTTTAACGTAATGCAACAAGCAGAGAATATGGAATATTAGCTGTCATAGGGGTACGATACCAGTTAATCACGTTTAACCGAATGTTTGGAGATTCGAGAGTGGAGGATAAGTAGAGTGATATATGGGGGGTGTCATTATTGAAGAGAGAGAGAGATGGAGAGAGAGGAGAGTTGGGAAAAGAGAGAGTGTGTGTAAGAAGGTGAGAGACAGAGGGCGATGGGGAGAGGTTGAGTGATCATATGAGGGGTGTTGTCAATATTAGAAAGATAGAGGGGGAGAGAAGGAGAGAGAGATGGGAGGGTGAAGAAAGAGAGAGAGTGTGTAAGATGCCTCCATAAGAGATGTAGCCTAGAATAAAAGCAATGTCCCTCGATGCATGTATTATTTCTCTTAACGAGTATAAAATAAGTTATGTAAGTCATTTTTCGTAGGCCTAATATGAAAACAATAATGTTGAAGTCTGAATCCAGTATCATTATTTTGAACTGTTTCGGTCTATACATGTAGTCTGCTTAAAGCAGAACGCTTCCGTGTAGCATATATATCTTTCATGTTCTCTTGGGACGGGCCAGGGAATGTGTTACAAACTAACGCTTGCTTATTAGCAAGCCCAGTCAGTTCTGTACGCGAGTAGTGAAACATGATAGCGGTCAGTGGATCAGTTACCAACATTCCTATTGACATCTGGTAGTGATTTAGTCTTGATGGTGATCGGTGCTTTCCTTCGTTAGCCACTGGACTTGTCAGTTACATTTTGACGATTATCTGAGCGACCCCTTTTACAGAAAATTCAAATAGCAACCGAACCCATTCATGGAAGATCATATAGGATGTACATTAGGACGGTCCCTAATCACGAAGACGGTCACCTAGAAACTCGCTCAAATATGTGATTTTTCTTGATACATTGTTAACTAATCTAAAAGATTGGAGTTTTCCTAACAATACACACACACACAACGTATTCGTTTTGATAACAAAAATAATGATATGGCATGTATCAATAGCCGGCATGTGATAAAGGGGTAACAAAATAATAATTAACAAGTGACCATAATGATCCTAATACTTTCCGTTTATCATCTCGTGCTGTGGTTGTTGTTTTATTATTTAAAGTCTTCTTCATCGAAATGATAAGACATCTCGGGCTGATTGGTCCTGATATGGCTCAAAAGAGTCGGGTGGACCGAAAGCAAATATCAAGTAAAGTATCTGGGGCTGATAGAACATATAGACCCTAACGGGTGTAAAGTGAGCATATATTAAAACCCTTCCTGGCCGGATAATATGGTACCTAGGGTCACCAAAGTTCAGAGCTTATCGGCATCGACTCCGATGAGCATGCTTCCGAATAGTGGTGTCAACAGTTTTATCAGTTTTGGAGAAAAGTGGGTGCAAACGAAAACATTTAAACCATGCCTGACGGGATAATGTTGGCACTAGGATCATCAAACTACAGAGCAAATCAATGTCAATCATCACAAACTGGGGCCTTAATTTCGGAGAAAATAACTGTGTCCTTACTGGAGACAATTGAGTTTGTTTGTTTGTTTGTTTGCTTAACTCCCAGCCGACCACGAAGGGCCATATCAGGGCGGTGCTGCTTTGACATAGAACGTGCGCCACACACAAGACAGAAGTCGCAGCACAGGCTTCATGTCTCACCCAGTCACATTATTTTGACACCGGACCAACCAGTCCTAGCACTAACCCCATAATGCCAGACGCCAGGCGGAGCAGCCACTAGATTGCCAATTTTAAAGTCTTAGGTATGACCCGGCCGGGGTTTGAACCCACGACCTCCCGATCACGGGGCGGACGCCTTACCACTAGGCCAACCGTGCCGGTTAGACAATTGAGTACATGTATACGAAATAGCATTTCCTGACGGGATAATTTTGAGTGACACCAGGGTCATCAATCCGCAGGACATAATTATGAGCGTTTATTCCCATGGACCTCGAGCTCATAGCCAAAATGAGTTTCAATAGCTTTACCTATTTGGGAGAAATGAGTACATATATATGTTAGTCATATTGAGAACAGACACAAGTCAAACGGGATAATTGCACTATGATCAACAAACTACTTCGTTTGAATGCAAATGTGTTGTTTGTCCCCCAGAGGGTGGACGTTTGCGTTTGTTCCGGTCAGTCTATATGTCACACAAGTCACTAAAATATCACTCACGCGAACTGTCAAGACGCAAAATAGATAAGTTGGTAAATTGCTCTCCTAACGTGACAAAACGAAAGTGTCCGAGGCAGGAGATCGAATCCCATTGGCGTCGTTAATTTAAAAAAAAAGCTTACTGGGTGACGCAGGGGTTTGTCGGACCTGTTCTTCTTAGGGGTTGGGGAGGGGGGAGGTGTTGCGTTGTTGTTGTTGTTTTTTGGGGGAGGAGAACATTGCAGTTATGATAAAAAAAAATTCTGTCAATATTTGTCCCGCGCTAATCTGTGTGAAATCGCTTACCGTTGCCAATCATAATTCATATATTAATACAGGTACTGGTAGCCTTAGTCACACGAAATTGCTAATTTCTGTGGTACTGGGCAACTTTCACGTTATTCCTTTTGCATGGGCATAGTGGAGGCCACCTCGATCAGGACTGGCTGGGACTAATGTGTTTATTTTTTTAATTAAGTGGGTTTATTTGAACATTAAATATTTTTACCTACCGCCGGATGCCCTTAGGCACCCCTGAAGCTCGACATGCAGCCGTCCGGGATAAAACTGCCCGAGAATCCAATAAACACTTTAGACAACACAGTATCATGTCAAATCAAGTTCACTCTCAAACCTATCAAGTTATTATTGTTGTTACTTATTGGAATGGCAAACGGAACATCCATTGCCTATGGTTTTTGTAATGTCATAGCTGTATTTCTCCCTGAAACTTTTGCAAATTATTAGTAGGCCAGTTGGTTAGGACACTCTTGCTTCATCACGTTCTAATCACGCACGTTCGAATCCACGCGGTGTCACTTTTTTTTCTCCCTTTCCCCTACGCTACATTACTTTTCAGGGAATGTGTGCTGTTCATTGTTATTTTATTTTACTGATACGTTTTTTATAATTTAATTCGTCATCCAGCGGGGACGTTTGCGATTGTTCCATTCCGTAAGTATGTATGTATGTCACAATATAGGAACTGCGATAAATCCTGAACGGCTAAGTATTTTTCAACCAAACTTTGTAGGTAGATGTAGACACACGATAGCCTATTGCGTGCAACATTTATATTGGATAGGTCAAAGGTCAAGGTCATTACGGGGCCCGATGGTCAAAATACATAATCAGCCATATCTCCCAAAGTTCTGGGAATATTTCAATGACACTTTTTTTCATTACATACTCTGAGGACGGGTCTACAAAATAGCAGTTAAAAATTACATAATCACAGCAAAAATGTTTTTCTCAGAAAATCGAGTTGAGTTTTTTCTTCTTTTTTTCCCCCTTAAGTTGAAGGGACTAATGTGCTGCGTCTTCATGTTTAATTTCATTTAAAAAAAATGGTTGGCTGGTTCCAAAGTTATAAGGGTTTTAACCATCATATTTGTGGTAATCATATGACTGATAGTTATAAGGCTTCGCTGATCAGGGGAGCTAATCTACTCCACTGAATCACCATCGCTTTGTAGCTATGAATACAATAATAAATCAGTCATGATTCAGACAAGATAAGTCGACCATTGCAACAGTAATAGAAATTGATAATGGTATGGATTCGCATAGACACTTTAATATCCACACCATCAGTGATTAATGAAAATCATAAAACATTTGTTACATCCCGTGAGGAGCACGAGTATTGCTAGTGATATTAATAATAAACATTTATCCGAATACTTCCTAATGCAAGGAGCCCTAGTCGTTTACATAAACCGAAGATGGGGAGGTACAACTTTTCTCTCCCTTCTTCAATGCTAGCGTTCTTGGCCAGGGCACGGTAACTTGATACCAACACGAAAAGGAACGCTGAAACCATGGTCCTGTGGCGCCGCTAACCCGTAACCGGTGGTCAGCATCTGACTTACAGTGCTAGCTCGGCGAAGCCACGGCGAAAGGGCTACGGCTGTAACCCGATAACGGCACCGGCTGATAACAAGTTCACGCTGATATCAATGGCCTTGCTGCATCGCCAACTACCCTTCTGAGGCTCGGGCACCCCGCTGCACCAGCCTCTCCTTTCACCTCTACTTCTGGTGGCCCAATCGGAGGTTCCTCTGCTAGCCACCGATGCTCTGGTTGCTTCAACTTTACGTGATATTTGACATCCTTGACCTCTGATAACATCTAGCCTTGTGTAGAGCACTTGATCACAAAATCAGGACTATTATAATTAAGACACGTACTATACACATAACTTTTTTCATATTTTTTTCTTGCTGTTTATTTTTAGTATTATCATAAAACCATTAATATTACAATTAAGTTCTCATGACCCACAATCTTGACAATAACTGAAATAATGACATCAGTGACTATGCCTTGAAGCTATTGGACAACATTCAAGTGTGTGATATTTATACTGATATTACTGACTTGAAAAATAACTGTGAAGTAAAATGCTTATACTGTCTTAATATACTGTTTAAAACGTTCGCCAGAGACGTTTCTGTTTAATTTTGGTAGCACTAATTATTTGAGCCTCGTGCTTTTGTGTTTCTTCATCTTGCCCTTTCTATGCTAATTCGGACTGTTGGATAAATATGTATTTAAACCAAAAGAAGGCGTACTTCTCTTTTTAACTGTCAATAGTTCGATGAAACAACGCATCAGTTCAGGCGCAGTCAAGTCCAGACTAGCCCCTGTCAGTCACTCCAGTACACGCGTTCGGAATGCACGACAAGCTTGATACGGTTAGTTAAACACTTCCCCTCCGCCTTTGGTAACTTGACACTGATAGCGCGGCGGGGAGGTAGCTCAGTTGGTAGCGCGCT
>NC_090255.1:35848373-35883373 GCF_037325665.1 Littorina saxatilis
GATCGGAAAAGGGATGTGTGAGGCCATCCAATCACAGCCCCCGAATTCCCCCACGTGTCCATCAGAATAGCTATATAGAATGCTTCTCTGAAGAGGTGAGTCTTGAGATTTGCTTTGAAAGAAGGCAGAGATGGACTGAGACGTAGAGACAAAGGGAGTTTGTTCCAGATATGATCAGCTGCGACTGAAAGACAGCGGCCACCATGATCGTCCCTCTGATACTTAGGAGCTTTGACAAATTTATTTTGGGAGGCAGAGCGGACAACCCTTTCAGGATTGTTTTTCTGCACGAGATCGGACAGGTACTGTGGAGCCGTGCCCGCGGCAATTTGATAGAATATGCAGCAGATCTTGTATTTAATTCTTTGTTCGACTGGAAGCCAATGTAGCTGTTTGAGTAGAGGCGTGACGCTTTGTTTCATAGGTGTTCGAAACACGAGTCTAGCGGCAGCGTTCTGGACTAGTTGCAGGGGCTTGGTGACAGATTTGGGACATTCAGCAAGCAGTGAATTACAGTAGTCTAATCTAGAGAGTATGCCGGAACAGACTAGTCTTTTGGTTGCGTCTTCAGTAAGGTACTGTTGATAAAGGTTGAGAAAAATTAAGACGACATTGTTCCTGCTGCACATTTCATTGTAAAAATAAATAGATAAATAAATAACAACATGGTAACGCACTTGCGCTCGGAAGCGAGAGGTTGCGTGTTCAGGCCTGGGTCAGGCCGCAATTTTCTCCCCCCTTTCCTAACCTAGGTGGTGGGTTCAAGTGCTAGTCTTTCGGATGAGACGAAAAACCGAGGTCCCTTCGTGTACACTACATTGGGGTGTGCACGTTAAAGATCCCACGATTGACAAAAAGGGTCTTTCCTGGCAAAATTGTATAGGCATAGATAAAAATGTCCATCAAATACCCGTGGGACTTGGAATAAAGTAAAAAAAATTCCATCTCACACGGCATTAAGTCTCAGGAAACACGAATACACGCATGCAGGAAAAAAAATGTGACCCTCCACCACGGTATGAGTCGCATGTCACCTTTGCATGATTTTCATATTTGTACATTTTCCTACAGAGTTTTTTATGCTCTATCCAGTGGTGAAATTCGTTTTAGAAAAGAGCGAAAACTGTTTGAGTTATAAGCCTGTGACTAAGGTGACCCTCACACTGTTACCAGACACTCTTCGGACTTATATCAAGCCTAGCGCAGAACCGCGCGAGGTGACATGCGACTCATTTCGTGGTGGAGGGTCACAAATATGGGTAGCGCCGTATGTATGGCAGCTCGCTTTCCCCGGGGAGAAAGCTGCCGGAATTTCCATGAGGGTAACCTCACTGGACTGTAAATCTTATCCAATCCAATACAATGATCGAAGGGCAATTACCTGAACATGGCAATGAGGAGATTGACGAGCAGAATGTTGGTCAGAATCAGGTAGACAGCTAAAAACATGGACAATGCTGCTGGGGTTTTCTCTGGACAAGGGGTGATCAGGCCGTTTCGCTTTTGTGTTTCGTTTTTTACACATCCATCCACCTCTTCGCCTGATATAAATGGACAAAAAAAGGCAGCAAGGCAAGGGGAAACAGAACTGTTTTGCCCCTGCACATTATCATCATACACCATTCTGATAATCATCGGACCACGCTCATGGTCTCTCTGACAGGATGTATAATTACTATCAAAACAAGAATACAGAGTTATCTCCAATCTGAGACGAAAGTGATTGCAGATTGACCGACTTCGACAGTGATCTCCGTTCTGTTCTTCACAGTAATGATAAAGAAATTGTTCTAAAGTTAAAACAAGTCGAAATGTTGAGACTGCTGCGGGAAGGAGACCGTGATATTGTTGCATCACTCCCAACTGGTTACGGAAAAAAGTATCGTCTGCTTCGTAGCCAAAGTTGATTATCACGTGACATTTTTGCCATATCTAGAGTTGTTTGCACAGTAAATACACCCGCAAAAGATAGCTCGCTTGAATCTGTCTTACATATCAATTCCTTTATAATTTAAACATTACACAACACCATGAAAAATCATTATCGACGATCGCGAATCTGCTTATATCAATAACACATTACGAAAAGCTCTAAATATGTAAAACATCGATTTCTTACCCACAGAAAGAAAACCAAGGCATCCCGTCAGAGATAAATGAGACCCAAAGGGAAGTAACTAATTTTGACCTGAGTTCAGGATGCATCATCCCCTTTCATTAAGAATGTATTCAACTGACCTGTTATAAATCTTGTCAGCGCTATAGAAACATGACCACAATATCAAGTCAAAATGACTAGATTTATGTGCACATGTACATCTTGTGTACATGTTTCCCTGCGTGCTTAAACATGTAAGCGTTCAACTAATGTTTATCAATCAATCTATATTTTTCCCTGACTCTGGCACAAGCTGACTAAATATAAATTCCCTGAAACTGACAAAGAACAACTGTTTGCGCGACCAACATAAAACTAAACAAAATAAATAAAATAAAAAAATAAGATAAACGAAAGAAAGTCATATGCTATTCTTTCCATGGTTATTTCTAAGCCTGATTCTGAAAACGCAAGTAGTTTCTTGAACAATCTACCACAATCACTAAAAGGTTTCTTTTCACTAAAGCTGTTACCTTCCAGGTTGTCAAGGAACAGTTCACCAAAGATGTGGAAGTAAGGGAAGTAGAGGACGTTGGCAAGAATGCTCCAATCAGCTGGCGCGTTAGGAAATATGTTGGCGTGGAAGGCGACTCCAAAGCCAATCACAAACACCAACACAATGGCCAGGAACGGCAACATGTCTGTCATCTAAGTGTACAAAGAAGCGTGCAAATGTTACCCCATAACAAAAACATTTAAAAACAAAACTCCTTTGGGACTCTAAAAATACAGTTAGCAGTATTCACAGTAACGATGTCAATGAACTCCATGTTATATATATATATAGTATTCACAGTAACGATGTCAATTAACCACATGTTATACATAGTATTCACAGTAACGATGTCAATGAACTCCATGTTATATATAGTATTCACAGTAACGATGTCAATGAACCACATGTTATATATAGTATTCACAGTAACGATGTCAATGCACTCCATGTTATATATAGTATTCACAGTAACGATGTCATTGAATTACTTGTTATATATAGTATTCATTGCATGGAAATGACCTCTCCACTTGAAAACTCATATAGGTAGATCTGTTGTGCTCTCAACTGCGTGTCTGCAATAGTCTAGATAATTCATGGGGATACTTCTTCACTAAGAAACAAAAATGAGCATCAAATTATAGCTAAACAGAGAACTACCAAGTCTACTGAGCCTGTATCTGTCGCAACCCAGGTCGAAAATGTGACAAATGAAAAGCGACAGAAAAAAAGAAAAATATGAAAGTAAAACTATTTTCACTTCGGGAAACTTAGAAAGTATGTGTATCAACATTATGGGTGTTTTCAATAACCCCCCCCCCTCTCCCCCCCAAAAACACACACACACTAAAAACAAAACAAAAAAACCAAAAAACAACCAGCAACGACAAAATGTCAATATAGTTTGGCTGTTCGTATTAGGAACAGAGCGTCTTTGTAGTCCAATGCACTAAAACAAAAACTGTGTTTGAACAACAAACAAAATATTGCAACACATGTTACTACACCCTAACTCAAAAAAAGTATATCCATGTTGTTTTATTCAAATTTCCTATGCCCTTGAAGCCACTTGACGTGGCTATAGCCTATCACATACGTTTCGGATTGAAGATTTCTTTCACATGAGAGTACCCCTAAAATCGACCCAACAAAAAGTTGGGTTCTAATTTTTAGCAAAGTTTGTTAGGTTGAGGCCCTCACCATTTTCTGTATCATGATGACTTTAGGGCCAATGCTGGGAAAGGCATAGAAGAACTGCAAGCAGCGAAGGAAACACAGTACGATGGTGACGCTATACAACACTCGTACCCATCTGAAGTCACCCTCGTAAAACAGCATCGAGCATCGGAGGATAACAGACAGGAACATGCACAGGAAAATGGCAGCATCAAACTTGTTCCAGAGATCTCGAAACCAGTTTCGGATTCGATACTTCATGGAAGGCTGGTCTCGGAACAGCATCTATGCGATGAGCAAATCAGCAATAAAAGAATAAGAAAAATGACAACAAACCATCATAGCAAGTAAACAAACATACCATCAAATCAATGAAGAAGGCAAAGCCGAACTCCCAAAGCAACCACCTAACCAAGCAATCAAGAGCCTAGCCGATCAATCCACCAGTTATACAACTTTTTCATCACATTACCGTACAACGAATCTTAAATCGGAGCAAAACAACAACCTCGTCCATTGAGAGAAAAATATCATAAATGGCAACATCAAACAATAAAAGCACAGGCGCCCCATTATCATGAACATTAATCTTCTCACAATCTCCGAACTGGCCAGGGTTTAACATGGGACACTTTACTAATACTCCACCAATACACAACTACTTCGATTCACATAGCAGAAATTAACATTCAGATGTCATTTTCACGTGCCGTGTTTGATTTTTTGTGTATCAATTGATTTATTAAAAAGAAACTATATTTTTTTCATAAACGAATCCGTCAAACGAAATATGAAGCAGTGGGAAAAACCCGTTGCCGATTTCATTTAATTAATTTGTCATGTTTACTAGTAAAATATTTGAAATAACCCATTAACGAGAAACACTCATCCGCCGAAAACCTTCAGCGACCATGGTCAGGGTCCAGCCCCAGATGACGTATTCCTCAGCCCTGGGTGACGTCTTATTTAGCTTAACCAGCATGACGTAGCTGAAGAGGGCCAGGAAGCACAAGTAGGATATCTGTGGACACGGTACCCCGTAACAACAACAACTACTTTATTGTCTGTCTTTACAAAACAGAACAAATGTCTGTAGACCTGCCTCATAATAACAAAACGATATTTCCACAAAACATAAAAGCATAGATACTAAACATGTAATTAGACACTGTGTATCACAAGTCAATACAGTGTAAACTGTCCCCTTTCCTCTGAACAAGAAGTGAAATGATGTATGGCAACGTCTATTCTCATATAATTATTCTTTTACAACAACAGGCAAACAGAGTTATAATCCCACAAGGGACATACACAGACGGAGCCTCCCTCCCCCTCCCACACACATGCTCACACGCACGCACACACTGACACATACACACGGAGCAGGAGGGGGGAGGGGAGGGGGCTCCGTCTGTGTATGTCTCTTGTGGGAGTATAACTCTGTTTGCCTGTTGTTGTAAAAGAATATATGAGAATATAGACGTTGACATACATAATTGTATGTAGATGGGGGTGGAATGGATGGGGTGAGGGGGTTGAAGGTGAAGCAAAACCAGACAGGAAATTGTACACGTGATTCCATCACCACAACAAAAGCCAAACTCACGATGTTGAAGACGAACTTCGTGACAGGAGCTGTATAAAAGTAATACAGAGCTTGTCCAAAGTCTATGCTGTCTGGACCAGTTGCACAAAGGCTGACGGATTTTAATCTAAGGTTCAAATCCTGATCCCGTCTGCCTGCGTCCTCCTCTTCTTGGCAAGTTTCAACTTTCTTGGGTGAGCAGCCAGGATCTTGGGGGAAGATGCTGTTTTTTCGTCCTTTGAAACTTTGGTCGTCCTTGTTTCTTGGTCTGGAGTCGTCCGTAAACTTGATGGAGAAGATCAGGAATGGTAGGAAAATGCAGAGACAAATCTGAAATATACTGGTCACTTTAAAAATTGAGCGCTTGAGGAAATCCGAGTGCGAGGATATACACCAAAGTATGTGACATAAATCAAACTATAACCTCAGAATTGTTAAGCATATTGCACCTTATGCTAATGGTTTGTTTGTTTGTTTGTTTGCTTAACGCCCAGTCCACCACGAAGGGTGATATTAGGGCGGTGCTGCTTTGATATTTAACGTGCGCCACACACAAGACAGAAGTCGCAGCACAGGCTTCATGTCTCACCCAGTCACATTATTCTGACACCGGACCAACCAGTCCTAGCACTGGGCGGACGCCTTACCACTAGGCCACCGTGTTGCGGTATGCTAATGGTTACTTAATGTCACCAGATGAGCATACAGTTACGTTTCACACCCCATTGCACACTCCACTGTTCTTGGGGGCTGGCGACCTATCCCGACTAATTCGGACACGTTGGCAGCACTCTCATGAAAAATGTTGACTGTCTATAAATATGACATCCCCCCCCCCCCCCCCCCCCCCCCCCTACAATAGAGGAAGAAAAAAAAGAGAAAAATCGCACACGTACACGGATAAGGACACGCACAGCTGAATTTGACACAATTAACACACAGCTATCCAGCGAGCCAGCCAGCCAGCCACTCGACCCCCCCCCCCCCACACACACACACACAGTACACACCACTTCGTGTTTCTCCCTCATTCTCCCAAACTCTCCCGAACCTTCCAGATCGAAGTGTTGCCTGCCAGACCACCGTTCCAAATGTCCGTGAGTTTGGTCTGACAGGCCGAGTGTCCGGCAAAGTCCGTCATCTCGTAAGACTCGGTCATAGAGAGCGGTGTCGGACGTCCGGCAGTGTCGGGTGTGTTAGTGTGTGCTGGATGTCCGGCAGTGTCGGACGTGCAGAGAAGTGCGGACTCTTCTGGAGCCCAGTGGCGTAGCTCTCGCACTAACAGGTTGTGAGTCAGTAGGTGGTCACGTGAGTAGCATTCAGCTAGCACTGTCAGGGCGTGTGCCTCCCATTCTCTGTGAAATAATAATTATGATATGATAAATGAACTCAGCAACAGCAATCACCATTGTATGTTGTGGGGGCACTTTTTGTCTCGCATCACGCAAAAGCCTTTCTGTTTGTAGTTTGTCATGGTCAGTGACGACGTTTGGCATTGGCAGTTGCTAAAGCGACGAATCTTCTTTCAAATTGCCAAAATCTTTGCCGTCATTTTGGCCAAAAAACTGCCAAACTGTTACACGAAGGGTAAAGCGTGAAACCAGAGACTGCCTAAAACTGTTCTGGCCAGATTTGCCGACGAGAATAATTCCAAGCCTTATCCATGTTGTATAGTTTCACCACACTTCTGATATCTATGAATTCATGGAGAGAAAAAAACAACAACTTCTTCGGAAGCCTAGGCTAAGTTCTATTTAATCAGAGTGTGTCTGCGTGTGCTTATACCTAGTGATATTGTAAAGCGCATAGTGCTTTTAGTTATGCGCTATAGAAATATCCTTAATCAATAAATAAATAAATAAATAAGCCTATAAATCCCCAAGAGCTTTCAGTTACTCACACAGAATGCTTCGCGAGGTCTTCGCTGAATTCCGCCATCTCCATCTCTTCAGCAATGACTGACATTTCCTTCAGCAGTGCACGTGCACATAATGCTCCTCCTGAAACACGCATATGTTTCTGATTCTGATGAACATTTCAGCAAATGTTTAGCAGGGAAACTGCAGAAACAGCGATTATGCTCAAAACAAAAATGACAATGAAAGCGACTATGATGATGGTGATGATGGTGATTTTGCACCCGATGCATGCACATTAGCATGCCCTTAAGGTCACACAGAATACGGCATGATGTGGCTTCAAGGGCCTCCTGGTGTATCCTGGGTAAAGTCTGCGCATGCGTGTAAGGGGGTTGATTCCCCGTGAGCATGGCCGTGTGGAAATGGCCAATCCACACTTTCGCACGAAGTATCTCTAGTATGTTCGTAAACTATTCTGAAAGTGTCAAAGCAATCCGACTAGTCATTGCTAAAATGCAGCCTTTTTTGTCATCATACCCCAAAGCAATGTCGAAAAAGTCCCGTTTTTGACCGCTCTTGCGATCGACACCTCCATCAGTAGGAATAGCATAGCACGCGAAATACGCAAGGTAGCAAATCAAAACAATCTGTTCAGGGTAGATAATTGTTTGACTTTCTTCTCGAATGTCAAAGTTGCAAAGTTTTTGTGATTTGTTTGTCGATTTTTGATTCGTTTTTGTCTGGTCGATTGTAAGGGTACCCCTACTTGAGCGGCGGTCACGTGATCCCTGTAAAAGAAATATTTAATCCAAAAGGTGATCCTGAAGGTTAAGTGAACGGCCTTAACTGGCATATACAGGGTGACCCAAAATGAGTGCAACCCATAAAAGTACTCACAACTGCTACAAATGTGAAGGGATTGAGTTTATTTTTAACACACATCAACGTAAGATGATAAAAATTAAGTTTTGAAAGTTGGAGTCATTTCGGTTGGGTGGTCCCCATGTTAGCGACGTTGAAGGATATGCTCCAAATGTCCACCGCGTTGACGGAGACACTCCTGAATGTGCCGTGCAAAATGTCCACCTGACCTTAACCCCCCGATTTCTATTTGTGGGGTTATTTGAAAGCCCACGTCTATGAGGACAACCCCCAGACAATCATAGACTTGAAAGCTGCAATAACAACAAAGATCAGGAGGATTCCAGGGGCAGAGTGTGTCCGCGTGGTGGACAATTTTGCACGGCGCATTCAACGCGGTGGACATTTGGGTTGCACTCATTTTGGGTCACCCTGCAAAGTTTTAATGAAATGGCAAGGGAATTAATGCTTTAATTTCGGTTTGAAATCTGTTGAAATAATTTTTGGGCCAAGTTTACAAGAACAAAAACAAGAACAAGAAGAAAACAACACCAACAACAACAACAACAACAACAACAACAACAACAACAACAACAACAAAGAGAATACCATATAATAGCGTAAAAAGGCCGTTCGTTTAAACATCACTGATGATCACAATCGTCAACATACCGATGTGGTCAAGCCCGTCTTTCCAGACGATTTGAGCCAGGTCTCGACGGTTGAATAGTATGGACCACAGGAAGAGCTCTCGCTCGGGATGCTTGAAGCTTGGATATTGGAAACCTTCCCCGAGCACGTGGAAGTCTGGAAAGAGAAAGCTGTATGACAACGGTTAGGGGGGGGTGGGGGGGTGGGTAGTTTAGTTGGTGGATCACTGGCCTTGTCGCGGGTTCGAATCCAGACAAGGACGGCAACGGGTCAACTGTGTATGCAGACTCAGAGACAGTATCCATATCCCACCCCCGTGTCACCACGGAGTAGACGTCGGTCATTCTGCCATAAGTGCAGGTGGCTGATTACGCCTTAACACGCACACGCCTGGGTAGCGCGACTCATGTTGCTGCTAGCTTTCCTCCTAGACTCGAATGTGTCCCAGCATTGGGATAGTACAGTTTGTTTGTTTGTTTGTTTGTTTGCTTAACGCCCAGCCGACCACAAAGGGCCATATCAGGGCGGTGCTGCTTTGACATATAACGTGCGCCACACACAAGACAGAAGTCGCAGCACAGGCTTCATGTCTCACCCAGTCACATTATTCTGACACCGGACCAACCAGTCCTAGCACTAACCCCATAATGCCAGACGCCAGGCGGAGCAGCCACTAGATTGCCAATTTTAAAGTCTTAGGTATGACCCGGCCGGGGTTCGAACCCACGACCTCCCGATCAGAGGCGGACGCATTACCACTAGGCCAACCGTGCCGGGGGATAATACAGTAAATGGAACGAAATAAAACGATACCTTTAAATGTATTTCATTTAACATTGTGGTTTAGTGACTGCGCCATAGTACTCTAAATGTTACCCACCAGTAAGAGTTAAAGTCTCGCTTAAAAGTGAGTCTTTATATTTGTGAGTTACACAAGTGTGACCCTCCACCACGGAATGAGTCGCATGTCACCTTTGCATGATGTTCATATTTTTACATGTTCCTAAAGAGTTTGTTATGCTCTATCTGGTGGTGAAAACCGTTTTACAAAAAAGCAAAAACTGTTTGAGTTATAAGCCTGTGACTGAGGTGACCCTCACACTGTCACCAGACACTCCCCGGACTTAACATTAAGCCTAGCGCAGAACCGCGCGAGGTGACATGCGACTTATTTCGTGGTGGAGGGTCACAAATATACATCAAAAGCCAGAACGGCAGTGAGATAAGCTACAAGTATATGATGGTGGAACCTACCCGAGTAGAAGTTGAAACTGTTGTCTTTCAGCAGATGGACGATCACTTTACTGATGTCGAACAGGAGATGTGGATTATCTTTCAGGTCAAGCCCCACTTCATATTGTGTGGTTGTTGCTGTGGACTGATGCAGTAAGGCAAAAAGTCCTAGTCAGTAATCAAAGTTTCAATAGATACAGAACACCACAAAACCGCGATCATATTTGTATATTTGTTTTTGTTTGTTTGTTCGTTCATGGGCTGAAACTCCCACGGCTTTTACGTGTATGACCGTTTTTACCCCGCCATTTAGGCAGCCATACGCCGCTTTCGGAGGAAGCATGCTGGGTATTTTCGTGTTTCTATAACCTACCGAACTCTGACATGGATTATAGGATCTTTTTCGTGGGCACTTGGTCTTGTGCTTGCGTGTACACACGGGGGTGTTCGGACACCGAGGAGAGTCTGCACACAAAGTTGACTCTGAGAAATAAATCTCTCGCCGAACGTGGGGACGAACTCATGCTGACAGCGGCCAACTGGATACAAATCCAGCTCGCTACCGACTGACCTACATCCCCGCCCTGACTGAGCTACATCCCCGCCCTGACTGAGCTACATCCCCGCCCTGACTGAGCTACATCCCCGCCCTGACTGAGCTACATCCCCGCCCTGACTGAGCTACATCCCCGCCCTGACTGAGCTACATCCCCGCCCTGACTGAGCTACATCCCCGCCCTGACTGAGCTACATCCCCGCCCTGACTGAGCTACATCCCCGCCCTGACTGAGCTACATCCCCGCCCTGACTGAGCTACATCCCCGCCCGATATTTCTATACAAAAGAGCAAAGGGTTGAGAGGACAGTATTATTCTGGGGACCGTGCAATGCAAGCTTTAATTAAAAGTATCCTTATTAGTATTGTTTCATTTGGAATTAAAAGTCAAGGCCTTATCCAAATGATTGGTACTGGTCTGTAAATAAATAATAATTTGAATGACACACAATCTTAGAATAATTCGTATTTTGATTTTAAGATGTTCAAGTACATAGAACATACTACATGGCTTGCTGTGTCATACCATATCTACAGGAATTCGTTTTGTTTTTTTATTGAAATTTGAGCGAAAGCAAAACACTAGCGCGAAAGAATGATGTTTGTCTCGATTGACTTTGTCATCATGAGTTGTCGGAATTAAGGGCCTTGCTAGAATAGTTTGACACAACCTCATTTACATGATATACCCACGTGTGAGTGAATGGTTTAGTAATGGCATGGGAGGTCTCTCTCACGTAATTAAGTAGGATAAAACACTTAACATTTGACTTACTTTCAGTAACGGTGGTCTAGCATACTATAATTTTTTTTATGACTATGATTCTAATAACTATAGTCTTGCCTGCTTTTGGATGAATGCCCGTTGTATGGCCCTGCATCTTCATTTGTGAAGATAGTTCGACTCTCAGTATCATGACTATAGTTTATAACATAATATTGTCCGCTTTTGAACATATATCTGCTGCAAAGAATACTGCCTCATCTTTCAGACTTACATGTTTTTTTAATAAACCGTAAGATCAAAATTTACTTACCGTAATTCTGGAGGAAGAATATGTCAACAGCTCTTTTGCAACTGCCGATTTTGCCAAGCACTGCAATAATTAGAGATAATAATTTCATAACTAAATAATCATAAACAACAAAAATACACATTCATCAAAAGCAGAGTGATAGATAGAGAATACTAAACATGACTTGTAAACAAAAAATAGCAAGCGCAAAAGTGTTCCTTGAGTGCGTGTCCTAGCTGTGTGTTTTGAACTGTTCATGCGAAGCAATTCTGAATAAAACTTTTTGTTTAAACCAAAAGTGTTCCTTGAATGACGTTTGTCTCGGTGAATCAGACTAGTTTGACACGAACGTACTATTTACATGATATACTAACGCGTAAGTGTATGGTTAAGTAATGTCATGGTTGGTCTTTCTCACGAATGTGGGACACCACAAAATGTAATAATCTTAAAACAAATGAGACAAAGCGCTTTTTCCGCTTAACCCGTTCCGCATAACTCTAACTTACTTTATTACATATGTGACACTCCACCACGGAATGAGTCGCATGTCACCTTTGCATGATTTTCATATTTTTACATGTTCCTAAAGAGTTTTTTATGCTCCATCCAGTGGTGAAAACCGTTTTAGAAAAGAGCGAAAACTGTTTGAGTTATAAGCCTGTGACTAAGGTGACCATCACACTGTTACCAGACACTCCCCGGACTTATATTAAACCTTGCGCAGAACCGCGCGAGGTGACATGCGACTCATTTCGTGGTGGAGGGTCACATATGTCGTATGCATTTAGAGCGTCGACTTCCCTGTGTTTGTCAGATACACGTAGAATAATCAAAACCGGCTAGACAGTGCATGTCCATACCTTGCTATAGAGCTGCCAGAGGGTCTCGACACAGAGGAACCGTTCAAGGTCCAGACCAAGGTCCAGGAAGAGCTGCACGAAGTCTGCCTGGTCCTCCACGAGAGCGTCCAGCATAGAGCTGCTGAGGTCCGCTTCCTGCAAGAGTAGATAGATAGAGAGGTATGTGATGCAGATGTGTACGTGTGGTGTGGGCGTGTGGGGGTGGGGGTGGTTAGGATGTGGGTGTGGATGTGTTTTGTGTGTGTGTCTGTGTGTGTATGTGTGTGTGCGTGCGTGCGTGCGCGTGTGTGTGTGTGTGTGTGTGTGTGTGTGTGAGTGTGTGTGTGAGAATAGAATAGAATAGAATAGAATAGAATAGAATAATGTTTATTGTCATAAACCAGTAAAGTTATTGACACAACAAACAACAAATAATAATAATGCATTATACAATGCAAAAACAATCCGTAACAAATTTGCCAAGACGAACTTGAACTTCGTCTTCTAAAAATAAGTTACTTGGATTTTTGTTAGCATATTTCATATTGATATGTGAAGCATCTTCTTTAAATTCATCCCTTAATTTAACATATTTATTGCATTTATCTAGAAAATGTATTTCATCTTCTATGACATTGCATTCAATACAAAGACGATTTTCTTTAGGGATATTCTGATGTCTTCCACTTTCAATTTTTAGACAATGTGTGCTAGTCCTTAATCTGCTTAACATCTTTCTGTGTTTATTATTCTTAATTTGTATTAAGTATGACTGCATTTCGTAAGATTTACTGATCATAGAATAAAACTTAAGTCTGGAATATGTATCTGATTTTTCTTTTGTCCAGTATCTTATATATTCCTCTTGTTGTTTTTTGTCAATGGCAAACTTTAATTTGTGAGTGTTTGTGAGTGTGTGTGTGTGTGTGTGTGTTTGCGGAGTGAATGTGTGTGTGTGTGTGTGTGTGTGTATGTGTGTAAATGTTTGTGAGTGTGTGCATGCGTGAGTGTGTGTGTGTTTGCGGAGTGAACGTGTGTGTGTGTGTGTGCGTGTGTGTGTGTGTGTGTGTGTGTAAGTGTACGTGTGTGTGAGAGAGAGATTATATCTAAAACATCATGAACAGGTATAACGACATACTCTAAAGAGACACACTTTTGGAAACAAAGTCGATTACCTGCCAGTTACACCTGTTTTCAGAACTGAAGATGCACTGTTTGGCAATGTCACAGTGTTGCCATGCCATTGCCAGTGACACCTGCTGGTTGACCTTGAGGTTTTGGGCTTCATGGACAAAGACATAAAATGCACAAAAGATACTTTTACATGTTGATACCACTAAAGAAAAAGTGATCACAAGTGTTAAAGTCTAAACGGATAAATATATTAAACTATTCTAGTAGAGTATCGATAGCCATTTTGGAAGAAAACCATCCCTATACCGATTGCCATGTAAAAATGAAGCTAGTGCGTAAGTGCACAAATACACACAGTCACAGACAGACACAGGCAAACAAAGACAGACAGACACAAGCAAACAAAGACAGACACACACACACACAAACACACACACACACACACACACACACACACACACACACACACACACACACACACACACACACGGACACACACAATCACCTTTAAGAAGTGCACACAGGATTTCTCTCTCAAAGTTTGTCCCTGAATCTGCAGCTGCAGGATTGAAAATGTTCACCTGAAAGTGGATCAAAACACACAGGAAGACAAGAGTGAAACAAATCAAACAGGAAACAAGCAAAACAAGTAAGTAAGTAAGTAAGTAAGTAAGTAAGTAAGTAAGTAAGTAAGTAAGTAAGTAGGTAAGCGGGTAAGTAAGTTAGTAAGTAAGTAAGTTAGAAAGAATGAGAATGAGTGAGTCAAATCAAATCAAATCAAATCAAATCAAATTTAATATTACGAGGGTTGTGGCAGAAGCAATAAAAACGTGCTTTATTTTTTTAACCAGCCCCCGCCCAGAGAGACCCACACACACTAGACCACACACACACACACACACACACACACACACACACACACACACACATACATGAGGACTGGGTGGCCGAGTGGTAACGCACTTGCGCTCGGAAGCGAGAGGTTGCGAGTTCGACCCTGGGTCAGGGCGTTAGCAATTTTCTCCCCCCTTTCCTAACCTAGGTGGTGGGTTCAAGTGCTAGTCTTTCGGATGAGACGAAAAACCGAGGTTCCTTCGTGTACACTACATTGGAGTGTGCACGTTAAAGATCCCACGATTGACAAAAGGGTCTTTCCTGGCAAAATTGTATAGGCATAGATAAAAAAAAAATGTCCACCAAAATACCCGTGTGACTTGGAATAATAGGCCGTGAAAAGTAGGATATGCGCCGAAATGGCTGCGATCTGCTGGTCGATGTGAATGCGTGATGTATTGTGTAAAAAATTCCATCTCACACGGCATAAATAGATCCCTGCGCCTTGAGTCCGAGTCTGGAGATACGCGTGCGATATAACACTTCATATAACATAACACACACACACACACACACACACACACACACACACACACACACACACACACACACACACACACCACACACACACATACACAGACACACACACACACACACACACAATCTCTCTCTGTGTTATTACCCCCGTCTCTCCCTCTATCTCTCTCCATCTCGCTCTCCTATTCACTCACTCTTTCACTCATTCACACAGTGCTTACCAGGTTGTTTTTTCTATCCTCTCTCAAACATTCGTTAATGTCTCCAAGGGCTCTGCAGGCCATTTCGTCGCTCACATCTAGTATGTCCTTTGTTGTGGTCAGCGTTATTCCAGTTCTGGAGCCATCCCGTCTCATACTGCGCAAAAGTTTAGCGCATCAGATTCCAGGGTGACCCCCCCAAAAATCAAACCCACAGACATACTAATTACTTCTACATCTGTTGACCGAAGTACTCCATATTTGGTGTACACTAATTTCAGCTTATGCACGATTTTTCCACAAAGTGGCAAGTTAGGTCAATTAGTGTGACCCTTTTGTAATTAAAAAAGAAAGTGTCCGAATTCTGTGATCGACTCAACTGTTTGACATTGAGCGGTATTTTTGTGTCACCCTGTAGTTGGTACGGTATTACATTTCTTTCTTCAGGTATTCCCATGTAAAACTGCACTAAATTTCCGTGCATCAGTTTACCTTGCCATTACAATGTCAATGTGAAAACTGCGCTTTTATCTCTTCCTTTCTATAGTTATGTTCATGCGAAAACTAACGTCATGTACCCTTGACCTCATTTAATGCACACAAAAACTCTCACAGACAATCTCTAGTATAAATTTACCATCACGTCTTTATGAAGCACATGAGTAAAATTCAGCACTACTACTTTTTGTTCCATAGTCATGTTGTTTTGAAAACTGAAGACATTTACTACTTACATGGGTTAACCTGCGCGGAATTTCTAACGGGCCAACTGAGCCAACATGTTTTGATAAACAGTACTAAACAATTTATAGAAGCAGCTATCAATACCAAGATGCCATCTTATGAATTAGAAATTACTTATCCAGCGGAAACCAAAAACATAAAAACAAATGGGATAGGAGCAACTTGTTTCTTTCAAAACCTTCCAATACATTCTATTTTCACAACATCACACAAATACTACATTGATACAACACTGAGATATTATATGATTACAAGGAAATTGGTTTTTTGTCCAGTTTCACTGCACAAATCCAGGTAAGTAATTCTATCTTGTTTGTGATCAGAGTATTCTGCCAACATTTTGTTGACTGGATTCTTACTCAAGCTTCTTTGCTTCACTGAGTAGATCGGCAGCACGACCGGAACCGGAAATGACCACCACAGGACTTCCACGCTTGAGTGATTTCCTCACCGTCTTCAAGGTATTCACCCCTCCCTCCACCACAACTAGTACGGTGGGTATCTTCACGTCTGTAAAAAAAAAAAAAAAAAAAAAACCCAACCGGCGGATGAAATTGGAATGACCAAAGACAACAACACAAGCGGAATAAAACAAGGATATTTTCGACTGCTATTCGAACCTTTTTTTGAACATTATAAAAACCCACATTTAGAGAGAGAGAGAGAGAGAGAGAGAGAGAGAGAGAGAGAGAGAGAGAGAGAGAGAGAGAGAGAGAGAGAGAGAGAGAGAGATAGAGAGAGAGAGAGAGAGAGAGCAATAGAGAAAAAGATAGAGAGAGACATATAGAGACAGATAGGGGAAGACAGAGAGGGGCAGACAGAGCGAGAGAGAGGTAGAACAAACACGAATGGAAAATGTTTCAGTCTGCATCTTGCCTTTCTGAGAACGTCTTCAGGCTAGATTGACCCCCCCCCCCCCCAATTCCTCTTGGACGCTGTGGATACGGATATACGCCAAGCAGACAGTGTGTGTCTATGTGTTACTCTCCACCCCCCCCCCCCAAAAAAAAAAAAGCCCAGTAAAATAACCCCCCACTATGATTAAGCAAAGAACACCGAGTCATATTCAAAAAAAGATCCAACAGGTCTTTCACTAACCCTGACTGTCTTTCTTCTGGGTCGAAATGTACTTTTCCAAATCGGACCGGAAATCAATTTCCCCTCCCGGCTGTCTTTCCGTCCCGTCATCCACCAACAGGAAGTGCGTGTGATTGTGGTCCAAGGGAGCGCAGTGGCTGTCGCTCATCTCTCCCGGCATGATGTACGTCAAAGGTTTTCGCCCGTTCTTTTGAAGCTTTGGATGAAATGAGAGAGGAATTAAGCATTATGCTGCTGCTGCTGCTGAAGAAGAAGAAGACGAAGACGAAGAAGAACAAGAAGAAGAGGAAGAAAAAGAAGAAGTAAGATGATGATGGTGGTGATGATGATGATGATGATGATGATGATGATGATGATGATGATGATGATGATGATGATGATGATGCTGATGATGATGATGATGATGATGAAGAGGAGGAGGAGGAGGAGGGGGATTATTTCTTCATTGTTAGAAGGAATTCAGGGAGAGTTTAAGAAAGAAAGAAAGAAAGAAAGAAAGAAAGAACAAGTCGCGTAAGGCGAAAATACAATATTTAGTCAAGTAGCTGTCGAACTCACAGAACTGAAACTGAACGCAACGCAACGCAGCAAGACCGTATACTCGTAGCATCGTCACTCCACCGCCCGTGGCAAAGGCAGTGCACGTGGAATTGACAAGAAGAGCGGGGTATTCGTTGCGCTAAGAAGGATAGCACGCTTTTCTGTACCTCTCTTCGTTTTAACTTTCTGAGCGTGTTTTTAATCCAAACATATCATATCTATATATTTTTGGAATCAGGAACCGACAAGGAATAAGATGAAAGTGTTTTTGAATTGATTTCGAAAAAAAAATTTTGATAATAATTTTTATATATTTAATTTTCAGAGCTTGTTTTTAATCCGAATATAACATATTTATATGTTTTTGGAATCAGCAAATGATGGAGAATAAGATAAACGTAAATTTGGATCGTTTTATAAATTTTTATTTTTTTTTACAATTTTCCGATTTTTAATGACCAAAGTCATCAATTAATTTTTAAGCCACCAAGCTGAAATGCAATACCGAACCCCGGGCTTCGTCGAAGATTACTTGACCAAAATTTCAACCAATTTGGTTGAAAAATGAGGGCGTGACAGTGCCGCCTCAACTTTCACGAAAAGCCGGATATGACGTCATCTAAGACATTTATCAAAAAAATGAAAAAAACGTTCGGGGATTTCATACCCAGGAACTCTCATGTCAAATTTCATAAAGATCGGTCCAGTAGTTTAGTCTGAATCGCTCTACACACACACACAGACAGACAGACAGACGCACATACACCACGACCCTCGTTTCGATTCCCCCTCGATGTTAAAATATTTAGTCAAAACTTGACTAAATATAAAAAATGAATAAATGAAAAACACAAACAGACAAACACATAAACAAGATAGAACAAACGAGAAACTACTCATATTGTAAGCGAACATTTCTAACTAAAATGTCAAATAATGAATCTCCTCTACCGCCTTCTCTTTAAACAGGTGGCGGTTGGCAACACAGCCCAAGGAGACGATGCCCAAGACAACCAACTCCTGCCCTGTTTGATTTCCTGTGGCATCAGCATACTCAGACACCGCTTCACCCACCATCTTCATCATCCCTGTCGCTCTTCCCCCCGTTATGATCCATGCCCCTAGACACAGAAACAGTGACACGGGTAACACTGTCTTTCCAAATACAGTCGAACCTGTCCTTGTGACAACCTTCCGAACCCCCCGCGGGTTAGGGGGAGACCCATATTGGTTGGGACGAGAAAGAATTTACCCGATGCTCCCCAGCATGTCGTAAGAGGCGACTAACAGTTCTGTTTCTCCTTTTACCCTTGTTGAGTGTTTCTTGTATAGAATATAGTCAATGTTTGTAAAGATTTTAGTCAAGCAGTATGTAAGAAATGTTAGGTCCTTTGTACTGGAAACTTGCATTCTCCCAGTAAGGTCATATATTGTACTACGTTGCAAGCCCCTGGAGCAATTTTTTTATTAGTGTTTTTTGTGAACAAGAAACAATTAACAAGTGGCTCTATCCCATCTCCCCCCTTTCCCCTATCCCATCTCCCCCCCCTTTCTCCGTCGCGATATAACCTTGAATGGTTGAAAACGACGTTAAACACCAAATAAAGAAAAGAACAACCTTCCGACAACGACCCCCTGTCCAAAACGACCACCCCAAAATATCCCTACATTTCTCTTTCTGTAATTTACTTTTCATAACGACCACTTGCATATAACGACCACATTTGGTCGATACCTTCGGTGGTCGTCATAGACAGCTAGGTACGACTGTATTTGTTTCAAGTGTAAAAACAAATAGCCATGTATGTAAAAAGCCCACTCGTGCAAACATACAGTACACGTGGGAGTTACGGCACACGAACGCAACAGAAGAATAAGAATAGTAAAAGTGATGTTCGAGGTAATTGAAAATATACCTTATTTCAGCGCTTACGATTGAAAATGACAACATCCAGAGCCAGTCAGTCTTGCTTGCTTTTCGTTATTGGAATGAAGTTTCATTTTGCTATCACGCGTTGACTAACTGGTTGTTGTGACTTTATTCTTGAATGAAATACTCATTATTATCGAAAACTAATACCAATTTCTTACAACATCTAACGGGACCACTGACAGAAGAAGAGCTCATTCAAGCCTAAACGATTCGGCTCGATCACCATCTCAGATCTTGGCGTACCTCCATTACAAACTTAACTATATTAATCACTCACCTGTGTTAGCAGCTGCGTTCACTAGTCCTTGCTTGAGGATGGCTTTCACTCGAGGATGTGGGGTTAATGTCTTTGCCTCTCCCGTCACAGAAATCAGCAGTTTGGGTAAGGGTAACCGCCAGTGGTCGTCGTCTGTCATCATCTGCCATACTTCTTTCATGTCGTGGTTATGTTTAACTCGTATGAACTAACAACGAAAGAAGAGAATCCGAGTTGTATTTATTCAATCTGCAAATGAACAGCTCTCTCTTTCTGTGTCTGTCTGTCTGTCTGTCTGTCTGTCTGTCTGTCTTTCACACACACACACACACACACACACACACACACACACACACGCGCGCATACACACGCAAACACACACACGCACACACACACACACACACACACACACACACGCACACACACGCAAACACGCCCACACACACACACACACACAAACACACAAATGTATGGCATACTCAAACAAACACTCGTCAAATATATTCAACCCCGAGTCTTACCGGAGAGTCCTCGGTGTGAGAATCATAGCCACGAAAGCGAATGATCCCCCTTGGAGCTGGATCAGCAGAGCGACTTTGCCTATTTAGCTCCATGCTCTCGGCAACCCAGAAGTTAACTCAATAGCGCTGCTGTCGTCAGCTCAGCTGTCGTAAACTGAAAAGTGTTGCTGTTTTCGGCTCAAAAGCATTGTTGTTGTTAGATCAGAAGCTTAATTTGCAGCAATAAACTCAATAGCTCTGCTGTCGTAAACTCAATAGATTCCATGTCGTAAACTCAAAAGGTTTTGCTGTCGTAAACTCAATAGGTCTGGTGTTGTCAAATTATCAGCATTGATGTCGTAAACCCTATAGCATCGCTGTCTAACATTAATAGCGTTAATGTCGTAAACTCAATGGATTTGCTGTCGTAAACTCAATAGATTTGCTGTCGTAAGAACTCAATGGCTTTGCTGTCGTACACTCAATAACTTTGCTGTCGTAAACACAAAAGCTGTGCTAATGGCTGTAAGCTCACTGTTGCTTGCATCCCAAGTCATGCCTTTTGTTGTCACTTTGCTGCTCTCAGCTCCAGAAATGTTTGGTTTCGTTAACTCAAAAGGTGTGTGATTGTCGACTGCGTGTCGCTTGCATTTCTTGTGCTGATCTTGTGTATTCAACAACAACACAATTCACCCTACAGCGGTTTTTTTCTCTATTTTTGTGGATTTGGTGTCGGGGGGTTAGTGGTGGTGGTAGTAATACTTTAGTCACAGCACATGCGTTTGACAAAGGATGGTTTGTATGCGGGGTCATGTAATTACATTTTCCTCATTTCTGGTCGATACTACTTGTGCTGACACAGACAATGTTGATCAACTGATAATGCAGGTACAGTTCTTGCTGTAAGGGATTAATGCGGGAGAGCCTTTAGGGTGGTGGAGAAAGGGGGGGGGGGGGGGCTGGGCAGGCAGGGAGATAATGCCCTTCGGGGAGGGTTGTTTGAACTGTGGGTAAGGAAATTAACATATTCATGCGCTTTTGTTGTATCAACTGTGTTGGTTGAATCAAGTACCTTTAATTAAAATATGTTTTCCGTAGTAAAAGTTTGTATCGCAGTGTGCATCAGAAACACCCTGCCTTTGTAACTTGAGTGTGCATTGAAAGAAAACGAAACCAGCACCTAGAGATCATTTCATGTTAACTTTGTAGCCGTAGAGATTACAAGAGTACATGACAGGGGCAGCTCCAGGGGGGGTTTCCGGGGTTTCCGGAACCCCCCCCCCCCCCAGCCTAAAAAAGAAGACGAAAAAAAGAAGTAATAAATACATTTGAAAACAAAGAAAAACTGAGATTGCACCAGATTGCTACATTTTCCTTGCTTTACTTTAGCATGCCCCCGGACCCCCCTAGGCGCCGGCCTTTGACTTCTAAGTGACGGTTTTGGAAAGTAGTTGGATAATTTGCTGACTCAGATTACACCAGATTGGTCATTTGGCCTTAATTTGATCCAAATTCGTCTTCTTAAATTTACTTTTTGGAAGGTGTACTAGGGGAAGTTTCTTTGCTCAGATTACACCAGATTCCTATATTTCCCTTGTTTTTATCAACATTTTCCGGGGGGGGATGCCCCCTGACCCCCCCCCCTCCCCTCCTCAGATGTTCGAACGCTTCGCACCCTCAAATTGTCCCTAAAATAAATTTGGAAATCCCTGCATGACAATCGTCCCCTTCGCCCTCTTGACTGATTGTAAAAAACATAAAACCTTTATCGCCTTTCAATACATCCACCACTTTGGCACCATACTCACTCTGGCACCGGTATGCCACAAAATCGAAATTCTTCAAATATGAAGCGTTGAAACTGTGTTAGTCTGTTGATCTTAATACGAATTTTATGAAAAAAACGTCTAGGGCTTAAATATAGAACTCTGCAGGCCCAAAGAGTAAAAACTGTTTACACCAACTTCTAATGCAATATTCACAATCCACAAGAAGATCACAATGATACGATGGGAAGCTCTTGGTCTGATTTATATTTTATGCAAAGAAAAACAACAAAGGGATCACTTCCGCTGTTTATTGCGTGCATGCAGAGGTTGGATAGGTCCTCCTAAAAACTATGCTACGCGTCATAAAAAAAAGAACTAGGCAACGCGTTGATGAGTTTCTGAAATGTACTGTGTTTTGTCTTATTACCCTCTAAAACAGCATCAACATGCCTTTATTGCTTCTCATAAGATGACACATGCACCGTTCAGCAGGACATAACATCATTGTTAGACAAGTTCGGCGAAGAAAAATGACCGTTTTGGATACACATTTGATTGTTCAATCTAAAGACATGCAAAACTTGTTCCGTTTTAGGTGTTCCAATTTTTTGGGTTGATTTTTAATGCAGAAATCTTGCTTTTGTGAATTTGATGTATTTGTGGCAGGTTCCATTGTACGGATTATTGCCTCATGTGATACCAATCAGTTTGCTCCATTTGGTAGTTTAATGGATGGCCTTTATAGACATATAACTTTATGTTTTACAAGAAACGGTCTCAGTACAAAGATCTGTACTCAAACGCATCTTTATTTTTATTTTTATTTTTTTATTTTTTTTATTTTTTTTGGTTGTAACTTATTCAGCCACACATACAAACATATTCTACATACATAAAAAGCAAATAAGCCTACAAAACCGCTCCAGTCCAACCACATTCCGCGTACACAATCATTACTTCCATCCCCATTTCGAAATATCGCAACAACAGACCTCCAGATATATAACACGATCATATGTGTTCTCTGTTTGCATGTTTGTCCAGTGTCTTGTCCCCACATAAAGCATATTAACTCTACCTGTCCCAAGATAGGCCAAATGGTTCTAAGAGGACGTTAAAACTAATTATCATCATCATCATCAAACGCATATCTGTCTCTTTTAACGTTTAGTCCAATTTTGACTAAATGTTTTAACATAGAGGGAACATTGAGGGTCGTGGTGTATGTATGTATGTGTGTGTGTATGTGTACGGCGATTCAGAGATAACTACCGGACCGATCTTCATGACATTTTACATGAGAGTTCCTGAGTATAATATTCCCACCATAGTTTTTCATTTTTTTGATAAATGTCTTTGATGACGTCATATCCGGATTTTTGTGAATGTTGAGGCGACACTGTCACGCTCTTATTTTTCAACCAATTTTGTTGAAAGTTTGGTCAAGCAGTCTTCGACGAAGGCCGGACTTAAGTATTGCATTTCAGTTTGGAAACTTAAATATTAATTGATGAGTTTGCTCATTAAAGCTGTCATTAAAATTAAATTTTCGCAAATAGATTCAAACTTTATTGCATCCTATTCGTCATCAAATTCTGAATTAGAAAATATATACCTATGTTGTGTTTACTCTTAAAATATGATCACAATTAACGAAAACAGGTTAATTAATACTACGATTCAAATTTACGAAATCGATCCAAAAATGATTTTATCTTATCCTTTATGATTGCCTGATTCAAAAAAACATATATTATTTATATGATATGTTGTATTCAAAACAAGCTCAGAAAGTTAAAAAGAATACAATAAAGCGCGCTTTCCTGCATAGCGCAATACGCCACTGCGCTGACCTGGCTTGTCAATTTCATTTCGTTTTGCACGTAAAGTGTGAGCGATTTCCTTCTCGCGGGGATTGACGAACCTGTCTTCGTCTTGGTGAAAAATTGTAGTGCGTTCAGTTTTATTCTGTGAGTTAGACAGCTTGACTAAATGTAGTAATTTCGTCTTACGCGACTTTTTTGTTGTTGTTAACGGGTGGTAACGAACTTAAAGGCACCGTCCTGTCTGCGTTGACGATAATGTTTACCACCTGTCCAGGCTTTCTCATGAACATAAGTATACCAAAGTAAACAGTGTGGCCGAATGTTAACTGTTGCTAAAATAAAGAACCTGAATGTCGAAGGTGTCAAAGAGAGAGAGAGAGAGAGAGAGAGAGAGAGAGAGAGAGAGAGAGAGAGAGAGAGAGAGAGAGAGAGAGAGAGAGAGAGAGAGAGAGAGAGAGAGAGAAAGAGAGAGAGAGAGAGAGAGAGAGAGAGCGAGAGAGAGAGCATGAGCGAGAGAGAATGAGAGATAGACAGAGATAGAGAGAAAGGGAGAATGAGCGAGAGAGAAAGATAGAGAGAGAGAGAGAGAGAGAGAGAGAGAGAGAGAGAGAGAGAGAGAGAGAGGAGATAAAGAGGGGTAGAGAGAGAGATCTACACAGGAACTAGTTCTCATTTAGGTCGTAACACACCAACACACACACGAGCGCACAAACACACACACTGACACACACACACACACACACGCACACACACACACGCACACAAACAGACACACACTCTCTCTCTCCTATCTTTTTATTTCTTTGCTCCTTGAACAAGAGCAAACGTACCGAGTTGTGAACCGAAAACGTTTATTGATTGACAGGGCGTCAACACATAGTCCGTGTATAATGATTCCAAAGCAAACATGTGACTTGTATAGGCCTACTACAAAGCCCAAAATCAACACTGCCGACAATGATTCTGCACTCGCTCACACGTGTCATTGTAATAGCTACGTTGCATTTATTGTAATCAAAGCAATCTAATATGACCGACGTAAAGAGATATAAGCCTAGGTCTCTGCTAATCCTTTAAAAAAGCGCACTTTGCTTTTCATTCTATGAAGTCAGACTCAAGCGTACACAGAAATATAAACGAAATTGAACAGGATCCTGCAATTAGATTTGAGATAGATCTTCAGCTTTCGCTGTTTCGTTGCAAAAGTTTGTACTTCCTTGCTTTATAACTTTCCACGGCACACGAGCATGTCAGTAAGAAGGAACAATACGCTAAGGCATTTTGAAAATCTAGCAAACACACATGCCTAAAGATTTTGGAAAGCACCCCCTGCCTCGATCGCCATCATCTTTGCCCGTTATAAGATTAGTATTGAATGCACAAATAACACACAAGCACAATGAAAAAAGAATTGGGAATTGTTACTATGTGTCATTCTTGCGAACGTAAGTAGACAA
The DNA here is from genome assembly GCF_037325665.1 of Littorina saxatilis. Taxonomy (NCBI): domain Eukaryota; kingdom Metazoa; phylum Mollusca; class Gastropoda; order Littorinimorpha; family Littorinidae; genus Littorina; species Littorina saxatilis. The sequence goes on from NC_090255.1 coordinate 35,873,635, forward strand.
GTGCAAAATACACGGATGGACTATCTCGTAAGTAGACAAGTGCAAAATACACGGATGGACTATCTCGTAAGTAGACAAGTGCAAAATACACGGATGGACTATCTTGTAAGTAGACTGTGCAAAATACACGGATGGACTATCTCGTAAGTAGACAAGTGCCAAATACACGGATGGACTATATTTTAAGTCGACAATGTGCAAAATACACGGATGGACTATCTCGTAAGTAGACAAGTGCAAAACGCACTGATGGAATACCACCTGCAGTAAGCATTCATTGAAAAAAAGATTTTAAAATATCTTGTGTTTATGTTTATAAAGTAAAAATCGCAAGGTGTATTGAGGTAATGATACAAGAAATTATTGGAAAGAAAGTAATGTAACCAATGAATATGCATATATGTTTAAAGGTGCTGCAAAGTTTAGATAATTATAACAACCTTAATTTCAGGATGCTCCGATTAATAACAAAAGCAAAAAAACACAGCAAATTACGAAATTAGCAAACAACCAACACACGAATTCTTGTGGTAAGATAAAAAAACGAACCATCTTTGAAAAATTATAATTACCAAATAATGTCCTGCTATCTTTGTGAATACATATTTATTTTTCTAGGATAAAAATCTATGTAAAAAACGTTTCTAATTTTGTAAGATCAAGCATATTACCGTTGAAAAATAAAAACGTTCATACTTTTATACGATTATCGAGTTGTAATAGGATTATCTTAGTAAAGATGTATAAATATATAAGACAAAGACGTACACGTACCATCTTTGTAAACAAAACAAAAAATAAAATAAGACGTCTCAATTTGCATTTTCATAAAAACAAATATATATTTCAGGGATAAAACTCCCTTTTAGGATTTTGTAATACCGACGCGCTTACACTGAATCATTTGATGTGTTTTCCCCGCTTGTAATAAAACAGTTCTCCTGCAATACAACTAATTTCAAACATATGGACGGATTGACTATCAGCTGGTTTCTGCCTCCCTACGGAAGCATGGGTGGGCGATAACGGGCTGTATGGACCTGGGTTCATAAAGAGAAAGCAAAAGAGCACACACAAAACATGTGTTTCTTTTGCTAAATTAATCCTCTTGAGTTATACGTTGATATGCACAGTGGTCCTGCTGACTGGCAGAAAGTCTAAAATATAGCAGCTAGGTGCACGTCTGGGGAAGCATGACATACGAGTGCAAAACGCAAAAGTTAAAAAGACACAGAGAAAAACAAACACATGTTACGGATCTCAGCAAACAAAAATAAAAGACATGGATTAAAACACACACAGACAGACAGAGACAGACACACACACACACAACACTCCCCCTTCCCCCCTCTTCCTAGCAAATCGCGAATACAGATCCCCGCCTGTAGGCGGAAACGGTATAACCATGCGTTGGTCAACATTTCGCAAGAGTTTGATCAGAAAGTGTAATGCACAACAGTCAAGCTCCTCCCTGAAGCTTGAGGTGTTGCACCCTGCATGGCCTCAGAGAATTTCGCCACCTCTGACACCGTGTGAAGGTGAAGATCTTTGCTCAAAGTATTGTAGTAGATCTCTGGTGCCTGTAAGAAACAAATCTAATCTTTTAAATCTGTTACTAGAGACAAAGATTACTTCTTAAAATGTATTCATTAAAAAAATGTTAGGGCTAATTTCTTAGCCCTATAAAAACTGTTATGCAAACCCGAAGGTTTCCATGAACATACAGACAATCGGAAACCACCAGACCCTATCACAAACAGAATTCTACAATACACCGGTGTTGACATTTAAAGGCCAACAACTCCGACGGGTGCATAGTCTGCTGTGAAAGGAGCGGTAGCCTCCCCTGTCACAATTAAAAAAAGACTTAGCTTCACATGGCAACAAATTGAGAATAAGGATTTGAACCAAGGGCAGATTAACAATTGTTATCGAAAAGGTACACACGAAATACTCAACACCAAGAGCCATACCTCATGAAAAAAAACTAATTCCGGTCCTGCCCTGCTCAAAATATATAGAAAAGACCTGACCAAAAACGGAACCATATGACATAGACATGATACTCTAAGTTTCAACGAAGCTGGTCTTCCGGTCTTTATCAAGAACACAGATTTTGGTGAAAACGTGTAGATAGTTTGCTTTGCCCACCTCAGATTTCAAACGCAGGAGGAACCGCAGATCTTTCTCGCTTAAACAGTCCAGCTCTTTGCTGTAAATAAAACAGAAAATAAAACCAATTGGAATCTGATGCCAACGAACGTTAAATCCCTGCCGGGAAAAAACACAAGAACAACAGAACACCTGTACAGATCAACGTCGAATGATGATTCCAAGAACTTTACAGAATCAATCAAATAATCAAGATTCAATTTATGATTCAGGGATACAGGAATTCTATTTGTTTGTTTGTTTGTTTGTTTGCTTTACGCCCAGCCGACCACGAAGGGCCATATCAGGGCGGTGCTGCTTTGACATATAACGTGCGCCACACACAAGACAGAAGTCGCAGCACAGGCTTCATGTCTCACCCAGTCACATTATTCTGACACCGGACCAACCAGTCCTAGCACTAACCCCATAATGCCAGACGCCAGGCGGAGCAGCCACTAGATTGCCAATTTTAAAGTCTGAGGTATGACCCGGCCGGGGTTCGAACCCACGACCTCCCGATCACGGGGCGGACGCCTTACTACTAGGCCAACCGTGCTGGTTCGTCGAATGATGATTCCAAGAACTTTGAAGAATCAATCAAATAATCAAGAGTCAATTTATGATTCAGGGATACAGGAACTCTATTTCAAGTGCAAAATAAACACCTACAATGGAAGACATAAAACAGAATACAGCATATCAGCTCATACGTTAGTGCCTTTCCAGCTATGTTCAGAAAAACAGGGACAATGAATTGATTAACATTTTCCAAGAACAAAGACTGATAATTATGTATATATTAGTGCAGTGCAATAGTAGCACAATATGGCCTGCCAGAGATATAGCCGTCGCCACATTTGAAGGAAAACAGGTAACATTATTAGCATTTCCCTAAGTACAAATACTAAATATGTATGGAGTGCAATGTAAACGAAACAGGGGCTATAATACCGACTGCCGGAGATGTTATCAACTTTACCTTTTCAGTCCAAATTCTCGGAGGCGGTCTTTTAGACTTTGCCTGACGGCCAGAGATGATGACCTCTTGGGCGGGTGGATACCTTTCCTTTGTTTTGCCTAAGAAAAAAACCCACCTCCATGTGAATTACTATCAAACAAATGCCTTGTTCATTCTGTAATATGTTTATTGTGAAAAACAAACAAACAAACAAAACAGTCGATATTTAAAAACGCGCATATCCTCGCTATAAACAACAGCAACTAAGTTGTTCCAAAAGTACCGGTTGTTAAGCGAGACCCGCTACCGATCGAGCGAGCTATTGACAAAGTTTGTATTATGCTGCGACTTGATCTTCTCTCTACTTTGTTAACAATTTACGATTCAAAATGTATTTTGTCTTCTCACTATTTCCTTCTTCCTAATAATTAACGATTACCGTAAGGGTGCGTCTGCCAGCATTCCCCCCATCTCGCATGGTATATGGACGTCTGAGAGACCCACTGATTATAGCTGTGGAGCTGCGTCCAAGAATACCAGGTGTCCCACCAGTTCCCTGGCGTCTTTGTAACTGTAAGTGAGAAAAAGAATTGTCTCCTTCATTTGTATCCCAATATCTCTCTCTCTCTCTCTCTCTCTCTCTCTCTCTCTCTCTCTCTCTCTCTCTCTCTCTCTCTCTCTCTCTCTTAAGCTTTTAAGCTATATTTACATGTATTCGTAAAACAAACAGATATGAATGATATAGATAAAGTAGCAAGCTACCTGTTGTGAAGCGTTCCCGTGTGTTTGTCTTCCATTCACGGATGACGACAATCCAGTGGCTCTTTCGTCATCTGATACCAGTAACTGCTCACCCCCATCTTTTCGAGGTCTTTCACTTCTCGATGGTGAGCGACCAGATGACCCACTAGACATGGCTTGTGAGCGATTCCGATCCTTCCTTTTCCGAGCTGCCGGGTGTCTATCGTTTCGTGATGGTGAGTCATCAGATGAGTTGCTGGACACGGCTTCTAAGCGAACCCACCTTCTGCGACTTGAGGGATGTCCATCGTTTTGCGATGACGATGAAGTCGACGATGAGTTATCTGATGAAACTGTTGAGCTATCCTTCTTTCTGCGAGCTGAACGAGGTGAGCGGTGAGATAGTGAGTGCCTTGGTGAGCCGTCGGACGAGGCGTGCGAATGATTCTTTCTTCTGCGAGTTGTGGAATGTTTGTCGTTCCGCGATGGTGAGTGATCGGGTGAGTCGTCAGATATCGCTGGTGAGCGATCCTTCTTTCTCCGAGCTCTTTTTCTCCTTGACTTTGAGCCATCAGGTTTCTCGGCTGGTTTGTCAGCACGTTCTTTTCCATGTCTCGGGTATGGTCTTTTGCATTCTGAACAGACTCGACCCTGTTGAAAAAAGGTGTTCCATTGAGAATACCGTAAGCAATGTTTGCTACTTCATCGGATGCATTGATCGAACGCATGACATTTTACATCCAAATATAGTTCTAGGACAAGGTATTGCAGAGTTATTGAGTTCAGCAAACAAGCTCACCCATAGCCAATTCAACATTGAACGTACTTCGTATGTTCAGAGGAACGAAGTGGACAATCATCCAGTACGTTTTGACGAGTATTGTTTCGATCTATACTATTGCTTTCAGTGATAAGAGCGTGATAGATATGTATTAAAGTACAGACAATCACATACATTAGTCACATACAATATTTACAGAAATAATTTCTAAAAGAGATACATCTCAAAATTAAAATCTGAAAACAGAAGGTTTTACTGTACAAAGATAGCATTCTGAACTAGTTTTCTTCAGTGATTTCCTATAAGTTTTATTTGTACATAAGAAACTGGATTCCTTGAATTTAAAGTTGTAATTTTTACTTACTGTATCCTTTGATTTACTCCTGTGCTGACGTCTACCCTCTCTCTGCGTTCGTGATTGGTTCTCCTCACGAGGAGATTCCCCTTCAGATGAACTGCGGCTTGTTGACGACAGTGATGATATCTTCTTCTGAATATTACTCTCTCCAGCTTGAATATTTTCATCATTTGTTTCTCTCTCTTCCCTGTCTTGTAAACGGGCATCAACTTCTTCATTCTCATCCTCTTCGTCTTCTTCTGTGTGCAGATCTCCTTTCTTCTCTTTGGTTTCGAATTCTGTTGCTATGTCGCCCATCTTTGTTCTGTTCTGTTCTTTGTCCTGCTTTTTTCTTGACAACTCTTGACCTTGTTCGTCTCCTTCGGATGCATTCGTTTCAGACTCTTCTTTTTCCTCGTTACTTTGTTCAGTATTTGATTCGGCTGCATTTATTACTCTGTTTCTCTCTGCACTTTGTTCAGTATTTGATTCGGCTGCATTGATTACTCTGTTTCTCTCTCCAGCTTCCTCGCCATCCCCGTCTTGTTCAGAACCAAGATTCAACTTGTCCTGATCTCTGTTTGAATGTTCGCCAAGTTTGTGTTTCTCTCTTTTGTTCTTTACACCTGCGTCACTTTTTCTTTTGTATTCTTCATTTACCGGTGAGCTGAACTCATCTATTTCCTCGTGAACGTTTTGATCCACAGTGACAGGCGCCGTTCCTTCTTTTACTTCCCCTGTTGTCTCTTCATCAGATCTTTTATTCTGATTCTTATTCCTCTGTTCCTGTTGCGGTTCCTTGTCGGATTGGTTTTTGGCCATGGCGTGGTCCGTTTCAGACGAAGACGGTCCAGCTTCTGTTGCACCACTGCCTGCTGTCAAGGGTGTCTGATGCTCCACCGTTACCACTTTCTTTGAAGTTCCTGTGTTTTCTTTTGCATCTGGCGTCTTTGATGAGGCAGGTACCTTTAAGATTTGTCGAATATATTTAAGAAGTTCCTGGCTTTTTTTGTCGAAACAACCGGTACCTTCTTTGGTGAAATCGAAGAACAATTCGGTGCTCTGAATAAATCCAAGCCAACCTTTAGGCCTGTAATTTTTCTGGAGTTTTAGGAACAGTAGAGGTTTTTCCTCTTGATGGGCGTAGTTTGCCTCTGAAAACGACAGCAAATTAATTCATGCAAAAAGCTGCTCAATGTGTTAATTGTGTGGACAGCTTTTGTCACACATTTGTTTAAAATTGAATCCCTTAAAAGAACTTATAAACGTTTTGAACTAAAGTACCTCAGTTTCACTATTCACAAACAATAGTTTTACCGTGAAAACAGGGGTCCTGATTTGGCCTATTATGGTCCGCTGGACCCGAAAAGCAACAGCTAACTAACTAACTAACCGTGAAAACACCTGTCCCGTCAAAAAGACTAATTAACTGATACATGAATGAATAAAAAAAATAAACAGATGAAACAGTGGATGGTCAAATAAGCAAATGACTGGATGGTAGGATGATTGACTGACTGATTGGAGAAAAAACCTGAGTAAATGAACAATATAGATGAGTACAGGTGAATACTCAGTGCATGCATGTTTCCATCAAATGAAAAACATTATTGTCAGTCGTCTCCACATGTCACACTTTACTGTATTTGCAATTCTGGCTAAGTATTTGTTAATGACACCAATGATAGCTTTGCCATCGGCTGTCTCTGCCATTTGATTGTTAGTTGTACTGTAATGTTGGATTAGAAATAACATTTATGAAATTCTGCATGCGTTGCCTTCAGACTTCACCCCATTAGCAATTCCAGTTATGAAAGTATTTCTCGGTGACTCCAGGAAAAAAAAACGTTGTAGCTTCCTCTACTTAACTTATTCTGTCATTTAATTGTCAATGATGCTGCTAAACTGATTAGAAATAACAAAAATATTGATATTTTGCATGCACTGTCTCAAGAATATACCGTGTTTGCAATTTCAGCTATGAAAGTATTTCTTGGTGACGCGGACAGTAATACCGTTGCAGCTTCCTCTACTTAACTTATTCTGTCATTTAATTGTCAATAATACTGCTAAACTGATTAGAAATAACAAAAAAATTGATATTTTGCATGCACTATCTCAATAGTATACCGTATTTGCAATTCCTGCTGTTAAAGTATTTCTCGGTGACTCCGATGATAACGATCGCTGCGCCCTCTACCGCATCTGCCATTCGCTGAGTCAGCAAGTCTTTCTTATCAGTCATGTTAGGAATGTCCATCCACGTGTTTATTCCCTGCAATTTGCAGATTAGAGCAAAACATCAGTTTGGAGGAACAGGAGTGGACTTGAAGAAGAAAATCAGAAACAGATAGACTTCTTCTTCTTCTTCTTCGTTCATGGGCTTAGACTCCCACGTTCACTCATGTTTTTAGCACGAGTGGATTTGTACGTGTATGGCCGTTTTTACCCCGCCATTCAGGCAGCATACGCCGATTTCAAAAAGGGGGACGGGGACATGCTGGATATTTTCGTGTTTCTATAACCCACCGAACTCTGACATCGGTTACATGATCTTTTCCGTGCGCACTGGGTCTTGTGCTTGCGTGTGCACACGAAGGGGGTTAAGTCATCAGCAGGTCTGCACATAACTTGACCTGGGAGATCGGAAAAATATCCACTCTTAACTCACCAGGCGGCAGCGACCGGGATTCGAACTCACGACCTCCCGATTAGGAGGCCGACGTCTTACCAGCACGCCACTGCGCCCGTCTACAGATTGACTGCTAGCACACGCTGATACATACACAATAATACGTCACAAGGAATATGACAAGAAATAGTGTAATGTGTCCCTGTTGTTATGGAAAGCATCAATTGCATGACTATAAAGTTGTGGTCATATTTACCAGATTTTCTGTTTATATTCTCTGTAAAGCAACTTCCATTTTAAGACTACCTCTATTTCAAAACCTGATTTTCTCAGATTTTGGAGGTCTTAAGAAGGGGGATTTAACTCTTCCAAATAATTTGTCATTATCTAACTAATTTATAATAGATCAGAAAATTAAAAATTAATTACGTTTTTTGTTCTTCAGCACAAGCTGCAATGGACTGTCATGACTTAAACTTAATTACCTCTGCCTTTAGGAAGTCACGGATTTGCGTCACAATGGGCTGGCTTCCCCAGTTGTATGAGAGCATGACGTGGCCGAGGTTTGCATCCGGTACTTTTTGCTTTTCTGTCAAGACATTGGTAATTATTACTAGACATATAAAAAATAAGTTGAATCACATTCTTAATGACCTAACGTTTTATTCAGAGAAGGAAAGAGAGAGATACGAGTATGCAAAACGCATCATCACCAGGAACCAACGTCAGTTCATTGCAACTGTGTTTGTGAAATATGTCATGCGTTTCTGTGTTATAATGATATCATATACACGTTTCATGGCGACTTACGCTATTTTTCCAAACAAAAAACAACAGCAAAACGAATGAAAGGAAACCTCTTCCAATGAATATACCAGATTATCTACCTAATACACTAATCAAAGAAGGCTTAAATACTGGGGGGATTTCAGGGCTTACTTTTTGCTTTCTTTTGTCGTTCGTGGTCAAGGTGTTTCTTGATGTGTTCTAGAATCTCATCTGCCTTGTCTTGGTCTCGTTTGCAGGTGGTAGAATCTTTTGCTTTCCTGATCTCTTTCTGCCACATAACCTGCTTGGCAGCCATTTTGTTGAGGCAATCCTTGTTGAAACTCAGTAGCCACAGGCAGTATATGCACACTGCATACAAATGTGAACAAACATTGTGATGTGCTATACGGGAAAAATAGTTTACTGAAGAAAAAGGGAAGAAAACTAATGACGTCGACACACGGTCAAAGAAAGAAAGAAAGCAAGAAAAAGATGCAACAACTTATGTGCTTACTTAGGCGACTACATTTGCCATGAGTTCCTGTGCAACATAATACTTGAACTGCAATTGCTACTTGTTATTGTCCTTGCTGCATGTGTTTCTTTGAGGAATCAAAATACATCAGCCTCGGCCTCACCCATTATCTGTGTGAGAAGGCTTCATCATAAATAGATGGACGATATGCTATTTGGACATGCACTGGTTTACACGTCTAAGTAATACAAAAGTAAATTTAGTACACAAATTACCTTCGATTTCACGATCGTTTTCTGCTCCATGAAGACCTTTCTGCAGAACATCGAGGACGTCATGCTTTAGCAGTAGGTCAAGTCGTTTCTTGTTGAACATTTCCAACAAATGCCTCACACCTGGAGACGGAAGACAATTGTGGATTTTAGGAAAATTGTAAAATCCCCGAGTGAATCAGGAAATGTACAAATGTACTGAAATGTTCAGGAATTTAGCAAATGTCAAGGTTTTGAGAATTTACAGTAACATATATCTCAGAATCTGACAAAATCAAACACAGGGGTAAAGAATTTTAAGAAGTGAGGTGCAAAGTTGGGAACACATAAAATGATTTAAACATAAACATGTGTGTAGCAAAACATACTGACACAACAGTAAGATTTTTAAGATATATACAGGTATGGACACGTGTCGAAAAATCAAATCTCGTCTGTGCGCAAGTTTTAAAAACAGTCTGACTGACTGCACTTAGCAAAATTATGGTTGTAATATGTTTGTTCCAATTACAACTTGACAGATTTGAGGAAAACTTAGAGAGCATTCTGTTTACTTTGTTTTGTGTGTGTGGTTCGCAGGCTTTTAACTTAAAAATAGAACAAAACCGGAGACATATAACA